>NW_026606800.1:8027500-8627500 GCF_029890125.1 Rhinichthys klamathensis goyatoka
TTCTTCCCACATTCACTCACTCACCCCTTTTGTGGATGTTCCCTGTTGTTTTTGAACTACTTGAACTTGAAATTCATTAACATTATGACAGTATCATTAAATGCCCATCATGGGATTTTTCAAATGATTTGTTATTCATTTAACTCGTATTACATTTCCCCATTCACATGTCCCAACATGACAGGATTTTGGATAGGAATAGATTTTGTTTACAATTATGCATTTTCATATTTATGACAGACACACTAATGAAATTAAGTTGATGCGGCATTATCTCGTTGTTTCGCAGTTTTTCTTGTTTTATTCAGTTATAGTCTTTTGACAGAAATAATTTATAAATTTCTCAATATTTTGTCATGTTATATTTATTAATTCTGCGTAAAATGGCATCTAATTTTAGTCAACAAAACATTTAACATTTTAATTAACTAAAATTGCTAAATTTCCTTCGATCCTTCGATAATTAACATTTTGGTCAATCATTTTGTTACAAGATTAACACCAGTCTCAGAAATGGCAGTGATTGGGAAAACAATAAGTGACATGCTTCATCCTTAAAGAACAAATGCAATGTTATACAATCTTTACACAAGCTTTATTGTCCCTTTTCTAAATTCTTAAAAGACTGACAAAGCCTTTGATTATTGTTGATACATTTGTTTGTCCAAATCTCACTAGTGTGTTCAGATTTCATGTCCAATTGAACAGTGTCTAAATCAGTGTTCAAAGCAATTCTTAAGACCAAATTGACTATCCTGTGTTTTAAACAAACTGTGATAAGTCAATCAAACCAAGGCTGATTGTAGAAATTGCACACTCAGGGAAACTAGGAATCAACAGCCCATCCATTGGACACACTTGCCCTTGTGATCAGGCATTTACGCAATATGTAACAGCATTGGTCTCGTCCTATTCAACCAAATAAATCAATTTTCAATAGGAGGAACAGCCATTCTATGGTTACCCAATATAGATGTCATTCCCTGAGAGGGTCATCTCTGACAGGGTGAGGTTAGATCATGTTGTGAGTGGTTATGTAATTCAGGATGCCATGTGCACAAACACAGGAAATGCTTTATCAAATGTGGATTTGCATTCCATTGCCTGGAGTACGTTCATTTAGCACATTGATTCAAAGATGCTGTATATTTCATAAGCACATGTTTTATTAAGCTAAATCCACTATTGTATCAGCATTAATTTTTAAACCCAGAGAGAGCATTAACACAAAAAATTAAATCATAATTCTAGCGAAATATAAAATAGCAAATGGGCTATATTCAACATAGACAGACACCCATAGAAAAACGCTAATGTAAATAAATAAATAATCATTTTCTGCTTTCCCATCATGTGGCAGTTAGCAGGCACTTCTCTCAAAGCACTTTCACCACCTCTCCGTCCTTCTCTCCTTTAATGAATCCTATTCCTGAACATTCACTTGATATGAGAGCCTCTAAATTAGCTTGTGTCTGTGAATAAGTCTAGTTTAGTGAGTTGAAAATGGAGAAGGAAATAATAGCTGTACTCTTCAATAGCACTGAATTTTGATGAAGAGCGAGGCTACACTCAAATGCCTTCTGCTCTTTACTATTATTATTCAGGACCTGTTCAATTGCAGATCCTTGCAGAACAAGTTGGTAGTTGAAACCAACTAAGTAGTTGCTTGCTGGTGTCACAGATCAGCCTTATCACCATCCTCTGCACTTCATCTCCCGCACCTGCACGTCATCATCACCCTGATCACTGCCTCTATTTAGGCCACATCCACACGAAGCCAGAGCTTTCCCTATCCAATGTTTTTTTTCCCCTCGTTCTAAAAAAAACGCGCTGTATAATAACTATGAGCTCAGTCTTTTTTTCTTTTTTTTTACCAAGAACTTTATTGAACTTTATTGAACAATATAAACAACCATAAATGGCCTAGTACAAAATATGAAATGTCTTAATCAGACAACAGACAAGCATCATAGAATTTTAAAGAAAATATAAATAAAGAAGTAAAATAAAGAAATAAAATAAAATTACATTCAAGTACCGTAAAACTTCAAATAATAGCCCTGGCTTTTATTTTCCCAAATCGCCTAACTGCACCGGCTTGTATTTGAGACAGGCCTTTAATTTAGTGTTGAGATGTTGTTCATTGAGTGTAGGCCTAGAGATAACGATCCAAATAGGCTGATAGACGGAAAGCATGACAGTCGGAGGTTAGCACATTATATTATGTTTTATTTATAAATTCGAATGTGTTTAACAAATCAGTTAATGTAAGAATTAGCCTACTATACCGTATGTCTAAAGGGGGTCGCACACGTGAAGCGTAGCGACGACAACGGCTCAGGACCTTGTTCAAAATCCTGCCACGCCAGTGCCATTTACATAGTTTTATATTAAATTTACATTTATTTGTCTCAAATCGTCGTTATGCATATACTGACTTCACCCTGTGCTGCAATATACATTTAGTTTTACATTCATTTACAGAAATCAACTGGTTGAATGAAAATTGCTGATGTTATCGGATTTTCAGGTGACATTCTCAATTCATTCAGTTAACGGACGCTCTGAGATAAAGTGAATTCAGACTGCAGACTAAGCAACGATTGTATTTAATTGTACAGTACAATCATAGTACAGACATGATCTTAATGTCCTTAAACATAACAATATTGCTGACAATATAAACCGACAAAGTGCGTGTCCGGTGTGCGATACCTTGAGTTGTCATAGACGCGGCGTGGCGCTGCGCTTCTCGTCTGGTGTTGGATCCCCTTTAGATTATTGGCAGCATAAAGAAATGAAACAATGTGACATCCATGGGCTGAACAATACAAGTTACCGGTAATATCCATCGAGCCTATGAACTTGTTGCCCGAAACACATCAACAAGAAAGAATGAAGGCTACCCTGTAAAACAACTGCAATCATGTGATACAAAATGACCCTATTCATCACTATCATCATCACCGCGATCCTCAACTAGTTCATTGGCGAATTCCTCCTGCTCGTCGCTCTCCTCCGCTTCTCCCTCTCCGGCCTCCGCTAACTCTGCCTGCCTTTCTTGCGCTAACAGCTCCCGCCCAGATGCGCAGGGCTCTCTTACGTGCGCAATCAGAACTGGCTTAAACAGAATATCTGACGGGTTTTAGAAGATTAAATACAACCCGAAACTAAAAAACAGACCAGGCCTCTATTTAAGATCCAAACCTGTACAGGTGTCTATTTGGGACTCGGCTATTATTTGAAGTTATACGGTAAATAATAAGTAAAGAAATAAAAGAGGCTCAGTAGCTTCTGCAGCATGAACACACGCATGTAGTCCGCAGTTGTTGTTGCTGTTACATGACAGCGGTGTCTGACTAGGGTCGACACGTGGGGTGATGGCATCATCATTTCACAAAATATACGGATTGGCTGTACATACGAAAACGCAAGGGTGTCGTTTTCAGATTTATCCACTCTGGGACCCGGTTTAAAAAAATAGCGGTTTCAGTCTCCCAAAACGCCGGATCCGTGTGGACGAAACGCCGATACGATACAAAATTTGTTCGTATACAGCTAAATGCGTCTCCGTGTGGACAGGGCCTTAGACTCACACTCCACCACAGTTGATTGGCCGGTCTCGTTAATGCCATGTGGACTATTCTCCCTGTCTCCAGCGTCTTCCTTTCCTCTCTGTCTCCGTCAAGATCATCCTTTGGACTCTATTTACCTGCTCACTTCTTCACTACCCCATTGTTGTAAATAAACCTCACTGTTCACCTGCCATCTTCCTCTCCTGTGTCTGCATTCCGTAACAGAAGACCGGACCGATACCATTAAAGATGGATCGTGCTGTGCTTCTCCTCTGCATCAACCAGGACCAGCTTTCTCTCGAGGCCCACACCGCAGCGTTCCTCGATCTGGCGTGCCTTACCTCCTACCCAGACCGATCATTGAGTGTCTTTTACCATACAAGCCTCAATGCTGAGACAAACCACCGCCACCGTTCCAGAGTCTCGTCCCAAGATGGCCGCCACTGTTCCAGAGTCTCGTCCCAAGATGGTCGCCGCCACGCCAGAGCCCTCTGCCAAGATGGCTGCCGTTGTTCCAGAGCCCTCTGCCTTCATCTCCCATCACTCTCCTCTGTTCCCACCTGCACGTCTTGCCTAATCACACACACCTGCACGTCATCATCACCCTCATAACTGCCTCTATTTAGACCAGGGGTGCGTTCCAGTCCACTTTTAGACATGCACTTGCGAACTTCCCTAAGCACTTCCCCTCGGGGGAATCCCTGCCGCCATTTTGAAGTGCGTTCCACTTCGTGAACTGGACGAGGGAATATGGACAGACACTTGTTCCCTCGATTTTGACCGAGGGAGCGAGTCTACTTTATATGTACACTTCAGGCAGCTCCATATACCACAATGCAACACAATTGTGACGTCACCGCAGATCTCGTCTAATCACCACCACCACAAACAACTGATATATTAATTATATATATTTTTAATTTAAAACAACCCAAACACACCTATATACATTTGGATGCTGCATTAAACAAATTCTTAAAGGAAAAAATGTTTTAAATAATAAATCAACTCCATGGCTGATTCCAAGTGATCAAGGGCTTAGGACGTTCCAATTCAGCCAATTGCAGTTTCCGCCAGTAGTGGGCACTCGTGCAACGTAAGCAATGACGTACATCCGAGTGAACAAGACGGAGGGAAGTTAGCGAGTGAAGGGCATGACAATTTTGGACTGGAACGCAGCCCAGGGGTGGGGAACGTTGATCCTGGAGGGCCACTGTCCTGCAGAGTTTAGCTCCAACCCTAATTAAACACACCTGAAGCTAATCAAGGTCTTCAGGATTGCTAAAGTTACAGGCAGGTGAGTGTTTTTTTCAGGGTTGGAGCTAAACTCTGCAGGACAATGGCCCTCCAGGATCAACGTTCCCCACCCCTGATTTAGACTCACACTCCACCACAGTTGATTGGCCGGTCTCGTTAATGCCATGTGGACTATTCCCCCTATCTCCAGCGTCTTCCTTTCCTATCTGTCGCCGTCAAGATCATCCTTTGGACTCCATTTAACTGCTCACTTCCTCACTACCCCATTGTTGTAAATAAACCTCACTGTTCACCTGCCATCTTCCTCTCCTGTGTTTGCATTCTGTAACAGCTGTCTTGAAATAGCTAGCTTGCTATTTCTTTCTTCTTTTTTCATACATTAAAAATCACATTATTCTTCAACAAACAGCACAATTTGAGATATAAAATGTTAATAAATGTTGTGATCTGCTGAATTTTAAAATTTACACCATGTCAAGGGTTGACATGATAAATCAGCAAGCAATAAAAGTTCCTGTAAATTGTGTTTTATGATGTAGTGGGTAGCCCCGCCTATTGTGAAATCTCATTGGCCCAAAATCCTGCTCCTCATATATATTAAACATCAAATATCATCTAACTGGCTGTGGTTGTGAACAGTAGTTTTGCAGTAATAAATTGCTTGTTGTCTCCTGGTTAGCACATGGTGTTCTAATTCTAATAAGTGCAATAATAATAATAATGTTTGCCTTTATAAAACCCACAAATTACTTACAATACACAGGAAGTGGTATTAAAGAGTTTTTAATGGTACTTTCTGACTACATCTGTTATGATATTTGTGGGCTTCATGCACGACCCGCCAGGTGATCTCATACAGGTATAATGTAAACATTTAACAGCAATCAGGTAATGGTTCAGTGTAACTGAAGCAGAGTTATGAATGAGACCTAAAGTCTGGAAGTGATTGAAACCTGCGGCTCAGAGTAATCTCTGTGCAAAATGTGAGTCCTTTTGACTGATCCGGCTTCAGACTTGACAGCAAATAGTGGCCGTTGTATCAATAAATTGTTTCACTTTTAACCAGAGTTCAACTAGTTGCGGGCCGCCACATATCCTTATATCTCTTGTCGAGTCAGGGGAACTTCTGAGTTTGATAGGTAACCATATCCATAATAAAGGCTAGATGTCTTACGGCGGAGTCTCTATCGTCATCACCGGCGGCCATCTTGTCACAGGCTAGCTTTCTGGCGGGCTCTGTGGTACTGGTGTATGGTGAGAACACAAATACTCTTATCTTGCTGAAATCTTGACGGATTTTCAAACGGTTTGGTTTCTTACAAACGTTATTAACGTGGCTAGATAATTTTGGTTGATTATTTATTTATACACTTATTTTTCATAAGTGTGCAGTGTCATAACTACATCTCTGATGTTTATAACAAACCAAACCGTTTGAAAATCGGTAGAAAATTGAGCAAGTTATGGTTATTTAAAAAGTACATGCACCATTAACACAATGTTACGAGTGAGCGAGCTGCCTGTGACAAGATGGCCGCCAGGTGCTGACGTCGACCTTCATTGGCCAGCAGCGCGGACGAGACATCTAGCCTTTATTATGGATATCTATGGGTACAACCACTGATGGCAAGAGGCCAGCCTGGGTTTGGCCAAACTATCTGTGATTGGATGAGTGCTGTGGAACAGTGTTTTAGCAATGGAAAAGCCTGTTAATTTGCTTAAAGGCTTTGTGAATATGTAAAGCTACTTCTTTGAAAAGGACCAGAAAAATGGAGTAGTCTGGTTCTCGTATGAATGTCCATACTCCTGTTTATGAATGCACTGCTTATTGTAGTTGTAGAAGTGATATCGGATATCTGAACAAGATAACTTCTCATGCTCCCATGATCATATATGCTTTCTGAGAACTGAATGTCCAGTGAGTAACACATTACAATTAACTAAAGATGAGATATTATTTTTCTTAATTTTATTGACATAGTAGACTATACAGTATGGGGTCAAAAGTTTACATTTAAAATCTACAATAAAACAACTAAACCTGTAAATAAACAATTTTTTTATTTGGATTTTGAAAAAATGTAAGACAATGTACAATGTAAAACTAAATTAAGCTAAATAAATGTTTACATTTGTTAGTTTTTGTTATGTCCACCATCAGTGGCTTAGAACTAGTAAAAAATCGGAAAGTATTTATATCAGATTTTGTACTATTTCTTGTTGTAATGATGACATACCAAACTAAGAAATTTTCAACAACAAAAAAATGCACAAAGTGAGTACTTAGACTTTTGGACCTTGCTGTTCACTTTTGGATTATTGGACTGCAAAAAGATAATGACACTCAGTTGTTGTGTGTATTTGCACATGCTCAGTGCAGACAGGCATTATAGGCAATCAATGTATGTTATCTCATTAGTGACTCTTTAAGCTGAGCTAACGCAGCTTTATCATTTGAAAATAATTTCATCTGATGTCTTTCTCTCTCAATGGAGTTAATTTTTTTCAGATGTTAAAGTGCTGTTTAAATGTAATTTCACGCAGATGGGGAAATTTAAACACTGTACATTTATACAGCGGCCTCCTTTGACCATGATTAACCCAAATCTTGGTCAGTGCTTTGTTATGTACCTCCACACTCTGTGTTGCAAAAACACAGCATATTTCTTGGAACACTGACTACGCTCTTGTTTCCCACTGTTGTTGCCTCAGAATGCTGGTATGCTGGTGTAGGTGTTATCTGTTATTGTTTTGCAGTGCTGATACTGTGTGTGAACGTCTCCCCTCAGCTTCTTCATGGTCTTGCTGCCCTTTCCCTCAGCTGCCCACATGCACTCCAAGGTGCCATTGTAACTTCCTCACATGCTCATGCCAAGCAAGCATTACATTTTTCCTTAAGATAATAAGAATGACCTTCATCTAGATATGATGTCTTTTTCCTCATTCTTGACTAACAGCAAAGGGCTGTGTGTATTTTATGGACATGAAAGTATCTATCTACCTGTCTGTCTGTCCTCACATAATTCACATATCCGTCAAGATAGAAAGACAGAATAGAGTGATATTCTGACAGGGTTCTGTTCTTGCCCTCAGGAAGGAATCACATGGTGGAGCTCTTGAAGGCCACGTGCTGACTGCTGCTCACACTCAGAATACAAATACAGCACACATAAAATTCACAGCAACAGACACAAAGTCACTTTGCCAAGGACACAGAGGATAGGCCAGAAATGAGTTATGAATGGTTAGATATTTACATGTAATTATAAAATTACAGCATTCCCTGAATTTTTACGGTGGAGATTCAGCTGACTTTCTTTGTATTGAAAGTATTAACTTGGAGAGTCTATGGATTATGTGCTGTTTACCAAGTTCACTACTAGTGAATTGCATTAAGTGGTTACAGGAAAGTCAGCTGGATTTCCATTGTAAAATTTCAGAGAATGCTGTGATTATAATAATTACATGTAAATATCTCGTCATGTCAAGCAGGTCCAAAGAAAATCAGGAAATTATAGGGAAAGAGAAACAAGGGATTGAGAGAGTTCTTTTAAAGAGTTGAGGGCTTAACCAAAAAGGAGGGTGAGAAAGTGCCTCAAAAGTACTATGAGGGAGGAAAAAAGGAGTTTATTCAAGGACACATGAGAAAAGAAATAAAGAGGTTAAGTTAATCAATGTCAGTCGTCTCTTTTGTCAAGATGTTCAGCTTTTAAATGGACCCGGTTTTGAGCTCTATGTTGTTCTATTAAACATTAAGCCAATTCATTCTGTGAGAACCTCAACCTGTTGTTTGTATTTCGGGCATATAGTGCTGCCAGAGGACTTCTGCACCAGCTCTGCACAGTCTCACACATATACACACACATACACACAGCCCCCAGTACTTCTTGGACTTAAGATACTGAGACATAATGTCTTGAATTAACGATTATTATAAATTATCTTATTTTGGGTTGAGAAAATGGAGAAGCTTAGGGCTTATAAAAGCAAATTAATTCCTAAAGTCCAACCTGAACGAACGGTCACTTCATACAGTTGATATCAGTAGATTTAAAGCAAATTATTTGGGAGCTTTTCAGGTGATGCGAAACGCTTCAAATCCACTCACAAGTCAGATTTCAATTGGATCTTCAAGTACAGAAAAGCCTTTAACTTTTCTGTCATTATAGAAGGTCTGTATTTGTATAGGGTTTCAAAAGAAGTAATTCTGTCTTAAGACATTTCACATGATTTCTATTTATTCTGATAATGAATGACCTCAATTTGATAAAGACTTTTTATCCAAACACATCGTCTCTGCTTACAGTATAAGCGTGTGACTCTAATCTATAAAAAAAGAGTTAATCAGAGAAGATTATCATGTTCTGTATGCTTGTGTTGTGTGTGACCCACGGACACTTGTTATGAAGGAAACGGTATCTCTTTCCCAGGTTGTGTGTACCTTGTGCTCCATCCCTTGTTGTCATGGATAGTGTGAGTCTGATGGAAACAGTGTTGTTCCCAAATACGCAGTGTTCCTGTTTGACATTCCAGTCATTCATGGTCACCCAATCAGCTGAACCTGGAGTCCTATGCAATGAGCCCGGAAAAGATACTTGGGATATGGGAAAATATTTTATACCTCCACATGATCACCAAAGAATGGGGATTGTCAAACTTTTTGTCTGCTGAACCCCTTTGACCTAAAATATTTACCTGAAATGTAAATAGTAATGTAATAGCTAATTTAACAACCTTTCGCACGTTCATCATTTCTCTGATGCCAGTTAATTGTTGGATGACATGCAGAAAAATTATTTCATTGTAAAATGCTAGTCTTGTGACTACTTTTTGCAACACTACCAAAAGTAATTGTGTGCATACTGCTGAATTCACCCAATGCACCCTATAAACAGTTATAAATTTCATTCAGCTGAAAAAGGCCTCAGCCAATCTTTGCTCATCCCTTCCCCCCAATCACTTTGTAAATCAGAACATCGCTCTTCCGCACATCACATCCCGGTTATGTAACACTGTTTCCTAGTTACCCTGAAGACAGAGGCTGCCCCTCTGTTCACCTCCGTGCCAGCCGTCTCCTGTCGGAACGGGAGAGTAGACAGCGGGAATTCATAAGGAGATTGATTGGTTGTTGTGTTTGCAATTTGCATGTGTGTTGAAGGAGGCATACAGATGAGCAGATAGTATTATGAATAAGAATTATCGTACAGTGACAGTGCGATTAGGCTTTTGTGCAATTGAAATGACACATTTCCCTTGAAACACAGTTATTGTAAACACAAAGAAGCAGCAGGCATACGATAACAACCGTGACTGTTTGAGGATGTCGTGGCCTTGCTAGATAAAGATTGTGGAATTTGTTTGTGTCTGTTCGCCAGTTTATATCCCATTTCGATATTTATACTGTTTATTTGGGTATATTATGGACCATGGGAATTTGATCGATCTTCCTCCAACATTTGCAAAACAAAATAAGCTTATAAGCTGTGTAAACTGCATTTATAATTTACAAAATGCCCAGTTGCTGCCATAAATCCTTCTGTTGGTTTCTGCTTAATTCACTCTAATGAGCTCATTTCATTACAGTGCCTCTTAAGGATAATATAGCCATGATGTTTTATTCATTATCTATAACCACAGCACTGATTGCAATTTGCAGCTGTTTATGGCTTGCTATTAAAATATTTATGCAATTTTCCGCATATGTGTTTTTAACCTTTTAAATTCCACATTGATTATTCCTGGTATGTGTTTGAAAATAAATAAATTAAAAAAGAATAAATAATTGAAATAATTTTTTTTTTTTTTTGTGTGTAAACTATAAAACAAAAGCTTGAATCCTGGTAAGGGAACATATTCTTCTCGTATATGGGTTTCGGTGGGCACCGCAGGGCTCTCCCTGCATGTTACATCCAGCCAGTATTGCTCGCTTCATTATCCAGTGGCCCGTGCACCCTGCGTACCTCTTTCAGTTCCAAACAAAGCATTGTAGGGTGCGTCATTACTGGACTGAAAAATGTGCAGTCCGTACAGAATGGCACGTCCAGAAAAAACAGCAGAGGCCATTCACATGGCAGCTACTCAACATTCCTGTGGGCTTCATTAGGGTGCCACTTGTACCCGTCTCGTATCCCATGCCTCTTTATCTTCATTTGTGTACATCTGTTGTGTATTTTTCCCTGAGGCGATCCTCATAGTGTCTTCATTTCATAATTAATATTGAATACTTCATAAATGTTCTCAGTTGATTTTATCAGCATTCTCAAAAACCTGCTTTAAAATTAAGATCTAATGCTTACTGTATAATGCAGTTTTGCATACAGGTTAATATTTTGTGTCAGTTTACATGTTTATATCAGTGTATTTCCGTGTGCTTTAGTGCAGGTGCAGTGGACTGGATGGATTCATAGTAGTAGGACACAAAGAGGGTCTCTGTGGAGATTAGGTTTCAGTATAATCCCAGGGATTAGGCCTATTGAATTACAGAGCTGATGGGGCTTCTTTACTGTTCAGTTTATGTTGGGATGTGGGGAAGGATGGGACGAGGTGTCACGTGTGCTGTTTTCAGGACAAAAGCACATGCTTTGAAAAAGCTTGATGCCCATTGTTGATATCCGTCACATGGGTGGCGACCGTTTTTAACGTACTAAAGAGCAAACTTGTGTAACTATGTGAAGCATAAAAAACCCATAAATCACGACAGAGCATCAGATCTGCCAAAATAATCCCAGATCTCAGACCAGTGGCCTGGGTTTCACACAAAACGTCTCAGGTTACGACTGTAACCATAGTTCCCTGAGAAAGGGAACGAGACGATGCGTCATCGACACTTTGGGAACGCCCCCAGCGTGAATGCGTCTGAGCATCAATGTCAACTAGTCCAATGGAAAGAATGAGCGTCACGGGCGGGTGACGTCATGACCAGGAAGGGATAAAAGCACATCCGATGAAAGCCGGCATTAGCTTCAAAAATGTCGAAGCAAGCCGATCACAGGGATGCAGGAAGTATGGCAGGGTGACGCATCGTCTCGTTCCCTTTCTCAGGGAACTATGGTTACAGTCGTAACCTGAGACGTTCCCTTTCGAAGGAACTCGCGATGCGTCATCGACGCTTTGGGAACGAGAATACCCAAAACGCCAGAATTCCAAGTACCTGAGAGTCAGTCTGTTGGAACTAAGCACTAAGCACCTGAGAACCTGGGGCAGCATCCAGGTCCAAACTGTAAAACCTGACGAATGTGAGCGGTGAGGACCAGCCTGCCGCATCACATACGTCTTGAAGAGAAACTCCAAATAATAAGGCTTTAGAGGCCGCCATACCCCTCGTAGAGTGAGCTCTGACCACCAAAGGACACGGCTGGTCAGAGTACTCGTATGCAAGTGAAATAGCCTCAACTATCCACTTACTAACCGTCTGTTTAGAAGCAGGAAGACCCTTCTTAGGTGATCCAAAGCAAATAAATAACTGGTCGGACTTCCTCATAGACGATGTCCGATGAACATAAGTATCCAGTGCTCGCACTGGACACAAGAGGTTCAGCCTTTCCTGGTCTGCAGATGTAAAAGGAGGAGGACAGAAAGCCTGCAGCACGATAGGCCTCGGAATCAAGGTCGGCACCTTAGGGACGTATCCCTGTTTCGGATATAAGAATGCCTTGACCATCCCCGGTGCAAACTCAAGGCAAGTGGGGGAAACCGAAAGGGCCTGAAGGTCTCCAACTCTCTTAAGGGACGAAATAGCTAGCAGAAAGATAGTCTTAAGGGTAAGAAATTTCTCTGAAACCGAATCTAAGGGCTCGAATGGAGCCCTAGACAGGCCTTCTAGTACTATTGCCAAATCCCAAGCTGGCACCCTAGTGCGAGTTGCAGGCCTCAGCCTCAATGTGCCACGAAGGAAACGTGTAATCAGGGGGTCTCGACCCAACGATGTACCCCCCACCAGGGCGTGGTAAGCCGCAATGGCCGCCACGTAAACCTTAAGTGTGGAAGGACATAAACCTGACGTAAAGCGCTCCTGCAAGAACTCGAGTACTGTGTTCACAGAACAGTTAACCGGATCCCACTGATGTCGGTGACACCATACAGAAAAAACTTTCCATTTCAGCGCATATAGTTTCCTAGTAGCTGGAGCTCTGGAGCTTAGAATGGTCTCAACAATCTCAGTTGAGAGACCACTCTCTATGAGTTGGGCCCCCTCAGAGGCCAAACCCACAGGTTCCAAATCTCTGGTCGGGGGTGAAATATTGTGCCCCCGGCCTGAGACAGAAGGTCTCTCCTGATCGGGATCTCCAAGGGAGGACCGTCTAAGAGATGGATCAGGTCCGCAAACCAGATCCGACTCGGCCAGCGTGGTGCTACTAGCAGTAGGCTTATTCAGTACTGGCGGACTCGCTCCAGAACTCCTGGGAGCAGAGCAACAGGGGGAAATGCGTACAGACGTAGCCTCGGCCACGTCTGCACCATAGCATCCAGCCCCAGGGGGGCTGGGTGAGTAAGGGAGAACCAAAGTAGACAGTGCGTCATATGCTGTCTGGAACAGATCCACCTCTGCTTGGCCGTAAAACTCCCAAATTTTCTCCACCGCCTCGGGGTGGAGTCTCCAGTCCCCTGGCCTCAGCTCCTGCCTCGACAGGATGTCTGCCCCAATATTCTGGTCCCCAGGAATATACACTGCCCTCAGGGAGAGTACCTTCCCCAGAGACCACAGGAGGATCTGGTGCGCCAGCTTGCAAAGCGGACGCGACCGCAGACCCCCCTGACGGTTCAGATAAGAGACCACCGATGTGTTGTCTGTACGGACGAGCACATGATGGCCCCTCAGGTCTGGGAGGAATTGCTTCAACGCATTGAAGACAGCCATCATCTCCAGGCAATTTATGTGCCAAGAAAGATGATGACCCCTCCACCGACCCTGAACCGAGCGGCCTTCCATTACCGCTCCCCAGCCGGTGAGGGAAGCATCTGTCGAGATAGCAACTCGATGGTAAAGAGCTCCCAACACCGGACCCTGGGTTAAGAACCAGTGTTTCCTCCATATAACCAAGGCACGAAGGCACCGCCGCGTGATCTTGATCATACGAAGTGGGTTTCCCCTCGGGGGGAGAACCCTCTGGTCCTGAGCCACCACTGCAAAGGTCTCATGTACAGCAGGCCAAAAGGTGTCACGTTGGACGCTGCTGCCAAGAGACCCAACAGTCTCTCGAACTGTTTTACAGTGCGTGACTGGCCTAGCCTCAGCTCTTCTGTGGCTGCCAGGATAACAGCTACACGAACGGGCGATAGAGTGGCCCGCATCGTCACTGAATCCCATACCACACCAAGGAAAGTGGTTCTCTGTACTGTAGAAATAACACTCTTCTTGGCATTGAGCCTCAACCCCAACATCTGCATATGAGCGAGAACGACACCTCGGTGCCGAACCGCCAACTGCTCTGATTCCGCTAGAATCAGCCAGTTGTCGATGTAGTTCAGAATACGTATGCCCTGAAGCCTGAGTGGGGCTAAAGCTGCATCTACGCATTTCGTGAACGTGCGGGGTGATAGAGCTAGACCGAAAGGAAGTACCCGATACTGGTATTCTTTGCCCCCGAAAGAAAACCTTAGGAACTTCCTGTGCTGAGGGAGGATGGAGATATGGAAGTAAGCGTCCTTCAGATCTATCGTGACAAACCAGTCCTCGGATCTGATTTGAGTCACGATCTGTTTGAGTGTCAGCATCTTGAACTTGAGTTTCTGTACTGAACGATTCAACAGACGAAGATCTAAAATGGGACGCAACCCTCCATCCTTTTTCGGAACAATGAAATAACGGCTGTAAAAACCCGACTCTCTGTCGGGTGAGTACACCTGTTCTATAGCTTCCTTTGCTAACAGGGCCTTTACCTCTTGCTCCATTACCAGAGCCTGCTCGGGATGCACTACTGTGAGCAACACCCCGTTGTAGCGAGGAGGACGAGAACCGAACTGGATTCTGTATCCTTTCTCTACAATCTGCAGGACCCAACGAGAAATATTTGGCAGTGGCTTCCACGCTGCCAGAAAATCTACTAAGGGAACCAGCCTCTCGAGGCTGGTCTCTGGTGTTAACGAGACAGCCAGTTCTGGAGCCTGAAACATAATGGCAGGAACTACCTGAACTGGCTGCTCTAAAACCCCCCTCAGAGGGCGCGAAACCGATGCAGTGCCGCAGCATAGCATCAGCGACTCGCTGGAGACCGCTGCGCCCCGAAGCACCAAGGGTGACGGGGTTGGCAGAACGGTCCCGTGAGGACCCCGAAGTGGAACGGGCACCGTATTCTGAGGTGTACACCGCTCCACTTCGGTCGGGGCCGTCCTCACAGGTCTGACGCCATTGACGTCAGGACCTCTTTTTATGAGCCGAAGTCTTCTTCGCCTGAAGAACGGTCCTCAGATCCGGCTTCGACTTAGAAGACTTCGACTGAGAGTGTTGCGCCTGTTTCCAGTGTTTATGTGGAGGTGCACGAGACGAAACACTCTCTTTTTGTTGCGCACGATATGAGGAGCTCGACGGCTGGGGCTGCTCACGCCCAGCAGCCCCAGGGGGCTGGACACGGCGAGGGAGAAACTTTTTAAACGCCTCCGCTTGCTTCTTTGACTCTTGAAATCTCTCGACGACCGCATTGACTGCGTCGCAGAAGAGACCAGAAGGCTCAAGCGGAGCATCCAATAAAAAAGCCAGATCTTTTTCTTTTATTTCGGCCAAATTTAACCAAAGATCCCTCTTAGTAGCTACAAGGGCTGCCATAGACCGCCCAATTGCTCTGGCGGTCTCCTTAGTAGCCCTGAGAGACAGATCGGTGGCCCGACGAAGTTCTCGAACCTCGTCAGGACCCACTCCCTCACTCCTATCCAGATCCCCCAGCAGGTCAGCTTGGTAAGCCTGGAGCACTGCCATAGTGTGCAGACATGCTCCAGCTTGACCTGCTGCCGTATAAGCTTTGCCCACTAACACCGAAGTTGCTTTAAGCGGTCTAGTGGGCAAAGCTGAGGCCTTCAGAGACGATGCTGGACCAGGTGACAGATAGCTCGCGAGCGTCTGTTCAGCCTGGGGCATCGCCTCATAACCGTACTCTTTCAGCCCTCTTATACCTGAATATAAATGAACTTGAGGGCTGAAAAGACGTGACGAGTACGGTTTATCCCATGATTTAGATAACTCGTTATGTAGATCAGGAAAAAAGGGAAGGCCCCGTGGTGGAGGTGATGTAGCTGAAGAAAGGAAACGCTCGTCTAATTTGCTTTTGGGACGAGCACCCCTTTTCTCAGCTGGCCATTCAATATTTAATTTTTCTACAGCCCTAGACATCACATCCACCAGCTCCTCATATGCTGGGGAAACAGGTGGCAAATCTTTTATACCACTTATTGCGGCGTATATTACTAAAACAAAAACAAAACCAACCAAAACAACTCGAACGCCGCAGCAGGCTGAAACATGAGGATTTACACTGAAGACGCGTCACGCTGAACCATTGTACGTATTAAGTCTCTTTATTACGCGATTTCACATACATAGAAAACCAATCACTTACTTTGAGTGATGCATGTTGTAAGCAGTGCAACGGTACCTCAGAGACATCAGTGATAGATGTTAGTATCGATGGGAACAACAGTGGTAACGGTCAACAGAAAGTTTCTCCCCATGCTCACCCTGCAGCCATAATCCAAACCCAAGCTTGCCCACAGGTGAGCACACACACACACACATTAATACAGACACCACACCCCCGGTCACGCCCACAGTAACCGATGACGTCATGAAGCGCGTGCATGTACACAAGTAGTGCAAAGAAAAGAGAAAACATAATAAAAGCCCAAACAAACCCAGTGTATGGCTCCTACATTCCGGCCCCCAATTATTTTATAGTAATAATTGACCACCACTACAACCCTCTTGTGGGAGACAAACACCAGTTAGAAATGCAAAGTGAAATGTTAGTCCTTTAAAGGTCCTGTTAATGTCAAAGTTCATGTCCGCCATATCCAAAGATCTTCACTGCTCCTCTGCTTCCTGCAGAAGGCAGACTTTGGTTATTGGCCTTGTCAGATACGTTGTCTTAGTTTTAATCCGTACACTTCGCACCAGTCCATTTTTGTCCGGAACAGTATCCACAATTCTTCCTGTAATCCAAGCATTGCGAGGTGCCATATCGTCCACCAGCACCACGAGATCCCCTGGGGCAAAGTTTCTTTTGGCAGTATTCCACTTTTGGCGCTCCTGAAGTCCAGGAAGGTATTCCTTCACCCAGCGCTTCCAGAACAAATCCGACATATACTGCACTTGCTTCCAGCGACGGCGAGCATAAACATCCTCCTTCTCGAACAATCCTGGTGGCAACAGCGGTTGCGACTTAAGCAGAAGTAGATGGTTAGGAGTCAAGGCCTCCAAGTCTTGAGGATCTGTTGATGCCTTGGTTAAAGGGCGGCTATTAACAATAGCTTCAGCCTCACAGAACAGTGTCACCAAGCCTTCTTCATTCAGTGTCTGAGTCTTCAAAATAGAGTTTAGCACCTTACGGACTGACCGAATTAGCCTTTCCCAAGCACCTCCATGGTGGGATGCTGTTGGGGGATTAAAAACCCATTTCACATTCTTTTGTAACAGCACGTCATTGATGAGGTTATGATTCAGATTCTCAATGGCATTCCTCAATTCACGCTCAGCGCCCACAAAGTTAGTGCCATTATCCGAATGGATTTCCAAGACTTGACCACGTCTCGCCAAAAACCTTCTGAAACCATTAATGAAGGAGTCTGTGTCCAAAGAAGACAGAACTTCAAGATGTATGGCTCGCATCGCTAAGCACGTGAAAATGAGTCCATACCTCTTGACCACAGCTCTTCCACGTTTAACTTCAAATGGTCCAAAACAGTCCAAACCAACTCGACTGAAGGGAGGCTCATCAGGAGTTATTCTGTTGTAAGGAAGGTCAGCCATTTTCTGTTGATATGGCACCTCGCAATGCTTGGATTACAGGAAGAATTGTGGATACTGTTCCGGACAAAAATGGACTGGTGCGAAGTGTACGGATTAAAACTAAGACAACGTATCTGACAAGGCCAATAACCAAAGTCTGCCTTCTGCAGGAAGCAGAGGAGCAGTGAAGATCTTTGGATATAGCGGACATGAACTTTGACATTAACAGGACCTTTAAAGGACTAACATTTCACTTTGCATTTCTAACTGGTGTTTGTCTCCCACAAGAGGGTTGTAGTGGTGGTCAATTATTACTATAAAATAATTGGGGGCCGGAATGTAGGAGCCATACACTGGGTTTGTTTGGGCTTTTATTATGTTTTCTCTTTTCGTGTGTCAAGCGGGTGAAGCATTGCGCTTGGGAGTGCCGCCGTAGTTCTGGTTCTAAGACGATCAGTCTGGTTCAAGACTATCGGTATTTAGGTACATAAATACCCACCGCTAGTATGCACAGAAGACTAGGGTTGAGTTAGTTTAGCTTCAGTGAATAAGTTAGAGGGAATCAATGACAACGCATTGTACCTTGTTCATATGGAAACGTAAGTTATAAAAAGGGTGCTGTTTTTAGCATTTTATTAGCAGATATTTCTGGTCATTATTGGATTATTTTGTAAACGAAAATGGAGTCGACTGGTACCAGGTCAACTGAGAAAAGACAAGTAAAACTTACACCCAAGGCTTTTGAATATAAATTGGAACGGCTCCAAGAAGAACGCCAAGCAAAGGTAAGAAAAATTAAAGATGCAATAAGAGAAATTAAAGACCTAATGCAAAGTGTTGGAAATGCTGAAAAAATACGGTCTTGTCTTGAAAGTTTGTCGAGTTTGTTCACAGAAGCAAGTCATATTCATGGTGTTGTGGTTCCTATGCTCCCACCTGAGGAACAAGAAAAACAAAATGCTTGGTTTTACAGTGTTGAAGACCATAAAACTGCTTTTGTGGAGGAGACAAATAAATGGCTGCTGGAGGCGCCAGAGGCACCAGCAGAGGGCGTTGTTGCACCATGTTTAGGATCTGCTGTTTTCGACGATGAGGCATGTATAGGTAAACCTGTGGAAAATGTAGATGACGACGTTAGGCCAAGTGATAGTGTGTCTAATGTGTCATTGAGGTCAAAGAGATTCAGTACAGTAGTGAGTAAACCCATGTCTACTACATCATCAGCCAGAATAAGAGCTGAGGCTGAGACGGCTGCTCTTATGGCTCGTCAAAAGCTGCTGAGCAAGAAGCATGCCCTGGAGGAACAGCAGGAAGTGTTGAGGAGAAAGAAGGAGGTGCTGGAGATGGATATGGAGCTGGCAGCGTCTATGGCTAAAATGAGTGTGTTCAAGGTTTCAGAAGGATCTCGTGCGTCTCATGTTTCTGTGGAATTAGATGGGATGAACTCTTATGTGGAAAGAGGGAAAAGCACACAGTTGAGCCATGAAGCTGCAATCTTTGTGCCTGAGTTTAATACTCAACCATTGGTGTCAGAGTTGGTAGATGACGTTTCGCGTCCAAGTTATGCTTCTGTGAGGTCCAAAACATATAACACAAGCCAGTTGCCTACTGTTGCGACCTCGGCCGGTCGGTTAACTTTGCCTACTCTGCCTGCTGCTGTGACTAGAGTTGATCAGCACACTTTGCCAGAAGGTGTTTCTAATCCACCCATTACTCACCTTCAGTATGGAGCTGCACCTGTAACTGTGAGTGATTCCGATCAGCGTTTTCTCACAGTTTTAGAAAGGCAAAATCAAATCACGTCTTTATTGGTTGGACAACAGTCACTTTTTCTCTTGCCTAAGCGAGATCTACAAGTTTTTGATGGAGATCCACTGCAGTATCAAACTTTCATAAGAGGATTTGAACACAACATTGAAGCGAGAACACAAAGTCAGACGGATTGTTTGTATTACCTCGAACAGTATACGAGAGGTCAGCCCAGGGATTTGATCCGGAGTTGTCAACATCTGCCTCCGTCCCATGGTTATAGTAAGGCAAAATCACTACTTCAGGAGCATTTTGGGGATCCATTTAAGGTAGCTTCTGCCTATATGGACAAGGTGCTTTCCTGGCCGATGCTTAAGGCCGAAGATGTCAAGGCTTTACGGGCCTACAGTTTATTGTTGCGGGAATGCTGCAACTCTATGGGAGTTTCTGCAAGTGACCTGAACGTACCTACGAATATGCAAATCATTGTGAAAAAACTGCCTTATAAGCTGAGGGATTATTGGAGAAGTGTGGCCTGCGATATTTATGAGAAGTTTCATCGTAGAGCTACGTTCTCAGATATTGTAGAGTTTGTTGAGAGGCAAGTCAAGATGGCGAGTGACCCTCTTTTTGGAAATATACAAGAGACATTTGCGAGTGGAAGAAATGAAGTAAAAATGGTTCGGTCTCAACCTAGTTCAAAGGTTAGAGGCAGTAGTTTTGCTACTACTGTAGCACCTGCTGAGAATAATATGGAGCCTGGGTTTAAAAGGGAGAAGAACTCGCTAGCGAAGTTTTGTTTGTTTTGTGGGGCTGGGCATTCGTTAGATGCTTGTTTCAGTTTGGATAAAAGAACACAAGATGAGAAAATTTCCTTTTTGAAGGAGAACCGTATGTGTTTTGGATGTCTGTGCGTTGGACACATGAGTAAAGACTGCCGAAAACGTATGACATGTAAAGTATGCAATAATAGGCATCCCACGTTGTTGCATATCCACCCCACAGCAAAACCAACGAGTCCGACTCAGGCCAATGGTGGCTTGAATATGGCCAGAGACGGTGCTGTGGTGTCTGTTCAGTCTAGTGGCTTGACTGGGGCCGGTAAGCAGGATTGTACGCTCTCTATCTTACCTGTTCAAGTGAAATCTAAGAGGGGGCAAGAGACCGTGGTCACGTATGCGTTTTTGGACCCAGGGAGTACCGCCTCGTTTTGTACAGAGCGACTCATGACTCGACTCAATCTTACAGGGAAGAAGTTGGGAATTCTCCTTAGGACTATGGGACAAGAGAAAGTGGTTGACAGTTACAAGTTGTCAGACTTGGAGGTCGCCGGGCTGGACTCGAACAACTTCTGTGGCCTGTCTGAGATTTTTACTCAACAGAACATGCCGGTTCATCGAGGTAACATTCCAAGCTCAAAGGACCTTCAAAGATGGCCGCACCTAAGACACATAAAGATACCAGAGATCAATTCTGATGTGGATCTTCTGATTGGCACTAACGTTCCTCAAGCTCTGGAACCGTGGGAGGTGGTTCGTGCAGAGAATGGGGGCCCTTATGCGATTAAAACCATCCTGGGTTGGACGGTGAATGGCCCGCTTCATGGAGATTGTCATATCAATGAACAATGTTTGCAGCCTGACATTACAGTTAATCGGATCTCAGTGGCGAGGCTTGATGAGCTTTGGGAGAAGCAGCTGAAGGTGGATTTCCCTGAAACTCTGCAGGATGAACAACCTGGTCTGTCAGTGGAGGATAAGCGCTTCAATGAGTTGGTCTCAGAGTCTACTAAGCTCATTGATGGTCATTATAGTATTGGTTTGCCGGTGAAGCAAAGACACTTCAAAATGCCAAACAATAAGACAGTGGCAGAACAGCGTGCATTGAGTCTTAAAAGACGTTTGAATAAGGATCCATCTTTTAGCAACGATTACATCGCATTCATGTCCAAGATGTTGGTTAACGGCTATGCAGAGAGAGTTCCAACCGAGCAGTCGACCCGTTGTGATGGAAGGGTATGGTATATACCTCATCATGGGGTGTATCATCCTAAGAAAAAAAAACTGCGGGTAGTCTTTGATTGTGGAGTGACGTTTCAGGGGACATCGTTGAACTCACAGCTTCTTCAGGGACCTGATCTCACAAACTTGTTA
This sequence comes from Rhinichthys klamathensis goyatoka, assembly GCF_029890125.1. Classification (NCBI taxonomy): domain Eukaryota; kingdom Metazoa; phylum Chordata; class Actinopteri; order Cypriniformes; family Leuciscidae; genus Rhinichthys; species Rhinichthys klamathensis. The sequence goes on from NW_026606800.1 coordinate 8,049,169, forward strand.
GTGGGAGTGCTTACACGATTCCGTAAAGAACCTGTAGTGCTCATAGGAGATATTGAGGCCATGTATCATCAGGTCCGAGTGCCGGCTGAAGACTCTGATCTGTTAAGGTTCTTGTGGTGGCCTGATGGAGATTGCAGTCGGGAGCTGGTGGAGTATAGAATGACGGTACACCTGTTTGGTGCTACTTCCTCTCCTAGTTGTGCCTGTTTCGCCCTGAGGAAGTGTGCTGAAGACAATCAAAGGTTCTTTAGTTCTAATGCAGTTAACACGGTCTTGCATCATTTCTACGTTGATGATTGTTTGGTGTCCATTGGCTCTGAAGAGGAAGCAGTCTTTCTACGTCGAGAGCTTAGTGCCTTGTGTGCGGAAGGTGGGTTTAAGCTCACAAAATGGGTTAGCAACCGACGCACTGTTCTCGCTACTATTCCTCAGGATGAGCGCGCTAAGGAGGTGAAAGATTTGGATTTGAATAGTGATGCTCTGCCCATAGAGTATGTCTTGGGTGTACAGTGGTGTGTTCAATCTGACTCATTCAAGTTTAAAATCACACTCAAAACTCATCCACTCACAAGAAGAGGAATCTTGTCTGTGACGAGTTCGATTTATGACCCTCTTGGTTTCTTGGCACCTGTTGTTTTGTCCGCCAAGAAAATCCTCCAAGACCTCTGTAGGAGAAGTTTGGGATGGGACGAACCTTTGCCCTCTTCAGTGACTAAAGAATGGACGGCTTGGCTGGAAGAGCTTCACGAGCTTGAAAGTTGGGAAGTTAGTAGATGTTTAAAACCTGTGGACTTCGGTTTTCTTGTCTCTGCTCAACTTCATCACTTTGCAGACGCAAGTGAGGAAGGGTTTGGGACTGTGACTTACCTGTTGCTCCATGATGATAGAGGTCGAACCCACAGTGTATTTATAATGGGAAAGGCACGAGTAGCTCCTCTAAAACTTGTCACCATTCCCCGGATGGAGCTGACTGCCGCGGTGATGGCTAGCAGAATGGACAAGTTGTGGAGGAAGGAGCTGCAAATGGACCTTCAAGAGTCGGTTTTTTGGACGGACAGCACTTCTGTTCTGAAATATATAAACAATGTGACGTCCAGATTTAAAATCTTCATATCAAACAGAGTGTCTGAAATATTGAAAATATCCAATGCATCCCAATGGAGGTATGTGAATACGTTAACCAACCCTGCAGATCTAGCCTCCAGAGGTGTTAAAGTTCAGTCATTGCTAAAGACTGGTGCATGGCTCTGTGGTCCTGATTTCCTTCATGAGCCTGAGAGTAGTTGGCCCCAAAATCCTGAGACCTTGGAAAACACTCTGATTGGAGACCCGGAGGTCAAGGCTGTGATGGTGAATGCGGCTCAGGTTGAGCAGGTCAGTCCAGTGGAGAAGCTCATTGATTACTTTTCCTCCTGGCTCCGTCTTAAAAGGGCTGTTGGTTGGCTTCTCAAGGTTAAGACCTTACTTTTGTCTCTGGTACGACATCGAAAGCTGCTGAGAGGAAACCTTTCTGAATTGGACCAAAGTTCTGAGCAGTTGGAAAAAGAGCTACAGGTCCAGATGGAAGGATTTAAGGCTCAAGTGCCAAAGGGTGTTCTGTCTATGGAGGATATGGTTGTAGCGGAGTCAAGTATTATCTGTTTTTGTCAAAAAACAATGTTTCCGGAGGAACTGGCCAATTTGAAGAAAGGAGAGTGCGTAAGGAGGACGAGCCATCTCTACAAGCTCAACCCGATCCTGGATGGTGATCTCATTAGGGTTGGAGGACGGCTTAGTAGAGCAGCTATGCCAGCTGAAGCAAAACATCCAGTTATACTGGCTAAAGATAAACACATCTCCAATCTTATTCTCCGTCATGTACACCAAGTAACAGGCCATGGTGGACGAAACCACATGCTTTCTCATCTGCGTCAGAAATATTGGATTCCTGGTGCTTGTGCCGCCATCAGAAAGGTTTTGGCTAAGTGTGTCATCTGTCGTAGATTGTCTGCTTCACCTGGACATCAGAAAATGGCTGACCTTCCTTACAACAGAATAACTCCTGATGAGCCTCCCTTCAGTCGAGTTGGTTTGGACTGTTTTGGACCATTTGAAGTTGACAAATATTGCGGCGTATATTACTAAAACAAAAACAAAACCAACCAAAACAACTCGAACGCCGCAGCAGGCTGAAACATGAGGATTTACACTGAAGACGCGTCACGCTGAACCATTGTACGTATTAAGTCTCTTTATTACGCGATTTCACATACATAGAAAACCAATCACTTACTTTGAGTGATGCATGTTGTAAGCAGTGCAACGGTACCTCAGAGACATCAGTGATAGATGTTAGTATCGATGGGAACAACAGTGGTAACGGTCAACAGAAAGTTTCTCCCCATGCTCACCCTGCAGCCATAATCCAAACCCAAGCTTGCCCACAGGTGAGCACACACACACACACATTAATACAGACACCACACCCCCGGTCACGCCCACAGTAACCGATGACGTCATGAAGCGCGTGCATGTACACAAGTAGTGCAAAGAAAAGAGAAAACATAATAAAAGCCCAAACAAACCCAGTGTATGGCTCCTACACCACTGTTGAATCAGATCGACTGCATTAATATTATGAACAGCAGCTACGCTAATTATTTCCCATCTGCTTTTCTGCTGTTATCTCGGGACGCTAGTCCCGAGGTAAATAGCGTTCGTCAGCTCCAGTTTGTATCCAGCCTCTCACGGAGACTTCAGACGCTCCAACACCTGCGATGAGACGACTCGACGCCTATGAAGAGACGACTCGACGCCTGTGAAGAGACGACTCAACGCCGGCGATATGTTATGCCCTAAATTAATACATGATGATTAACTAACTATATTATTCTATGTACATTTCTGAAATGCACTTTCTGTAAAGCTGCTTTGAAACAATATGTATTGTGAAAAGCGCTATACAAATAAATTTGAATTGAATTGAATTGAATCTCTTTCCCCAGTGTGTGTGCTTAAACTGTCCATACTCATCACATCAACCTCCTCAGAGGAAGAGCAATGAAGTAATGGAGGGCTCTCTCCCCGGGCGGAAGAATCCGCAGAGCGGGCTTCCGACACCGGGGGGAGAGCACTGGATCCTCCGGGTAAGGAAGGAGAAAAGGCCCTCGGACCCGTCTCCAACCCCTCCGAAAGATCCTTTTGCGATCCCCAGGAATGCATTCTCCGTGCTGCCTCGGCAGCAGCGGGTCCTGCACCCTGAGGATCGCGAACCTGACCACTCTCGTCAAAGAGTGACAGGCGAGAACGGAGCATGCGAAGCGGAAGCATCTCGCAATGCTGGCACTCAGCCCCCTCGAAGGCTGAGACCGCATGCTCCATTCCCAAACAAATAACACAAAGCTGGTGTGTGTCCCCACCCGTTAAATAACGTGGGCAGGGAGAAGCACACTGCTTGTACACTTGTTTCGCCATAACTCTTCCAATATAAATGCAACAGACAACAATAAATAGACAGAGACAGAGTAACACAGATCGCTTGCTGAGACACAGAAGCTAATGCCGGCTTTCACCGGATGTGCTTTTATCCCTTCCTGGTCATGACGTCACCCGCCCGTGACGCTCATTCTTTCCATTGGACTAGTTGACATTGATGCTCAGACGCATTCACACTGGGGGCGTTCCCAAAGCGTTGATGACGCATCGCGAGTTCCCTCGAAAGGGAACTTAGATGTTCTCTTCAATGGGATAGATGGACGGATGACAGATAGATAGATAGATAGATAGATAGATAGATAGATAGATAGATAGATAGATAGATAGATAGATAGATAGATAGATAGATAGATAGATAGATAGATGCTTTATTGATCCCTTGAGTCAAATTATGGTGCAATAGCAGAAAAACAAGTGAACATTGTACGTACACGGTGGTGCAACACACATTACAATAAAAGTTGTGTCAGTTTACCATAGATGTAATAATGTGTATGGTAGGTTGCATAAAATTGGAAAGTTCATTGCAAAGACAAACACTCAGACTCAAACTTTCTCTTGAGTTTGGCAGAGAACTGGTTTGCTTAACTATGTATCCAGTCCCCATTTGGCAATTAGACTTTGCACAATATTGCATTTCCCTGGTTCCTGCTTGTAAAAACAGCATTTATTCAGGTTGCCATGCACCTCACTGCTGAAATTCCCAACTAGTTAGGTGTAAAGCTGGTGTAAGGTCGGTCACGTTTAGGTGAACACATTCTGCATTAACTATGTACAGATGTGTGTATTTGTCTTGTGCCTAAACAGAATTATATAGAATTATAATGAACATTTAACTGCAATAATTTCAGGTGCATGATTTAATTTCATATTTTGATTATACTCATAACCCTTAATAGTAGATTGCAGCAGTACCCATTACCCTTAAGTAGTGTGTGTACAAGTTTGGATGTCAAGGTAGTAATGTGTAGCTGGTACAATTTTTGTTTGGGTCATATTTTCCTACCATCGTGTCTTTGACTTTTGGCATCCACCATCACAGGCAGTCTGCTGGTTTTGGGCCCTGATTCAAAGCCACAACCAGCAGATCGGTGGGCATATCCAACATAAACATCCTGCCTTGATTCCATACCATCATCTCAAGCCAAAGAAGACTCAAGATCAACACACCTGTGCGAACATGGAAAAAGTTTTGAGAGTTGATTTTCAGTCAATTCCAGGTAATCCAGTATGCAAAGTTGATACTTTAAGGTGCCAAGGGTGTGACTGTTAGAATTGTTTACTGATATTATAATCTAATGTAGATTTGAATTTGTGTCATGAATTGGTCAGTGGTGGTATGTGTTTTTAGCTTTTGTTAAAATGCTTGCTCAATTTATTTATACATAAATAATAAACATTAAAATAATGGAAATATTACTATAAATTAAAACATTGTTATTCATTGTGTTTTCTTTGTTGTGATTTTTTTTTTTTTTTTTTATACAATTGCTATGCTATTGCATTATTTTCAACAAAGATTCATAGGATTTTATGCAATACTTTTGCATGTGATGTGGTGCACTCTAGTGGACAAAATGAAGTTTTTTGTGGGGAGTTCGGTGGATTGGGAGTGTGGGAGAATAAGTCACCCTTGTAATCACTCAAGCCCTTAACAGACCTGCTTTGAGCTACCATTTACATGGAGATTGAGGTTTCGATTAGTCTTGACTTGGATTAATGTAAATCCAAAGGAAATTGGGTGCTAATTGGGTTAAAATAACCCCCCCAATTGTAAAGTATCAGGTGATTCAAGGAAGAACATGGAATGAATTAAGTGAATATCCTGCATTGGCTTTAAAGAGATTTGAGTTTATATATATATATATATATATATATATATATATATATAAGTTGAAGCATGTTCAGTAGCCTATCATTTAATTCCATGTTTGCTTTGGAATGCCATACTATATTATACATATTTTGTAAACTTTGTTAAAAAAAAGTGGATAAGATGCTTCAAACAAAGATGAATACTTTGGAAGAAAGATCGGAGAAGCCTTTTTTTTTACCAAGTATTTTGATTTTGGAGGTAGGAAACACTTATTGCCATTTTAGAGTATGGATTTTATAATTACGACGATAGGCTAGGCCTACTGCAAAACACACTTTTAAATGAAACAACTAAAAAAGAACAACTCATTTACGTCATGGTCTGTGAATGAACTAGTCCCTTGCACTTTTTTCCAAATGACTTAATATTACCATCTCATCAACCAAAATGGTATTTATGTGTTGTGGTCTGACAGGGTTCCAACTCAAAACTGTGAACCAGGATATGTTCATTAATTATTCTACCATGCATTGCCATTTCTTTGGCTCTTCTTTTGCACAGTCTTTAATTCTTTTTACCACTCCATTAGGCCTACTCACAAAAATCTGCTGACCCTGATCCTTTTTTTTGTTACAGTCTTACAAACAAACTTTTCACTTACTCCCAACATTTTACATAAAACAAACCGCCAACAAAAATACATGTAATAGCATATTTTCTGACCTTCCACAATTACATTGCCCTTTTACGTTGGTCGCCTGGCAGGCTAATGATGTTGCAGAAGTTGTCTCAGCATCTGTAACTTGCCAATAGGTGGTGGTAAAGGAACAAAAACGAGAGCTCTGCATTGAACTCTGTGTATGGAGTCTAGAGAACTTGAATTTTAGAACGAGGTATTATTCTTTACTGGTATTTATTGTTTTATGACTGTTTACAATGTATTGAGTGTTTATATATTTTTAATATCATGATTTCCTGTGGTGTTTTACATCACATATTATTTTAGTGCATTCATTTAATCATCTGTAAGAGGGACAAGTAGGCTATATTCAGTTTAATTCTTCATGTTTATTGTGTATTGGGATTGATTGTTTCGTTTTATCATCTGCTTTTTTAAAATTGGTTTCTTATAGAGCCATGAAATGTACGCCCATATGTCTGTTAATACGCACGGACCCCCGAGACCCCAAAAGAGCTGTGAACCAATCAGATTCTTAATACGGCGAGTCAGTGTTTGCCTGAGGTGCTTGTTGTCTCGCGTGACGCGTCTGGTGAAAAGAAGTTAATAGTGGATCAGCGTTTGTAAAGGCGACAGTTTGTTCAGAAACCTCAGAGGAGCAGGACGCGCGCGCACTAAAACAAACTCTGAGCATCCTCGCGCATGCGACTGTCAGGAGAAATCCGACTCTGAATCTTTTCCTCTCATTTTTGTCTCCCCAAAGATTTTACTTTTCCCCACAAGTGCCCGTGTTGACATTTCGAACCAATGTCTTGTCAATTTCCTTTAGCTCGTCGCTGATTTATTTTTCGGTCGAGGTTTTTTGTTGTTACTGAGGAGCAGTTGGAAATCTCAAGATGGACTTGAGACCTTCGCCGTTTTTTCTTGGTCTGATAATAGTTCTTAACGTTTTATCAGCAGCCCAGGACACAAATGAAGAAATCCCTGAAGGAGCGTCTACATTGGCGTTTGTGTTTGATGTCACAGGCTCCATGTACGATGATTTAGTGCAAGTTATTGAAGGAGCATCGAAGATTTTGGAAACATCCCTCAGCAGACCCCAGAGACATCTGTACAACTTCGCCTTGGTGCCTTTTCATGACCCAGGTATATCAAACGCAAATGACCTTTCGTTATTTTCCGTTATTTTTTGCCCTTTTGGACAAAATTCTCATTCGTAGCTACTTATTGTTAGGGCAGATAGGAAATCTTTGGCTTGATTAAGGATAACCTGTTTCTTTCTCCCTATAGAGAACTTAAAACAAATATAAATCATATAGCCTAGCCTACTGTGTTTTCCAGTAAAACATCTTCACATCAAACAAGATACATTTACTTGAAAAGCTCAGTTTCGTTATATATTAAGACTTGTTAGAGAGTAGGTATATTTAAATTTTTATTTCTTGTTTAAGCATAAATCTAATGCATTTTAGTTTGGTTTATTCTTTAAACAAGAAAAATAATAATTTTGATGATGAAGTAGAAAATAACTACATATTCTCTAAAAATAAAGTATTGTGCTACACAACTGCTTGTCAAGTAAATGTATCTTGTTTTAAGGATGTTTACATATGTAGCTCGTCTAAAAGAGGGACTTGTTGCCAGAAACATGACAAATCTGTTAGTTTGCTGAGAGTTGCTTCATGCTGGAGTATCTCACACCTACAGGAGGTATCAAAGCATTGTTTGTAGTGCACAGATGTTCTCTGTGCTGAATTCACTGTCATTATCATTCCATCTATCCAGGCGGAACGACCTTGGAAGCATCTGAAAACTTGCTAGTGCAGTCACACTTTAATGACTGTACAGGACAGTTAAATACTCTAATAGTTGTAATAATTAGGTATTTTCTGAGTAGAGAGGCATGGGTTACGATTCAATATGTTGCATGCACATTTGATTTGCTTTTTATGCGTAATTCAACTTCTGAAAATGGTGCTCTTTGTCATATGAACAGAGGAGATGGATGTGTTTTGGCTTTGTAATTAGTTCAAGTACAAAGGCAAGTTCACTTCTCTAATCTAACAAAGTCTAAAAGAGAAAATGGCATGATAAAATTGCTGGGTAGGTAACATCTTGTGGTTAATATGGTACTAAGGATACAAAACGATATATCTAGACTCTCCAAACGCCTTCGAAGAGTGAGAGAGAGTCTCAAAAGAAAGTATTGTCTCAAGAGATGTAAAGCCTCCCCCTTCTTCGTTCCAACCTGAATCTGACCTAATGTGTCCAAATGCAGCATGCCAAATACATTTTCCATCCACTCCTTGGGGCGCTCAGGAATTTCTTTCAAGATGCACTCTGTATCTGGTTATTGCTTGAATGCGCTGTCCACTGTAACTAAACCGAAAGATTTGCAACACAAAAGAAGTCTCTTAGAGAGGCAGAGGGAGCATAAGATTGCCTGTTCCTTCGCAAAATCAGTAAATCAGTATTCCAGATGTGTGCAATCATGTACTGAAATCAGGCTGTCGTCTGTTTGTTTGCATTATTGTAGATCGTTTTATGAAGCCATGCAGATGATGGGTGATGCGGCCAAAGGAGTGGAATATGCATTATTTAGACAACACATAACATGAGCAGCTTGTTTGTCAAGAAATTGTCAATCTGCGAGTTACTTTCTGGATAGTGTCCATGTTTTTTATTGCATAAATCAAAAAACAACCCTGCTCCCAGGATAGGAAGGTTTGGATCAAACTCTGTTGTTGACTGCTGGTTCTGTGTATAGCCTAGATTTTAATGTATTTAAATTAATAAGGTCATTTAGCACATTTGCCTTCAGATTTAGCCACAATTCTCAAGGACTTTCAGTAGTAAATTAATATCTATCCAACCACCAATTATTTGCCATGGATTAGAATGGTAAGGAAAAAGCCTAGTTGAGTTGTCCTACCTGTTAGTCAGACATGTGGGTCCATTTTTGGGTTTGTTTGATTAACCATCCAACCCAAGTAAACATATTGGTTGGTTGATTGATTTATTCAGGCCATACTAAAGTATGTGTGGATAAAACTCATGCATAGACTGGGGCGGCAGTGGCTCAGTGGGTCATGTAGGTTGTCTACAAACCAGAAGTTTGGTGGTTCAATCCCCGGTTCCACCTGACCAAGTGTCGAGGTGTCCATGAGCAAGACACCTAACCCCAGCTGCTCCCGACGAGCTGGATGGCGCCTTGCATGGCTGACAATGAGTGGCAGAATGGGTGAATGTGAGGCAAAATGTAAAGCGCTTTGGTGGCCATTGGGTCTGTGAAAGCGCTATATAAATGCAGTCCATAGAGGGTAAAAAGCTTAATCCTCTAGTAACTCTCTTGACTATAACCTGGAAGAGGAAATAGAAAGTCCCTTGGGCACTGAATAAGGGTTAATAGTCAGTGGAGGTTTCAATGAGTTTCAGATGTCCAGAGATCTTTTAAAGAGCAGTTGGCCCATTGAGCAGTGTGTGGCCACAGGCTCCCTATGCTACTGCTTTCCTGAGAGTCCAGTGATGTACTTCCCACACACACATACTGTGCATTTATAAGTACACACACATATAGGCCTGTAAATATCGTTGTCATCTAGTTCATGTATTTAAATGTGTGATTTGGGGCCAAGATAACACTGTCGGTGACTTAATACTAAAACTATTTCTCACTCTTTTCAAGGTTTTGCATTTTCATTAGTACTTTTTAAATCATATTATTATGTGCACGCTTTGAATGTCCAAAGCTTCTGGACAAGCTTTAGGGAGCTGGAGAGTCAGATCAGAGACAATCAGGAAATTGTCTTAAAACTGTCAGGAAATGTCGTGACAAATAATATAACCTTCAGACAGAGAATAAGCAGAATTGGCATTCTTATGGGATCATTACTACAGACGCCAGGCTGAATTTTTCCAGGTTCCTGAAGATCCTAATGATGGCAGCTGGGTGGAGATGAATATCTGTCACCTGTCGCTTCCAAAGCAAATAGTTCCCATTGTTTTTCTGTAAAAATCAGCTGTTTTGGATTGAGCTTTATCTCACTATCTTTCTACATCACATCGCAAATAAAAATAGCTGAACTGACCAAATAGTTTGACTGCGTGCTTTGTGAATGAACACTCACATGCATGGGCTTAGCTTGTGGGGGGACCTGAAAGATTTTACACATTTTTTTAATTAATATTTTCAACTCAAATGTAATATACAAATAATGTAGATAGGGATGGGCGATATGGCCTAAAATCCATATTGCGATATACATTGCAGCCTCTTGCGATAACGATATATATCACGATATATAAATTATAATAGAACCATTTCAGAACAGGTTAGACAGACCATAAGGAAATAGTAGGGAGGTTAAGTGACTTTTGACTTCAAGTCATGATGCAAAGGTCCCCTTTGGTATGGAAGTACCTTAGGGCCATAGAAATAAATTTATCCTAAGACACAAGTGAGATCACATTTTGTATCTTATATACGCACATTTTTTAAAAATGGCCACCGACCATACTTGAGAGGCCCATATCTTTGCTTCTGTTATAGCTATAATGACACATTTGGTATCAACGGGTACATTTTTGTGGTCAAGGAGTCCAATAAAATAGGTTCCAAGACTAAAAAACAATAATGTTGTCCTTAACATGACAATTGGAGGTGAAGTATGCAATTTTTTTATTAAAAAACGCATGCCAAACACACAGTCCATTCACAACTTAATAATTTCTTCGTTTAGGTCTGCTTCGCATGCGCCCTTTACAGCACTGGCTGAAGACGTGGGTCCTGCGTCGAGCATGGGCATCCGGTCGTTTACGTCTCAAGGTAACTAAGAACTGTGTCACAGCTCTGGAGCCCTGGAAGGCGGTCGACTGGTATCAGACAGGTGTAAACCTGGAAGTAATCTCTAAACTGATAGTGGTTTCGACAGACGCCTCCAATTCGGGCTGGGGCGCCCTCTATGAGGGCAGACCGACTTTTGGCCTGTGGTCAAGCCAAGAAAAGAGCTTGCACATAAACTGTCTAGAGATGAAGGCGGTCGAGAACGCCTTGCGGTTCTTCCTTCCCCTTCTAAAGGGCCACCATGTCCTTGTCCGCACGGACAACATGTCAGTGGTTTCCTACATAAATCGCCAGGGCAGTCTGAGATCACGGAACCTTCATGCACTGGCAGAACGCATCCTTGTATGGGTTCAGCGCCCATCACTGGCCCAGCCCATCACTGGCGGCTGGGCCGCCCATCACTGGCCCAGCCGCCCTCTCTATGCTTTCCCTCCGATCATGCTGTTACCTCAGGTAATCAAGCCTATAAGGGAGAACGGTTCCTGTGTACTTCTAGTAGCTCCGTTCTGGCCGAACCAAGTTTGGTTTCCGGAGCTGATGCAGCTTCAGAGCTTGCCTCCGTGGCCTGTCCCGTTGAGGAGAGATCTCCTCTCACAGGCCGGGGGTACGATTTGGCACCCACGACCCGAGCTTTGGGCTCTGCATGTGTGGGCCATCAACGGGTACCCGTCAGTCTCCCCGACGGAGTGTTAAACACGATTACGCAAGCTAGAGCGCCCTCTACTAGACGGCCTTATGCTTCCAAGTGGTCAGTGTTCTCAGGTTGGTGCTCAGCTCGCAACCTGGATCCACAAGATTGTGGGGTGTTGGAGGTTCTCTCCTTCCTACAGGAGCTCTTGGATAAGGGTAGATCCCCATCCATGCTCAAGGTATATGTGGCGGCTATTGCTGCGTTTGTCAAACATTCGCATGGCCAGTCACTGGGTAGGAACGACCTTGTAGTCCGCTTCCTCAGGGGAGCTAGAAGGATGAACCCTCCTCGCCCCCCCTCGGACCTTTCCTTGGTCCTGGAGGCCATGAAGGGTGCCCCTTTCGAACCTCTACAGTCTGTGGACCTTAAGTATCTCTCATTGAAAACCGCCTGGTGGCTATCGCCTCAGTCAAGCGGGTGGGTGACTTACACGCACTTTCTGTTTGCGCGTCGTGCCTTGAGTTTGGGCCTAATGACTCCAAGGTCATCCTCAAACCAAGACATGATTATGTCCCCAAAGTACTTGCCACTCCTTTCAGAGCACAAGTCTCTGTGGATCTGACAGCGAGTCTGACATTCTCTCGTCACAGGCGATTTTTGAGATTCGCCTTCGAGGGCCAGGCATATCAATACACAGTCCTACCGTTCGGCCTGTCCCTGGCATCCTGTATATTATGATGTGCATGGACGCGGCTCTCGCGCCCCTGAAACTTCAGGGCATGCGAGCTTTGAACTATTTGGACGATCGGCTGATTCTAGCTCGATCTCATTCAGAGCTCATAGAACACAGGACCATATTACTCGAACACCTCGAGAATCTTGGTCTCACAGTCAATTGGGCGAAGAGCTCGATGTCCCCCAGCCAGGAAATATCCTTTCTGGGCACAGAGCTGAACTCGCTGTCAATGACAGCGCGACTATCGCCAGAGCGCATACTGAACATTGCGGCACTATAGTCCCGCTCAAGAGATTTCAGAAAATGCTGGGCCTTATGGCCTCATCATCATCAGTACTCCAGCTGGGTCTGCTGCGCATGCGCCCACTGCAGTGGTGGCTCAAGCTTGGGCCTCCGATCTGTTTCGCCTCAGGGTCAATCAGAAATGCGTCGCAGCTCTGAAACCTTGGAAGACGACCGACTGGTACTGGTACCACCGCCTCTTCAATCTGACATTCTCTCTTCGGATCTGACAGTGAGTCTGACGTGAATCTCCTTTGCCTGGTTAGGGCCCTTAGAATTTACGTGGAACGTTCGGCTGCTTTCAGACGGTCAGGACAGCTATTTGTTTCGTTTGGTGGCCGATCTAAAGGTCTAGCTGCCTCGAAACATAGCCTTTCCAGGTGGATAGTGGACGCTATCTCACTGGCTTATACATCCATTCCCAATGTCGGCTTTTTATATCCCCATATCATATGAACTCAGGGCGCTCGCCCTTGGGTCAGTGTTGTGGTAGATTTAGCACGCACAGCGTTTTAAAATTGGATTCCCGTAGCGTAAGCTAGCTTACGCAACACGAGAGTACTCTCGTAAGAGAACGTCACGGTTACTAACGTAACCTCGGTTCTCTCTAGAAGAGGGAATGAGTGTTGCGTAACCCTGCCGTGCTTGTGCTACCATCTGGTTTCGCTTCAGTCGATGAAAACCAAGGAGCATCTTATCGAGCTCTGGCTTATATAGGCATAAGCCATGCCCATTCGCCCACACGCCCACTCATTGGTGCTTATGTCACGAGCAGTGCCTCGATAGGTTGCAGCAGTTGCCGCATAGCATCCAATAGGCGCGCGAGCTGCCTCGCCTAGGTCTGCTAGCTGCAGCAAGTGTGTTTTAAATTAATACAAATTATAAGGATAATTTTTGGCTTCAGTATTCTCGAGAAAAGAGGTTTTCCCTCTAAGGTTTTTTTTCCATAGTCAACTAGCTAGCTATTTATTAGTTATCTAACATTAAAAACATTTTTCTATTTAATGAGAAAGTCATACGAACCTCAAAGTGTTAACCTGTCACCTCTGACCTTCAACAGCTGTCACAGCTCCTGGTGCAGATGGGATGTGTTGTTGCAGGAACTGATATGCTATAGGCTACTCCTGACTGGTCGAAATCTCATGCTACTTAGGACAAATGTATTGTACAGAAGTAGCTGCACTGCTTAAATACAAAATTAAAGTTTTTGAACGAAAAGATAAGTAAAGTCACTCTGATGACAATTTTTATGTGAAATGTGCATATTTACCCCCAATTGTCATGGTATGGGGAAAATGATTATTTTTTTAAACTTGAAACCAATTTTATTGGATTCCTTGACCCCAAAAATGTACACTTTGACACCAAATTTGTCATTATAGCGATAACAGAAGCAAAGATATGGGCTCTAGAGTATTTTCGGCGCATTGGCGGGCATTTTTGAAAAAACATGTTTATTTCTGATACAAAGTGTGATCTCACTTGTGTCTTGGGATAAATTTATTTGTATGACCCTAAGGTACTTCCATACCAAAGGAGACCTTTGCATCATGACTTGAAGTCAAAGGCCTATTTTTTGGGCTTAACCTCCCTACTAAAAGCCAAACTGCAAAATGTATTTGTTTTAAAAACATTTATTATGCAAAACTGTAATTATAGAACATAATGTTGCAGATGAATAAAATTCAAGTACACTAGGTGCAGAGACTTTAACAAAGAAAAAGCTTAAAGTATTGGGTTTATTTCCTGTAGTGCACGCCTGTTTCACACATACTCCGTGTGCAGTGCAGTGCGGTGGTGTGCGGCACAGGAGCAGCACGCGCTATTGTGCTTTCACATATGGTGCGTTTGCAGTGCGCAACTGATCTACGGCTGTACGACAAACAACATTAATCCTCTATTTTTTATTTCAAATCACTATTTATATTATTAGTGTCTTTTATAAAATAATATAAAAGAGTTTCAGCATTGTGATTCTATTTGTACACAGACAGTAGGCTAGTAATACGCACTCTTTCACAAGACTTAGGCTATTCACGTTTAAATTTATAACACTTAAAAACGTATTATTACTTCTATATAGATTTATATATTAAGTTGCTCAAGCAAGTGGCAAAACATTTATACATTTATGTTAACATCGCAAACATTTTAAATTAAAACATACATAATTGACATAAACAGCTCTCTCATACCTTTTCTTTTGCATTTAAATCTTTTTTACAAGAAATATTGCAATCACAAAGAACTTGTTTCACGAAGAGACAAGTGCATCCATTATGTCGCGTTGTTGAGGTAATGTTACTGTGTAGTTTCCTTGCTTTAATTACCCCGAGCTTAAAGTTAAAAAGAAAATGATTGAAAAATAGTATATATTTTTTTTTTACTATATTAGTAAAAAGATTACTATATTTTCATATCAATCCGTGTTCATTTTGACCATGAACCATGCGCTGTCACTTTAATTCAGCACGTGCAGCACAGCAGAAATAGACTGTGTGGAAACGATCACTGCACTGCTGTATCCACACCGCTCCTGGAACGCATTGCCGCACCGCATCCGCGTGCAGGCCTGTTAACATGGGTACGGAAAAAATATATAGCCTACATATGCACTGCAAACGGAATATGTGTGAAACAGGCGTTAGCCAGAACTGTTGCCCATACAGAGTATAGTTTGCTGCTGCTCGTCGGACGGCTTAAATCCGAACCAATTGATGTTGCACCGGTTATTTTTACCAGCTCCTCCGTTTCGCTTTCAGCCATGTTTACTCAAGATGTCGAATACGATGATGCGTTGCAGCCGTTTGCAGCTCGTGGCTCTAAATTTTGCGGGTAGATTGCGTCAACATGCATTATCGCGATAGTGCAATATAATTAAAATCCATATCGTAGACCAATTTTGTATCGTTTATTTTGCATATCGTTTATATCGCCCATTACTAAATGTAGATTATAAATGGTTATTTTGTAATTACATTAATAAATCAAATCAACCCCTAATGCCTCCCCCAATCTAATTTGCGTAAGAAGCTGTTGCTTGACAAATCTGAATTTTGGCGGACAATAGCCTATGCCTATGCCTATGGTTTATACTGCTCTGTGGCGTGAATGGATATTCAGTAGTTTTTTTTAAATAACGTACAACAACTGCAGATAAATCTGGACCTAACCAAAATAAAGGCAGATGCCGATGCTGTGCTTGATGACTCAAGACCCAGACAATCTCATAAAGGTGATCCACAGGACACTCAGTCGTAGCAGCTTTTGCATTAATGTCAGGAAGAGGACCATTTACATCCAAATGTTATTTAATTCAAAAAGAACAAAACGTAAACATAGATTTTAGAATATAAACTGCTTCAGCGGCCATTTTCAGTAAGATTTAATAAATATGAAATGTTTGTGTGCCTGTTATTGTGCATTTAACTTTAATCATGCCCAACAGATATCTGTTTTAAATCACTCCTACTTTGAAATTCGGTTGACAAACATGTAGGATTATTTTCAATGTGTTTATTGCTAACCCTGCAAAAATAGATGTACTTCACGCATGCTGCGGCTCTACGTAATCAGTAAACCACTTAAATGGTACACGGAGTGTGAATTTATAAGTTTACTATAGAAAATGTAAAATGTATTTAAAAGTGTGACTGACTAAATCGACTGGCTTGGTGAACGACTTGACCCCCAAGCTCAAATGTCAAGCTACGCCTATGCTGACACATGCTTACAACTTGTTTATAATCACCTAAATAATTTTAAGGAGCATTGCAGCTCTCTTCACTCTGATTGGTCGCATCTGCTCCCTTTAGTTAGACCAGTTACGACTGTTTCAAAACGGGATAGGAGGAACATTGATGCGTGCAATGCTTTTAACATTTTCAAAGCTCATTCCTCAACTAAACAGCTCTTTGACCCTTTTGGTGCTCATCTTTAGAAGCATCCTTCATCTCGGAATACCCCTAGATTACAAGGGGATTGGCATGACCACAGCCCGTAATGATGCCATTAGGCAGGAATTTGTGACGCTGGGTGGGGTGGGTTAAATAGGGTTTCAGAATACGGTGGAGTATGGTGTAATTCTTCTGTTTCATCTCTTCAATGATGAGGAGAGAATAATATTACACTCTCTAATTTGAGAACAGTGCGTGCTCTGATTCCAGTGCCTCAGGTGTTACACAAGGAGCCATTTTCAAAAATGTGCTACTGTACCCAGTAGTTACTGTTAAACACTTAAAACTATTCAAACAACCTAATGTTTATATGGGGGCTTGACATATATCAAAAGGGGGGTTTTTTTATTCCGCAAGGACACATTAAATTGATCAAAAGTGACTGTAAAAACATTTAAAATGTAGTAACTGTAAAGCACTTAAAACTATTATTATTTTAAATTGTAATAATATTTCACAATAGTACTGCATTTATGATTAAATAAATGCAGCCTTGGTGAGCATAAGAGACTTCTTTCAAAAATATTAAAAAAATCTTACTGACCACCACAAACTTTTGAACGGTAGTAAACTACAAGTATTATGAAATATTTGCTGCAATTCTTGGGATTCCAGCTAGATTGTGACTATCTATTTGACCGTTGATTGCGCTTTCTTTTGTTTTGATTGGACACGGAGAGATTCTGTGACCTTTTGTGACTGGTGCCGTGCAAATGTCGAAGTCTGCCGGGATGTTGAACTTGAGATGAGTTTGGAATGAAAGATGAAAGGGCAAAAGACAACATTTGGCCTGAGTATGATTTTCAGATGTTTGAAAGACAAACATGGATACCATTAGAGCATAATTGCATTAGAAGCTGCTATAAGTCGGTGGAAAATTATAGGTGCTTTTTAGATGTTGAGAAGTTTCACTTGCTTCAGGCCAAATAGTTGCTTAGTCAAAATACACACAGTTCACAAAGTTGATTTATGGATGAAATTGGGGATGTTATATATGATTTGACTCTGACAGATATGTTTGGCTCAATTATGCCAATTTCTTAGTTCTACTGTTAGTGGTGCTACTGAGTCTGAGCATGAGTCTTAAGGCATCATAATCTACCAGGTGTTTTAATTGAAAGTTTAGATGTTTAAGTAGATTATATTACTATTAAATATCAAAGTTTGAGGAATCTTAAAAGTTATTTTGTCAATTGTAGTTTTAAAAATGCATCTCTGAGACCTACAGTACAACATAAATTGTCTTCCAGGTCTAAACTGGTAGATCTACATTACATAGAGTTCGATTCCTGAGATCTGGAGAGAAGAATCAAGGCAACATTAACATACATTAGCATTAGCAAAAATGTATGGCAGGACTTGATTTTGTCCATGGGGAAATGATTGGATCATTGTATCATTGTGGTTTGCTATTGCTGTGATCTCATGTGAGTGACCTTGGGTTGTCCTGCCCTCGTGCCAGTAAACACGTCATCAGAGAAGAGAAAAGATGAACTAACCAAGAAGGAGGGGAAGTTATTTTGATAAAAAATTATGAGGAGATATGAATTAAAAAAAAAGAATGATGTGCACATTGTGCACGGATAAGTCATTTATAATATATACTGCAATATTCCATTAAAAAATAAGAATTGTCAATTGTGATTTCATAGTGACTTTAAGGGGTGTTTATCTATAGCATATGGCCTCAACACATTATCTTATGAATAGCGCACTCTGCGAGTGGGTGTGAACAAATTAACGATAATGAGCTGAGACAGGAGAAACTGTACTTCTCTTTAGTTTCAGACAGATTACATTGCAGGAGAATATTTGTTTTAAATGTGAATTGTTTTATTTAAAAGTAGAAATTTAAAGCGTTCTTTAGACGTATGTTTCATGTTTGTGTGATAAGTATTAGCGGAGTTTCCGTTCATTTTCCAGACATGTTTCAGAAAGATTTTTGCGGAGACAGAGTGAGCTGAAAGCGCACCCTGTTTATTTTATTTATTTAAAAAAAAACACAAGGTTTTGATGTTAATGTGAGTTTACACAAAAAAAGAAGACCCTCTATATTCTATAGTTTATAATCATGTATTGATTTTATTTATATGACCATAAATGACGGAGTATTTTAAGTCTATGTTGCTGCTATGTGAAAAAAAAACAGCAAAACGCGCGGGCGCGTTCTTGGTCCCCAGAGGGTTAAAGGGAACACCACTGATCTGACAGTCCTGGGGCCTCGTATATAAAAATTGTGTGCACACAATGTATGCAATTCTATGTCAAAAATTTCTCAAAACACGCTAGGCTCTAAGGAGTTGATTACTTAGCACTTCACAACTGTTTATTATGATAAAAATTTGACTCTTTTTTCAGTTTTTTGCTCTGACTGGGTGACTCATTTGGTTTGTATTAATGGAGTCTGTTTGTGCCAACCCTTTTAGTGTTTAGTGACATGATTTTGGATAATGTGAGTCTATATTTATCTATTCAAAATAATAACAGGTTTTTTTTTTATCAAGCATGTGAAATGGGTACATTTTTGTTTGAAATGAAGCATGTGGCATGCTTCTCTTCTGTCGTCAGAGCTCTCTTAAGGGATTAGTTTACCCCAAAAAGAAAATTCTGTCAGTAGGCTAATTACTCACCCTGATGTCTTTCCAAACCCGTAAGACTTTCTTTCATCTTCGGAACACAAATGAAGATATGTTTTATGAAATCTGAGAGCTTTCTGTCCCTCCATTGGGAGCAACGCAACTACCACTTTCAAGGTTAAGAACGATAGGAAAGACATCATTAAAGTAATCCATGTGACTTCAGTGGTTTAACCTCAAATTTGTGAAGCGACGCAAATGCTTTGTTTGCACAAAAAAACATTCTGATAGGGTTTTAAATTTATTTTGTTTCACGATTATTAGCATACTGCGGGATGTTGGTGATTTCATGTACTGATTTGGATGGGATTAGAATCTCTGTAATTAACGGTATTACTAGTGGTTGACCAGAACTCGCAGATACAATTTTCCTGCTGCTCTATATGCTGCCAAGTCATACTTATGTCATAGTCCCTCTGTACTGTATGTAAAATTAATGTTGCTCTAAGATATCGGAATCAGCATAGGCTATCAAAATACCTATACCAGTTGACCACTTTTTACTATGGGAGTATGGATGTATACATAAAAAAAAAAAACATTGAAATGATCAAGTCCTGTACATAAGATAAAATTATACAATTATGAATATAATTAAGGGAGGAATTGATTAAGATGAAGATTATACCTGATGGTGCAACAACAGTGGTCATTCTGAGCAGCCTGTGATTAGGTTATTGATTTAATTGACTGTTTTCATTGGATGTAATTGTGAAGCCAGCAGTAACTGTCACCAAATATCTTTGTTTTTATTTTTTTAACCCAGACATTTTGGGGAAATGTCCAAATCCATAATGAGATGGAACAAGACATTTAGCTTTAGTTACAGATTGACAAAGGTCAAAATAAATGAGAAGTGAAAAAATTATACACACAATCACAGACCTTCCTAAATCCGACCGGAGTTAGATTTCTCAGAGGAGCTTTAAATTAGTTGAAAATCAGTACCTAATTTGTTTAGTAAATGAGGCTGTGTGAGGAAAAACACTGACATGTTCCAATTTGGAATTAAGCATATTGAGCGTCAGCGTCAGTTCTGGCAGGCCAGGTAGTCAAGCAGCTGCTTATGCTATTTGCTATCAACACTGTCCCGTCAGCTGATCTGCTCCAGCTGAGCTGCATTAGCTGGTTAACTCCCCTCGCTGCTCAATGGCCAAGCTCAAACAAGGCGCCCTATTTAAAGCTCATTCACCTTGCTCATACATGCTTGCTGCTCGCTCTGCTGGCTCGCTGCTCGCTTCTGCTGGCTCGCTGCTCGCTTCTGATGCCCGCCACCTCCCCAGCTCCTCCTCATGCATAACGTGGCATTTGCTATGTCATGTTGCTGCTCTGTTCACAGGGGGATATTTTAGCTCTCACAGTCTAAAACTGTGTGAGCATTCCCTAATGCTGCTGCTGCTGTCCTCTGACTCTCTGCTATTTCATGGTGCTCATGAAAGGTCAGAGGACTCCCTGAACAGAGCCATACCGCCAAATTTCAATTCAGGAACATCAACCTGTTTGCAATCTATTCAAATAATTCTAATTATTTTGTCTGTGTGTTCTTGACTTAATGGACCTGACAGAAGTATGTTAAAGGCTCATTTACCTGACATCCTCCTCAAGGGAAAACTTGTCTCATCCGAATGAGGTCCAGCTTTATACTGCATCTGACATGACATGGTAGTTTACAAAAGACAACAGCTGAAGTGCTGTCAAGAAGTGACACCTTCTTGTTTCAAAATGTAAAAAATATAAATTAATAATAATATATTTGTTTTTACATTATTAAAATGTCTAGTATTCCTAGAAAAACATTTTGAAAGATTGGAAGTAGCAAGAGATTTCTTCTTAATGATTTTCTGTCCTTTTCATGGATTTGATTAGCTTTCATGTCTTTTTTCATCTCTCCCCTGCTCTCGACCCCTGATTTGCATTCCTTTCTGGGTCTGTCTATTCCTGTCTTTCTTCATCCCTCTCTGTCTTCCCATTTTTTTTCTCCCAGGGGAGTCGCCGTCTCACTGCCGAAACATTTCCTGAGCGGCTGAAAAAACGCCACTCAGCTCCCAGCTGGCATGTCAGCATCTGCTGTGTCTGTATCATGATCTCTGGTCTGACTTTTGGTTTTACAGAGCAAGCGATGGAGACCTTCTGACCATCAGTTTAGGCTTTTCTTTAGAGGCCAACCTGCTGAAAGTTTTGTGGTGTGAGGATGAGAGAAGTGTGAGGAAATGGATGGTTAGACGGAGTCCTCTCTGGGTTTGTGGTTTTGAGTGAGTGGAGCATGTGTGTGGTCGAAGGTGCCAGTGATGCGGCCAATGGGGCCAGGTCTTTGTCTATAAGATATCTGACACAATGAAACAAATGTACTTTACATGAGAGCAACATTTGTTGTGAGTTTATGCACATTACATCATATGAAGTGGTTCAACAATATTTTGTTTTTGTTTTTTTGTTAGTCCTTTTGGGCTCATATGAATATTGACAAATGCTTTGCACCAATTTACAGTTGGTTTCCATTACACTTGCCATTGCCATTAACAAGCTCATACTGTACCAAAACTGGATCAATTTTTGCTGTAAAACCGATGATATATAATGCAAATGCGAGTGATTTGTTTGTTACATTCATCCTGTTCAAGCTGATGATGCCAATACAATTGGGACAGCCTAGCTTTTCAAAGCTCTCGCATTTTTAACAAAACTTTGTGCAGCTATGTTATCCAGATATATATCATTACTTTGGTCACAATTGTAAACCAACAGTGTTTGCATCTTACAATTCAGTTAAGTCCATTTATGTCATGAGAAAGTTATGCAACCAGTGATTTGGCAAGGCTTAAAAACAAATGTGCATCAACCACCACTCTATATGTTAGGGCCAGCAGTCTTACATTGCAGCCAATGTTTCTGCTTTTTAAATTATTGTATGTTGAGAGTAATAGAAGCCACATGTTATGTAGATACCATTCATATGTTGCTGAGATGAGCTGATTTATAGTGAAGCATTGCTCAAGAAAAGGACCAAGAAACTATTATTAACTTTTTTGAACATGGTATGACATAAACTGTGTGTAAAGTTTACTCTCCTCCTATAACTTATTTTAACTCTTCTAAATATGGGTTAAATATTGAGTCAAATCTTGAGTAAAAAGTCAAATAAGAGACTTTTAGACAGCCGGACTTGTCCTAAGGGCTTAGCTCTTACGCTCACTGTCAATAAACCTTCTGATTATCCAGCAGCAGTGCATGTTGGGAAGAACATTTTGCTCAATGTACCTTTCCCACTTGTGTGAGGTTTACTTGTGCATTTTAAAGACATATCCCTTAGTTTGTTATTGAGGTAGAAAGACAAAGAAATCATCCTTCAGAAATCATTCTAATATGCTGATTTGGTGTTTAAGAAACATTTCTTATCATTATCAAGGTTGAAAACTGTTGTGCTGCTTAAGATTTTGTGGAAACGGTGATAAAAAAAAATCATGATTCTTTGAATAGAAGGTTAAAAAGAACAGCATTTATTTCAAATAGAAATCTTTTGTAACATTATAAATGTCTTTACTGTCAGTTTTGATCAACTTAATCCTTGTTAAATAAAAGTATTAATTTCCTAAAAAATCTTATTCATCTCAAGCTTTTGAAAGGTAGTATATCAATTGAAAGCGACTTTTTAAAAATGCTTTTGCAGTTCCTCAGTTGGAACACAATAGAATTAAAGTAGATTTGTGTATTTTCTGAACACATTTTGTGGTGCTTGCCCATGTATAACTTGCCACGATTCTAGGGTATTGTAAGTTGTTCTTTGTGGTTGCCAGGGTGTTTTGGGTGGCTGCTAGGTGGTTGTTTACTGAACCAAATTGACAAAAGAGCCCACCTCCCAACTCTCTGTGAAAAGTCTCCTACACATGTCTCCTTCAATGCAAGTTTTTTGGATAACTTTTTTTACTTCAGAAATCTTGTCCCTCATATATTCCCCCCTCATCTTGTATATAGGTGTATAATGGCTGATTACGTACTTTGGGGGGAATAATGGCTTTTGTACGGTGGCCGAGAGAGCTCAACGCGCTGTAAATGAAGAAAACACATGCAAATAGAAAAACACCTGCAAATTAAGAAAACATCTTCATCAGTTTCACAACACATGTGTGCTCCAAATACTCACAACACATCCAAATACAGAAACGCGCTGCAAAAGTTCACAACACAACTTGTTTTTTGTTGTGCTGGCAGCAGCTGCAGTCACATACTGAAGGAAAAATCTTGACCTGTTTCGACAGTTTTATGGGGTGCTTTCGCATCAACAGCCATTCTAAGGTGTCAATCAAGTTTTGGACTCTCCTCCAGAGAGCTCCTACTGGAAACCCTAAGCCTTCCTTAGCCAATGACATACACCCAAGTCCAAACCAATCATGCTACGGGCCTAAATTAGAAACAGATTGGTTTTTAGACCCCTGAATCAAGTGTAGTCCTTGCATTCTGAAGTTGTCATCAATAGCTTGCTTCTGTTCTATATCATTAACACATAATTTGTAAATATCTTATGTGAAGGCTTTAGTGTCAGCTAAATTGCTTTTATTTTTTTTTGTCTCCATACTCCATGCTTCAGCATGTATGAATCACTCTAGGGTTTGGAGTTTTGTGATTTTGTCCTGAACACTGGTTGTGGTGATGTGGAGGCAATCCCGGCGCAGATTGAACTGTTCCTTTTCATCTGTCATCTTTTTTTCTTCCTTTCTTACAAAGGCTTACTGTTTTGGTAGTTTCCTGGCAAGATGCTGAATATTTGCTGTCAGCTGATGTTTTTAAACATTTTATAACTGTTATTTCCTTCACATGTTTAACAGTACATGATGTCAATTCTGTTAGTAATTAGTGTATTCATTATGTTATTTTTGGACTCGATTGCTGACTCATGTAACTACAATTTATAAATATAGCCGCAAGCAGAAATCATCGGGGTCCACGCACCAATAGCCCATGTGAATGATTAGAGATCCAATTGAATGGGTTTGATCAAAATAGATGTGGTGTATGTGTGGACTCATATTCAACATTTAAATTTAGATGAAATACTTGGACAGGAGCACAGGACAATTTTAAATGAATGTGAAGATTTGCAGCTCAAAACTTTTTTTTATCTGAAGCATTTATCTCAAGGCACTTTATTATTATAATTATTATTATTGTGACAAAGACATAAAATGGTCTTTTCATTTTAAATGGACAGCAGTATACAAATTATACAGTTATACAAATGAATTAGATCTATGAATCTATTTCCAATCAGAGGGATGGAAACTGATAGAAAAACATTAGGCTTAAAAGAGTCCTTATCCTGTGTTTTCACACAATGTACAAATATATTGATTTTCATAACAGTAGGCCGTTCAGATTTGCTGTTAGCCGCTGAAATTTGATTCGCTGCTGGATACCCCCTATTGGCGGAATTTTACAAAACTGTGTGTGTGTCCTCGAATGTCCTGTTTTCTTTGTGTGTCAAGTTTTGTTAAGCTTGGATATTGCGTTCAGCAGCCGATTAATTAACTTCTACTTCAGTTAATCAAAGTTCTTTTGATACATTTTTGCCAGCACTGTCCCTAGCTGCTGTGTGCCTATTTTTGGCGAAGATCAGACTAACGGCCTAGGGGGAATTTGAAAAAGTAGATTTTTAAGAAAATCTAAAATGGTGGGACAATTTTATAGGCAGAAATGAAATCGAGGATTTTCATCTTGTCGGGTTGGACTGAATGGTTCAGGGGAAATAATAATTTTATTTGTAGCCATTAGGGTTCTAAAGATATGATCCAAAAAAATAAATACATAAATATGGTCATCAAATGTCTCATCTTGGATCTACCAACAAAATGAGATGTAAAGGAAATTGCTACAGAAAGACTTCTATCTGAACATTTAAAAAAAGAGAGGATGATCTCATAAAAGTGCCACAGCATCTACATTGTCATTGTGGTCAGTGCCCCTTAATAAATGCAACATGTTTATCCCTGGAGCATAAACAGCATCTGATGCTCTTAATCATTCCATTTCATAGGGCCCAATGAGTTTGATTCAGATTCTTCTGATTGCTGGAATAAAAGAGATGAAAACAAATGTTCAGGGCTGTTAATATGATTGCTTCCACAACTATATAAACTCTCTGGTCTTTGGCAGGAGAGATGTGGTGGAGGGTTAGTAACTCAACTTCCACAGTGGTTTCCCAGTCTCCATCCATCTCTTTTTAAGCGTTTTCCTTAATTTCTCATATAGACGGATATTTGGCCTTTAGTGAAGTAAACCTTTTATTTTTGAAAATTATATTGTAATAATAATAATAGAAGGCAGAGAGCATAGGGATAGCATTTCTAGGTTTGTTAGTTTAATAGCTTCTCTTTGTGAGGTTCTAGGTTCTCTTTGTGAGGTTCTCTGTCTGAGGTTAGATAGTTGCAGATTAGGCAATTCTGAAACTTCTGGAGTTTACAATGTTTTTGTGATTTTTTTTCTCAAAAGATCAAGGCAAATGTGATTCCTCAAACTATGACCACTTGAATGTTAAATGGTAACTGCAAACATGTCTCATGATGAGAAAATGCTTGGGCTGTTTATTTTAATGATCCAAACTGACCAAAAATCAAATAGCTTAAATATATCACTTTCTCTTTCTTTTTATTATGGTTAATTTCGGATCCCAGGTTCTATAAGGTTTTTCCTCTCTTTTATGCTCCATGATCTTAAATGCATAACTTTTGACCATCCTTCTCCTAAATGTCTTCCAAAACTAATTGTCATTAATTTTCCTTTTCAAAGGAAATGCAACTGGCATTTAAGAGCCCTCATAGCATGTTTCTTTTTTGTTTCCATGTACTTTTTGCCCAGGCTCCCCTTAACTGTGATGGTCAGAGGAGAGGTAAAAGAAGACCAGTGCCCAGGCTGCTAAGATAAAACTCTGTAATCGAGAGAAACGTCCCAGGACTGTGTAAACTTTTCCATTCATGAAAGCATTCACTTGAAAGGCAGTTCAGCATGCACAGCAGTCAAAATTACTATCCTGTTACTCTTAAACACGGCTTTGATCGCCTAAATGTTCTTTTTCTACACTTCAAGGGTTTCTCACACTGCCAAAATATGGTCGCTCTGAACCGATCTCTCTCTCGAGGGAGATTTTAGAGTTCTGCAAGCATTTGTTTATACAGTGTTTTTCTTTGTTCACCATAAACTAAAAGCAAACCATTGAAAACCAGTTATACATTTTTATTTGCTGAAGATGGTAATATATACAAAATAAAAATACACGTCAGAGATACTGAATACATCAAAAATATATTAGAGTCTCTCTTGCACAGCCCCTATAATTTTTGTGTCAAGAAATTTGTATTTTTTGGACTCTAATGCACTTTCTGACTTCTTCAACGTAAAATGCTTTTGAATTGATTTAAAAGGGATGTATTTGCTGAGTGGTTTGGGAAAAGCTTCCCTTTTATAGACTATTTGTTTGAAATTCTCCCTGCGTTTAACAAAATAATCATACTAATGTGACTATTTTGTGTTATTAAATATGTGCCTGATTGCAATGTGTATGAATGTTGTGTGTGATTTGTTAAGTTCAGTACAGGCTGTCGTCTTGGCACTACTATAGTTATTTTTTATGCTTCCTTGGGAAAAAACATGTTTAACAGTTTTACAGCTCATCAAACCTTGAACAAAGAAAGAAAGCTGGAAAGCAGAGACAACATGGCTTTAGAAACAGCACACAAAGTCATTGGCCTTGCACACTGACACAGGCAACCGCAGCACAATGACCTCACGCCAGACTCTCTCGGCCGCTGACAGAAGAGCATACCTGAGTTATAAGGTCTTTCCTATTATGAAGGAGAACAGCTGATGGGAACATAATAAGAACAGGCTGGTCTTTCAGAACAGAGCCACTGCCAGTTAGACCCAGCGGGGTTACCTACCACAGCATGCTACGCCAATTAATTCTATACTTGGACTGCACAATTAAATAAATTAAAATGTAACTAAGTGATATTGCCTTGTCCAATTATTAAACTATTAAAATGTACTCGCATAACAGTTTATCTGTGCCTTAGTCTGGCCTTTAAGCTCGTAATATGGGCACAAGCGACACAAACTCTGTGTAGTATGGTTTAAATAGACAAAATAGTGTTCTCTCTTTTGGCCACTATGTATGAGATTTCTCTGTCACTGCATCTTTGTGACCTTTCTAGGTCTCAGAAAACCTTCTGGCACTGAACAGGAAGCTCCCTGTCACCCCGGTTCAACTGTGACCCTTGATGCTAGACATCCGCCACTGGCTGCCAGCACAAATATTTAGCATCTGTGTGGACAAAACAGAACCCATTTTTATCTTTCGATCTATGAGGTCATTTGGCCATGATCCAGCAGCTTATTTTTGCCTCTAATAGCAATCATTGTGTTTCTGCAGAGATTGGACCAATTACAATAACAACAGATCCAAAGAAGTTCCAGGATGAGCTGCGGGAGCTTTACGTCCAGGTGAGTTCATGCACTTTGCTTTGGGATTGTTGACATGTTTGATCACAGCTCTATTTGAATCCATATTCAGTCCAATGAGCCTTAACTGCCAAATAAAGACTGCAAACATGTTGTACTGTAATCAATAGAGAATAGTGACTCTGCTGTTCAAAACTGATTTTTTTTTTTTTATAAGTATTGCACCCATGACATGGCATCTTTGGCTTGTATAATAGTATACAATAGTATGGGTTCATTCATTCAGTATATCTGGCAGGTACAATGATTTGAATGAGCACCTTTGTGATTTGTCAGCAATGTACTCTCCTCTCTTCTTTTCCACTGCTGGTACGGCTCAGTACGGTTCGGCTCGGCGCGGCACGGTTCGGCTCGCTTTGCTTTTCCACTGCGTGGTACGACTCGGCTCAGCACGGCACGGCTCGGTTCGCTTTAGCTCGGTTTGGTTTTCCACTGCAGTTAGAACCGCTTCAAAGTGGGTGGGATTATAGCAGTGCCCTCGGATTTCTGATTGCTTAAAAAACAAACAAACTTGGAGGCAAATACGCACCGGATGAAGAAGGGTTGGCTCTCAGTCTCCACAGTACATAAAATATTCATTTTATTTTATTTTATTTTTCGTGTTCGCATTTATTAGGAAAAAACAATGTTACGGACGTGAGCGCTCTGAAAGCGGCAATAAAAGATGCTTTAAAACTTTCACTTAGACATCCAACAGAAAGCACAAACCCTTTCTTTAACCTGAATTTCGTTTTGTATTAATTGTATCTTAATTTTAATCAATGTTTCATCAACCAATTGCCTGGATTTAATAAATAAGAAGTAGTAAATATAGCAGACGATAGATAGGAAACGGAGGCGCCGGCGTGTGATCTGTAGCTGGTCTCATAAATGAACCGAAACTCAGCATATAAGGTAGCCTACTTGCCTCACGTCTACTTTTAAACAGAACAATTCAAAACGAAAGAAAACAGACTACAGTGTTACATGTGTGTCCTGTGTTTCCCCCGTTCTTTGTGTATTTGGTTCAGTCCTGTTTCCAGTTTCCCGCTCCTCGTTAGTGTTTAGTTTATTCACCTGTGTCTAGTTCATTTGCCCCAGCTGTGCCTTGTTTCCCTAATCTGTTCTCTGTCTATGTAAACCCTGTGTTCTCCCTCACTCCTTGTCGGTTCTCGTTTATGTAACGTTTGTGTATGGTGTGTTGCTGTTTCCCGTGATCCTTGTTTTGTTTGAGTAAATTATATTTGAATTGGACCTGTTGACTGCTGCCTCTTCCTCTGCCTGCACCACACCCGTAACAGAAGAACCGACCAAGAAAAAGAGAAGAGAATGGATTTTGCAGCAGTAGAGATTCTGCTTCTCTCCCAGGAGGATCTGTCCCTCGAGGCCCACACACTGAGGTATTTGAACTTAGTACCATATGTTCATTATGATGACACCAGCCTCAGTGTGTTCTTCCGGGCAGGTCTCAATGCTGAGACCAAGGCACGCCTGCCCGGAGATGGGCCTCGGGGGAACTTTGTGAAGTATGTGCAGTGGGTGTTGAAGCATAATCGTGAGTCTCATCCTGCTGAGACTTGTTCACCGCTGGTCCCGTCCAGCATAGATCCAGAGCTTCCACCACTGATCCCGTCCAGCCCAGAGCAGCCTTCGCCGCTGGTTCCATCCAGCACCAGGCCCTCTACACCGCTGGTTCCGTCCAGCACCAAGCCCTCTTCGCTGCTGGTTCCGTCCAGCACCAAGCCCTCTTCGCTGCTGGTTCCGTCCAGCACCAGGCCCTCTTCACCGCTGGTTCTGTCCAGCACCAAGCCCTCTTCACCGCTGGTTCTGTCCAGCACCAAGCCCTCTTCGCTGCTGGTTCCGTCCAGCTCAGCCAAGCCCTCACCGCTGGTTCCATCCAGCCCAGCCAAGCCTGCACCACTGGTTCCGTCCAGTCCAGCCGACCTTTCACCACTGGTTCCGTCCAGTCCAGCCAAACCCTCGCCACTGGTTCCGTCCAGTCCAGCCAAGCCCTCGCCGCTGGTTCCGTCCAGCCCAGCCAATCCCTCGCCGCTGGTTCCGTCCAGCCCAGCCAAGCCTGCACCGCTGGTTCTGTCCAGCCAATCCGAGCCAGAGCCCGCTGATCCTGCGCCGGAGCCCGCTGATCCTGCGCTGGAGCCCATTCATGCTGCACTTGAGTCTGCTCTGGAAGACACAGCGCTCATTGTGGTGTCCGTGGCTGTTTTGTGTGTGTGGGCAGCACACACATCAACTACAGCCCATGAACCCAGCCCAGAGCTTCCCTGCAGCCCTGCAGAGCCTGAGCCCGTCGCCTGCCCGCCAGAGCCTGAGCCCGTCGCCTGCCCGCCAGAGCCTGAGCCCGTCGCCTGCCCGCCAGAGCCTGAGCCCGTCGCCTGCCCGCCAGAGCCTGAGCTTCAAGCCAGCCCTACAGAGCCTTCTCTACTGGTCCCATCCAGCCCTCCCAAGCCTGACCTGATCCACGTCCCGTCTGCCCACCCAGAGACTGTCCACGTCCCAGAGCCTGTCCCAGAGCCTGTGATTCCCCCCAAGAAAGTTTTGGGGGGGGGATATAGGCCACCTGAAGGTGCGTCTCCACCATGGCCACCTGAAGTGGCCTCTCCACCCTGGCCACCTGAAGTGGCCTCTCCACCCTGGCCACCTGAAGTGGCCTCTCCACCCTGGCCACCTGAAGTGGCCTCTCCACCCTGGCCACCTGAAGTGGCCTCTCCACCCTGGCCACCTGAAGTGGCCTGTCCACCCTGGCCGCCCGAGGGAAAGTCTCCACCCTGGCCGCCCGAGGGAAAGTCTCCACCCTGGCCGCCCGAGGGAAAGTCTCCGCCCTGGCCGCCCGAGGGAAAGTCTCCGCCCTGGCCGCCCGAGGGAAAGTCTCCGCCCTGGCCGCCCGAGGGAAAGTCTCCGCCCTGGCCGCCCGAGGGAAAGTCTCCGCCCTGGCCTCCTGCACATCCTGCTCCGCCCTGGCCTCCTGCACGTCCTGCTCCGCCCTGGCCTCCTGCACGTCCTGCTCCGCCCTGGAGGCTTCCTGCTCAGGGTAGGCCACGCCCTCGTCAGCCTCCAGGGCGCCCGCCCCCCCACCCCTTTTGAAGTTATACGGCGCGAGGACGCGCCTTTTTGGAGGGGGCGTTATGTTACATGTGTGTCCTGTGTTTCCCCCGTTCTTTGTGTATTTGGTTCAGTCTGTTTCCAGTTTCCCGCTCCTCGTTAGTGTTTAGTTTATTCACCTGTGTCTAGTTCATTTGCCCCAGCTGTGCCTTGTTTCCCTAATCTGTTCTCTGTCTATGTAAACCCTGTGTTCTCCCTCACTCCTTGTCGGTTCTCGTTTATGTAACGTTTGTGTATGGTGTGTTGCTGTTTCCCGTGATCCTTGTTTTGTTTGAGTAAATTATATTTGAATTGGACCTGTTGACTGCTGCCTCTTCCTCTGCCTGCACCACACCCGTAACATACAGACTGCTCTCTGCTTATGTAATCCTTATGAAATGTGCATTTCTCTCTGGCGCATTCACTAGGCTACTGAAGATCGCGAGTTAGCATCGTCAACTTCATCTTAGCCGACAAAGAAAACACTTGTTTATTAATAAACAATTAAAATATCTCCTTGCTATATTTTACATATTCATAATCATTACTTTTGCCGGTTCTTTGTGAAGAACAGCGGTGGCTGTTACTGGCTATTTAAATCTAGCGGGTTTGATGTCTCGCAAATACAATGACGCTGGTAGTGACGATTCTGTCTGACCAATCAGTGATCTGCAGTGTGTTAACGTCACATTTTAGTATCGGTACGGTACGCTTGGAACCTCGACAGAGGTAGTACCATTTAAAGCAGGAGTCACCAACCCGTCGATCGCGATCGACAAGTCGATCTTGGAAGCATTTTAAGTCGATCGCGAAGAGTTTTCAAAATCAGAGAAAAAACACCAATATTTGTATTCCTTATTATTTATTAATTAAAAATGCACCATGTGTGAGCCTACTGTGTGTAGTAAATCGTGTCTAGGGGATGCAGAGGCGCGCGCGCCGTTACAATGACGTCATTTTTGGCTCATGCGGACGCGTCGAGTATAAACAAGGCTTCACGCTTTAACCAGCTCAGCCACTTCACACTACGCTCACATCAAGCTCTTCAAGCTAACGATACGCAAGCTAACTAAAGGATGGCACAACGGTGAGGGAGTAGGCTATTGCTAGTTTGAAATCTGCAGGGGTTTTCCTGCATAGACAATTATGAGGCGGCAAACAATATAACGTTATAGACTACACACGACCAGAGTGCTGTTTTCCTGAATGCAAGCACGATTGAAACCAAGATATTGATTTCATAACAGTTCAATAAACAAATAGTTAAAATTAAGTTACTTACATTTTTAGACGCAATTACTGTTTTTGTTCTGTTTCAGCAGCGAAAATAGTTCCAAACAACAGAACCAGCGCATCTCACAGCAACACTCATCCATTATTCATCACTGAATGATTCAGCGTTTTGACCTAATCGCTCCAGTCAAAGATTCAATTAACGTTACCCATTATTAAACCGCCTCATTCTGAATCAATCAGCCGTTTGAACGAATCGTTTGAATGAATGACTCAATGACTCGCTCATTAAGACGGCCGCCTGCCGCTTCTACTGGCGGTTTGGTTTCAAAGTATCATTCTTTTCAACATTCCTTATTTGTATATTCAAAAAATATTCAAAACAATCTCATGATCTCATTTAATACAGTTATAATTTTTCAATGTAAATTATTTAATTTGTTTGGTAACAGCCTTGTCGAAATGAAATTTAGAGCATACCAGTAGGCCTACATGAAATAAAATTAGGGGGAAAATGCCCTTTATAAAGGTACAAAAAATTATTCCGATAAGAGTGTTTTCAAAAATGAAACATTGACAATTTAAGTTTAAAGGGAGTAGGCTAAAGCCTCTGTTTAGGCTATAAAGGAAATGTAATTTTGCCAAAAGAAGAACTTTTAATTTAAATAAATGTTAATTTTAAATCAGCCTACTTCAGTGTGATATGTTACCATATTATCATGCTTAATTGAATAATTGTAATGTGATGATCAGATGCAGATATCTAAATCAAAGAATATGGGTGGTTGGCAGGTGGATTATTTTTAATTTTTAACAACAGATTCGAGTGACTCAAAGTGCACCAGATTAATGAATTTATCTTTAAAATGTACAAATTTTTCTCCCGGGGGGGCATGCCCCCGGACCCCCCTAGTGTTACGATTTTACAACCTCCGCCTCATTTAGAGCCGGGAAAAACCCTTTATTGGCTATTGTTAAAAGGAGATCTGTGTTTTATGTTGTTGGAAAAGGGAAAGAGAATCAGTGCTGTACATGACTGTTTTAGGCCTGTAATTGATTGATTATTGAGGTAATGAATAGTAGTAGGTCTGTAATTTGTGTGAAAATATTTTTGAAGAATTGAAGGATGACTGTTGTCATAATATTTTGTATGCTAGTTGCACTTACCATTTTGATTTGAAATAGCCTATGTTTTAAAAGGGAAAATGAAACAGTACATTATTGGCTTAAGCCTGTAATTGACTGATTATTGTGTTTATATATGAGTAATAAGCCTGTGGATATATACTTAACAATGTTTTATTACTGTTGAAAATGTTGAATTATAGTTGACAGTTTGTATAGTTATATACTATTTGTATAGTTAAATAAATATTTTGCTAGTGACTAACAGGCAACAAAGAATGTCAAAGTAGAACTACATTGTGGCCTTGTTTTTTCATAATTTTCTGCAAGTGGTAGATCTTGGTTTACATTTGAACTTGGGATGTGATCTTAGGCTTGAAAAGGTTGGTGACCACTGATTTAAAGCGAGCCGAAGCGAGCCGTACCTTGCCGTACCATGCAGTGGAAAAGCGCCACAAGTGAGCCGTACCGAGCCGAGCCGTACCGTACCATGCAGTGGAAAAGCGCCAAAGCGTGCCGTACCGAACCGTGCCGTACCGTACTATGCAGTGGAAAAGCGCCACAAGTGATCCAGATTGTTATCCGGGGTCCAAAGAAATTTTGAGAGAAAAAAGATTTTACCAAATGCATTTTTAGGGATTTCAAAGTTAACAGATATTAATTAAAGATCTTTAAACCAATAATTTTGAACGTATTTAACATTCAATATTTAATTTACTAATTTATGATGTTCATTCATATTTCTATGTAGTGGTTGAAAATCTTAAATCTCGTTATTATATTATTGACAGACCTAGTTTGTAATTTATGTGATTGCGGAGGTGAATTGCCATGTTAACAGTTTGACATGGACTCCCCATTAAGGAAGCAATGTCTGCTCAGAATGAGTCTAAAGTATCTTCTTTGTATTTTTCTCGCTCTCAACATCTGTCTCAGCTGTTTGGGGCAAAGCAGTGGAAATGCAGACTCACTGATTAAGTGCAGTTCTGTATTGGCACAAATATTTTTTTTTCTCTCTGAGGCAGAAGTTCAAGCAGAGCAGGATTCGGTCTAGTTTGTTTGGAGTTTGTAAAAGGGATTGATTACTTAAATCACTGTTTGCTTGTAATGTCTTTTCCAGTGCTTGAGAACAACCTACCTTTCCTACAATCTTTTCATTGTTCTATGTTTGGGTTTGCTATCTGCTGTGTGCGTGCGTGTGTGCGTGCGTGTGTGTGTGTGTGTGTGTGTGTGTGTGTGTGTGTGTGTGTGTGTGTGTGTGTGTGTGTGTGTGTGTTTGTTTGTGTAAAGAACAGAGAAGTAAAGATCACTCGCTTCCAGATGTTTCATTTAGACACATGCCCCCTGGAATGCATGGAGACAAGAATCTTAACCCTCCATGTGAGAAAAGACAGACATACCTATATCAGATACATTGATGTACACAAACATAAGAAAACGGTTTACTTTTATCCATGTCGGTTAAAAGGACGAAACTTTTCTAACAACTCTTGGAAGTCATCCATTTAGGTCCAAGATTGTGCTCCACGTTTCATTCCAAGGACAACATCAGTTGCAGGCATGACTCCCATGACAAGCTTTACATGATGCCGTACATTTCTACTTTCATGATTAGGCCAAATCTACTTGCTGTCTGACCTGCTCGTTGCCCTTTTCCAACTTGTTGCAATTAAGATGAATATCTGCCTTTGAGGAATCTGAATTTAAGATTCCTCAAAGTTCTGTCATCGACAGAACACATTGACTGTGTACTCACATTAATTTTGATTTATTTGTGCAGCACTTTTTACAATACACATTGTTCCAAAGCAGTTTGACAGAGAAGAGAAGATAAATAAAAAAGATAAAAGGCAAAGAAAAATAGGGTTACAATGAGCAAGCCAAGTGTAAGAGGAAATACTGTAACTCAAACAGAAGAGCATGGTTCTGGCAACATGAATGTCTTGGGTTCGATCCCCCAGGGAATGTAAGAACTGACCAAATATATACCTTGGATTTAATTTAAGTTGCTTTAGATGGATGCCAGAATGCATAAATGTAAAGAGTGGCAAGGTCAAATTTGAATGTCTACATAAATGAGGAAGAAACCTTTGAGGAAACACTCTGTCTCCAAATGACAACATTTGCCATTTACAGCAATGTTAAGAAAATGGACAGATAATTGGAGTAGCTAACTAAAAATACAATGGATTAATTGTAAGTTCTAATTAATGTGCCAGAAAAAATCATATATATATATACACTACTGTTCAAAAGGAAATGATTGGAAATGATTACCTTTATTCAGCAAGGATGCAATAAATTAATCAAACGTAACAGTAAAGACATTTATAATGTCACAAAAGATTTCTATTTTATATACATCCTGTTCTTTTGAACTTTCTATTCATTAGAGAATCCTCTAAAAATGTATTATGGTTTCCAGAAAAATATTAAGCAGGAAAACTTTTCAATATTGATAATAATAAGAAATGTTTTTTGAGCACCAAATAATCAGAATGATTTCTGAAGGATCAAGTGACCTTCTATTGGATCGGGGAGTATTGGCTGTTATTTTAAATTGAAATAATATTGAACAATATTACTGTTTTTACTGTGTTTTAAATAAATTCAGCCTTAGTGACTTGTCCTCCCTAAAAACTCAAGCTTTATGTCTCCTAGCAATAGAGAAAATAAATAAAATAATAGACAGCTCTTTGTGTTTTCCCCCCCACATAATTATTGTTGATTTAATGACAAATAATTATGGATCGTTTCAGGGAGGTGGAGATTGTCCAGAGATGAGCATTGGAGCCATTAAGATTGCCCTTGAAATCTCCCTACCAGGGTCCTACATTTATGTGTTTACGGATGCCCGATCAAAAGACTACAAGTTGACCCATGACGTTCTTCAGCTCATTCAGCAGAAACAGTCACAGGTCAAATCATTCTCTCGATTTTATTAAAAGATCTTGCCTGTTTTGGTCATTACATATTAGCATATTACATATTTATCATTTGTAAGTCACTTTGGATAAAAGCTTCTGCTAAATGTTCAGTGTGTATGTATGCGGGCAGGTGGTGTTTGTGTTGACCGGTGACTGTGATGACCGATCGCATATCGGCTATAAGGTGTATGAGGAGATTGCCTCTACCAGCTCAGGACAGGTATTCCATCTCGACAAGAAACAAGTCAATGAGGTAAGACTGCTTGGCCTTGTTTGATTTACCCAAAGAATGTCAATTTGCTGTTTCTTTGTGTTTCAGGGAATAGCACACTGCTGCTATTGTAATATTTCCAAGGAGTAATAATGAAATCTCTTAATATTCTGGTTTGGTTTCCAGGCCAGATTTTTATTCACTAGACACCACCCCATACAGTATTTGACGATAACCTTAGATGACAGAGTGAACAAATTATTAGAAAGATTAGAAAATAGAAAATAGAGGTGCTTGAGGTCCAGTTATGCAGTATGCTCATGGATGAAGGCTTTACTTAATTTGAGCATGGTAACATGAACATAAGTCCAGGATACTGTTTTATAGTTCTCTGAAAACCAAGGATTTATAAGTTTGCTCTTTTTTGATGTTCCAAAAAATTCCTATCAATCCTCTTATGCGGTCGAGATGGTGATCCTCCAGAATTTTGACATTAGAATCAAACACAAACTGAAATATTTAAAAGACACAAAATACTTTATTTGGAGTTATAATTCCAAAAGCACTGCTTCTCAAAATGTACTGTCATTTTAAAATCTCTAAAATCCTAGCCCTTTGCTATAGATTTGTTCAATATCTCTATCCTTAAGCTTAAATGGACCTTGTTTCTGTCCTTTTTCCATAGATCCAGAACCCTGACCAATAATCATAGAAACATCGAAGTTATAAGCCATCCATAAACGTCATCAAACCATCCAAACTTACTCATTTTTTAAAAATCTTTTCACTGTAGGTGTTGAAATGGGTAGAGGAGGCAGTGCAGTCCTCTAAGGTTCACTTGCTCTCGACTGATCACCAAAACGGGCTTGCTAACACCTGGCGGATCCCCTTTGACCCTAGCCTGAAGGAAGTGACTGTTGCCTTAAGCGGCCCTGCACCGAACATCGAAATCCGAAATTCTCAGGGTAAGGAGAACATCTTTGTCCTCTGTCTGTTTAGAGTCTTCCCAGAACCAACACATAGTGTAGAGTGATGAAGAACTGAAGCATGAACTTCTTGTGCTCCTAGGAAAACTTATCGGGATGAAGGAAGGTCTGTCTGAGCTCCTTCACATCCCAAACTCTGCCAAAGTCCTCAACCTCAAAGACCCAGCGCCAGGAATGTGGACCATAAAGGTGATGAACTGGTTTATCACAGACTAAGATGCACATACACATTTGACAGATCTTTTGTGTCATTGTAGATGATTTAACTGTAACTGGTGGCTTTCCAGAAAGGTAAAGTTATTGCTTTAGTCTGTTTTATCTCCTCAGAATAAGAACGAATTGCTGATTGATGGATAGGTACTGAAGGCCAAGGTTGTGTGGTGAAGTCATTTATGTCGTTGCTCTACACATGTTGTGGAATCTGTTGTATGGGCCTTTGATTAGCCCACTGGGTAGTGGGTTGCTTCAGGGTACACAAAGTCCCAAAGGGCCAGTTAAATGAAACAACAACATTTTTGCCTGATTGATTTGTGCCCTGTGGCTCGTGTACACATAAGGGAACCTCTCAAAGACTGCTCGATCTGCGGGATGGCTGTTCTTTAAATTTGGAGAGCTTGATGATTTATGTGCAGAGGAATGTAAAGAGAGACCATGTCATCCTCAATTTACTTTAGCGCTGAAGAGAGGGGTGAGATCTTCGTCTGGCATGATCCGTGCAGAGTCCACCCTATCTCTGTTTGTTTATTTTCTTCT
The DNA here is from genome assembly GCF_029890125.1 of Rhinichthys klamathensis goyatoka. Classification (NCBI taxonomy): domain Eukaryota; kingdom Metazoa; phylum Chordata; class Actinopteri; order Cypriniformes; family Leuciscidae; genus Rhinichthys; species Rhinichthys klamathensis. The sequence continues at coordinate 8,087,043 of NW_026606800.1, forward strand.
TCCGCACGACCTCTTCTCCTCCCTCCCTTCACAAGTCGTGTAAATAGTATGTGTGCTGAAATTGGCTGTCTTAGACCATGATCTGTCCTGTGACAAACAGGTTTGGTTCAGCTATGCTCAGATAAAAAGGAGTGTGAAAATGTATGTAGTTTACACATTCCATTACCATTCAAAAGTTTGAGGTCACTACATTTTTTTTTAAAACTGCTGCGTTCATTTGATTAAAAAATGCACAAAACATTTATATTTTTATATGGACCGTAACTTTAATGGGTTTCCTGAAAGTTAAAGGTTGTATTAGAGATTTCAGGCCCAAAAAAGGCCATGTCGGTGATTGGTTGGAACACTATTTATTTTGGTTTTGAGTGGTTGGTGAAACCAATTGTTTTTGTGTGCAGATCTCAGAGCCTAGGCTGCCTACTGAGACGTGTTTTTTGACGGCCTGCTTATGGGGCGGGCAGCTAGCGGATCGTTAGGAAAGATTAGATGAATGTGATCATTTATGTTTGGGCCTTTTTTGGGCCTGAAATCGCTGATACAACCTTTAAAGAGAATTGTTGTCCCTTACATCATTCCCGGAAATGGCATTGCTATGTTCAGAGGAAGTTATGTTTGTTACCACTTGTCACCTGAGTATGAAGTTTATTTATAATTTGGCTATTTAAATTGTTCTGTTGCATGTCGATATATAATGTTAAATAATGTCAATGTTTGTCAGAAAGCATGCAGATTGTGACCACCATCTCGTCTGACGGGGTGTTCTGCCTCAGGGTTGTTTTAGGTTGGATTAGTAAATGTTTGGCCTGAATTTCACTTGGCAGGACTAATTCAAGACAGGCTTTAAAAACAGGATGGATGGATATAATTTAATCTTAATCTTCTGTAAATTGCTCTGCGAAGGCCTTCCCTTGAATCTCTTGAATGCCCCTTTATCCCCATATCCCATCCTATCCTCTACATCTCTCAGAGGAATCTTTCAGGATCTTCTCCTCATCATTCTTGGCGTCATATCATGCAGTGCTTCATGGCCCATGGTAATTCTTTAGGATGGTTGTAATTTCAAAAGAATGCAAGCAAAGGATGGGTTGCCATGGCTCGCCCTGGAGCAGTGAGATGCAGACAACATCAAGCGTACGCCAGACCCTCAGCACCAAAACAGTCATAAAGGGCAGCACGGAACAGCAGGGATCATGTTTAAATGACTCGGACTGCTCCATCTGCCAAAAGTGAAGAAAGAAAGAGAGTCATTCTTAATGTTCAAGAATTTTAGGCGTGCTGTATCTGTGGATCTTGAGATGATCTGGATCTTGACTTTATGTGAATCTGTCAACATAAAGTAGTTTTGTTGGGCTTCTTCCATGTGAAAAACGAATTATATCATTACAATTGAATGCTGTTATCTTAACAAATACAAATAACTTTTCTATTTGTTTATTTCTTTGTGGTGTTGTCAATTTGACCTCAGACGTCCAGTGAGGGCAGACACTCAGTCCGTATATCAGGCCTCAGTACCATCGATTTCCGAGCAGGCTTTTCCCGAAAACAAACGTTGGACTTCAAAATGACATCCAGCAGGCCAGTCCAAGGTGAGTTATTTAAAGGTTATTTAAAGGTTAGTTAAAGGTGTTTGAAGTCATAGAAGGTACACTACCATTCAATAGTTTTTTATGAGATTTTTTTAATGTTTGTGAAATAACTCTTTTGGCTCACCAAGCTGCATTTATTTGATCACAAATACAATAAATATGTGATATTGTGAAATATTATTACAGTTTAAATTAGTTTTCTATTTTAATGTTTTAAATTAAAAAATGTCAACAGTCATTCCTCCAGTCTTCAGTGTCACATAATTCTTCAGAAATCATTCTAATATGCTGATTTGGTACTCAAGAAATATTTCTTATTATTATCAATGTTGAAAATTCTTTTGGAAACTATTATGACATTTTTTTTCAGGATTCTTTATTTATTTTTTTATTAGAAATAGAAATTTTTGTAACATTATAAAAGTCTTTACTGTCACTTTTGATCATCCTCCTTGCTGTATATATAGTATTGATTTCTTTAAAAAAAAAAATCTGTTTGGACCACACACGCTGTCAAATTTATGAGGTCAACATAGTGGCTGTGTACTTGAGCATTTAAAACATGTTTTGGTTAACCTTTCTAACCTCTGCACTCTTTCACACACACTCAAAGGAATCCCTACCTTCATCCTGCTAAACACCACTGGTCTTTCCCCTCCTGCTCGTGCTGACCGCCTGGAACTCTTGAGCATCACTGGTGATGTAATGAAGACGCTGCCCATTCGCTACTTCCCTGAGCGACGCCCTTATAGCATTTGGAATATCACAGAGTTTGTTCCGCCCAAAGAGGCCTTTTTTTTGCGTGTCACTGGCTATGACAGTGATGGCTTCCTCTTTCAGAGAGTGTCCAGTGTCTCTTACTCCAGCATTGTGCCAGGTCAGATTTGTGTAGATGGATACTACCACAAGATATTCAATCTAAGTATCATATTGGTAGTTTTTATTGTAATTTTACTGTCTGTGTTACTAGTGTGTTTTTTTCTTCATTTTTTTTAGATGCGCCCAAAGTTAGCATGCCCACTCACACTCCGGGTTACTACCTGCAGAAGGGGGCAATTACGTGTTCTGTGGATAGCCTGATCCCCTATACCTTGCGTTTCACTAGGGAGGGACTACGTGTAGGTGTGGACCAACTTTTCAGGTAATGCTAATTAATGGTAGATGGGTAGTTGACATGTTTTGCAAAGTGACATGATCTACAGTTCAAAAGTTTGGAGTTGGTAAGATTTTTTTTTAAATGTTTTTGAAAGAAGTCTCTTATGCTTTTGTTTTAAAATAAAAAATACAGTAAAAAATATCATGTGAAATATTATTACAATTTAAAATATCTGTTTTCTATCTTATTACATTTTAAAGTATAATTCATTCCTGTAATGTCAAAGCTGAATTTTAAGCAGCCATTACTCCAATATTCAGTGTCACATGATCCTTCAGATCTAAATGAATACTGTTTTTTTTTTTATAGGTAGAAACCTTGACTAACATTATAAGTGGAAAAAATGCTACATAAGTGTAGAAAATGGCTTTCAAATGATAGTGTTGAAGTGCCAGTGAACTTATAGTTAATTGGTTACTAGGTCACTTAGCAGGCTCTTTTAATCCTGTGCTCAAGGGCCCAGTGCTGATAGTCTAATAATTTAAATCTTTGGGTGTTTATTTGGGAAGGGATTTATTTTATATGGATTTACATTTTCATTATCTTTTTAGGGAGTCTGCTAATGCATCATGGGGAATCGGTCAGGTGTCCTTGAAGGACGAGGGCTTTTATGAGTGCATCGCCATCAGCAGTGCCGGAACAGGACGGGCTCAAACCTACCTTGATGTTTCTGGTTAGAATGTCACCTTTCATTTTTAACTACATTATAGCCTGTTATTATCAGTAACATTAAAGCTACAATATGTAATTTTTTTCACTGCTAGGGGTCGCTAGCGTCTTACAATAACAAAGGCGTAGATTGATGACGCTGTGATCAGCGGAATCATGGAACTTGCCGTCATTCTGAAGGATCTAATAATGTTTATGGATGAATGAAAACATTCATGTCTTTTAACATGACTGTGGTATGAAGCAGATGATTGCTAATGAAAGACAGATATCAGCGTCACACGCGAGTCCCGCGGATATTAAGGAATGAGGATATTTCATTCCACCGAACTACCCGCAAGTGCTGAATTACTACTTAAACTGGTCAGTTTATTTGACGAATTAAACTTGTGAGGTAACGCAGCGCTGTTTCACTTGGTCTAACGTTACACTATCATACTAAACAGCATTTGAGTGTGTTGAAAGTTATAATGTTATTCTATGTGTTAGTTTGTTGGCTATATGAGACTAGCAGTAAGCTAGATCAACATTATAATAACATACTGATCATATTCTAACATTTCATCATGTTGAGCTATATAACATTGATTTGTTTTATGTAGATTTGCTCACCTGTCTAATAAAGTACATGCAAGAGCGAAGTTTGTTGCGGACGTGTGGAGCTCTCGAAAACGCCACGCTGATATTGATTCTTGTTTTAGTTCTCCTTTTGTCTCAAAGTCTGCATGCCATGGTCCATAATGTTTGAACGAAACAACAACAGCGTGAGCGTTCCGCTAGCAGGGCCGCTAGACGTTACGCAGTTGTCCACATCTGTCGCCATGGTTACTATGGCAGTACAAGCGGAAACGCTAGTTACACATGTAACTGTGGTTCTGTGAATTCTGGATGACCGCCAGAGGCAGTGTAAACACTATGGATTATCGCAGCGCCAGCTAGATAGGTCGAGAGAATATACCAACAAAGTCACGTGGCGTGACGTATGCTGAGCCCTGGAGGGTAAAGCTACAGTAGCTCAGCACTCTACCTCGGTACGCCTTTCTCGCGCATTCCGAGTGACAGAGAACTCTGGCGGTCATCCAGAATTCACAGAACCACAGTTACATGCGTAACTAGCGTTCTGTTTCATTCTTACTGACCGCCAGAGGCAGTGTAAACACGGATGACACATACCAACATAGTCATGAGGAATGCCACCCACCTGATGAAATTAAGGCTGCTCCAGAAGAACCGCAGAACTAACGGCATGATGAGCAGCAACGTTGACCTTATAAAACCGGGCAAACGTGCATGGAGAAGCCCAGGTAGCAGCAGTGCAGATATCCACCAGGGAAACTCCTCTAAAAACAGCCCATGAAGATGAAATGGCCCTAGTGGAATGGCAAGTTAGTCTCCAGGGCAGTGGTCTCCCTGCCGCCTTGTAAGCCAGCGTAATGGTCTCCACTATCCAGTTCGACAACCTCTGTTTCGACACTGGAGCACCTTTCTTCACACCACCATCCCAGACAAATAACTGGTCTGACCGTCTAAATTGAACAGTAGAGTTCACATAACACTTCAAGGCCCGAACAGGACACAAGAGTTGGGCACTTGAATCGGACCCTGAAGAAGTCTGAAAGGAGGCCAGTTCAATATGCTGATTTATGAACTGAGGAAGAAGGACCTTCGGAAGAAAAGAAGGATTGGGTCGTAGAACCACCCCGGAGCCATCCGGTAACCAACGCAAGCACAGTTCACTAACAGACAACGCGTGCAACTCACTGACTCGTTTCGCAGTAGCAATAGCTAACAAAAAATAAGTCTTCAAGGACAACCATTTAATGTCAACATTTTGCAAGGGCTCAAACTGGGGTGAGCACAGGAATGCAAGTACGAGTGACAAATCCCACACAGGAAAATGAGGATTCCGAACAGGGTTCAGACGGCGTGCGCCCTTCAGAAAACTGCAGACAAGACGGTGAGAGCCAAGAGAAGAGCCACCAACTGAAACATGATATGCAGAAATTGCAGCAACGTACACTTTCACCGTGGAAGCTGCTTTTCCTTCCTCCAGTAAACGTTGAAGAAAACTTAAGACACGCGGAATGTCGCATGTTGCAGGATCGAGACCCCGTTCCTCACACTATGCAGAAAAAAGCTTCCAACGGGAAGCATAAATCTGTCGTGTGGAAGAAGCCCTAGCATTAGAGATGGTGTGAATAACAGCAGGGTCACAATGCTCCAGGGAAGGATTTAACCCAATGGCCAGACCCAAAGCTGCAGACGAGCCGGGTCCGGGTGCCAGACACTGGCCTCCAACTGGGAGAGGAGGTCCTTCCTGGGGGGAAGCTTCCATGGATTTCCTGTCAGAAGTCTCAGCAACAAAGGAAACCACGGTCTGGCTGGCCATCGTGGTGGCACGAGTAACACTCTGTGCTTGCACAGAGAGATCCTGTCCAATGTCTCCCATAACAGAGGGGTAGGTGGAAACTCATAAAGCAGGCAGTTCGGCCATTCGTGAGACAGCGCATCCTGGCCCAGGGGGCTCGACACTTCTGTCCTTGCGAACCATAAGCGACAGTGGGTGGTCATCTCTGAAGCAAAAAGATCCACCTCTGCTCTTCCAAATCGTAGCCAGATTTCCTGCACTACATCTGGATGAAGCCTCCATTCTCCTGGATGTACTTGATCCCTGGAAAGAGCATCTGCTGTCTGGTTGCACACTTCTGGAATATGAGCTGCCCTCAGTGAAGCGAGTCGTGGCTGACACCATGTCAGGATCTCGTGAGTCAACCATAGAGACCTGCGGGATCTCGTTGCTCTACAGAAAAACGATCGACCGCCGGCCTGACTGTCTCAGGCTTTACGCGTGCGATTTTTAGTGGTCGCGGGGGGCGGGGGGGCGCTGACGGGGCCCTCCTGGAAACTGTCGATGAGGTGGGGAAAAAACTCTCGCATCTTCAGGAACACGAGGTCTTTGAGGGGGCTGTGACTGAGGTGTAGCGTGCCCGCGGAAACGCTGCTCTGATGCGGCATAGTGATGTCGGGTCTGAACCGCTGGCATCCTAAAGGTAGGGTTGCACTGCACCTGTGTCAGCTGACGAGTGGCTTCAGACAGCTTTACCCGCTTTTCCAACAGTTCCGGAACATTTGGACCAAAGATATGCCCGGGAACAAAAGGAAGATCTCTCAAGGTTTTCTTACAGTCATCTGGCAGTCGTGCTTGGGCAAGCCACACTTGGGGGCGGGCTGCCAGAAGCGTGGCTGTAAGACTACCCAGCTCGCGGGTCACATGGCCTGTTGCCAACAGAGCAGTTTGCAGAAATTGTGAAATAGAGGGATCTGCATTTGCAGGTTCCAGCGTACTGGTGGCAGCAAGACGTAACTGGCAGATCGTGTTTTCTGCTCGAGTAATGTAGGCAACAGACTCGTATGCCTTTTTTAGCAAGGAATCCGTACGAACGCATTGCGCACTGGGGCATCGCACATTCCCTCGTAGAGCCTCATCAGGAGAGACCACCAAAGCTGCCACAGGCTGCTCTATTTCCGGAGCACGACCCACCCCCGATAGAATCTGCTTCAGCCATAGATGCTAGCGTTCGAGCAATCTTTGAGCGCCGCTTAGGTGGACCAGAACCAGTGAGAGCATTTGAGAATTCAGCCACAAAATCCTTACATGGTGGCATGGCAAAAGAAGTTGCAGCTGTGGTCTGTCTGAAAAACACATTAGTTTGTGCAGATTGGACAGGTGACTCATCAAGTCCTAGACGAGCAGCTGCCATTCGAAGCACAGCCAAAGTGTCATCGGAGGAGGACTGGGCTTGTCCAGACGACTGAACTGACCCCCCACTAGAGCCCTCTGCTGCTGGGTAACCAGTGAAAACAGCCTGAGGTGATGGTTGTGTAGCAACATCCATAGGATCCCCATGATCGTGAAAAAAGGAATCTGAAGCACTTGTAGAAAGCACATCAAACTCTGAACGATGAGAAAAACAAGGGGAATCAAGAGACCCTTCCCCAGCTCCCTGGTTTTGAACATTCTCATCCTCCTGTGTCATCCTCACAGGTGTAGCAGATGTGACCGGCTGTAGTGAGTGAAGCAGGCGTTTCAGCTCTGCCATCTCTGAAGAAAGCAACGACACCGTCATAGAAAGTGAACCTTTCTCAACATGTGAATGTTCATCATCTCGCGATTTGGCCTTCTTAGCTGGGAGGGGAGCACCAGCTGCCGCCGACGCACTGCGCTTCCAAGTGCGCGAAGGGGCTACATCTAACTGCCCTAGTTTCACTGTAGAATTAGGGTCTAACTCGGCAAGACGGAGCCGTCATTCCGACATAGGCAAAAGGCTGCAGTGCATGCACGGGTCCGTGAGAGCCTCTCGCAGATGTTGAACACCCAAACACGACGGGCAGATGTCATGAACGTCGTCAGGGAGAAGATTATTAGTGCACAGCTTACAAGTCAGTGGAAAACCAGTGGCTATCGAGCTGTGAGCCATAGTTACTCGCTAATAACACCCTCGGATAGTACCGTAAGGTTAAGTTAAGCGGGATGAAAAAATGATAAAAATAAAATAAAACGATTAGCTCGGGTGAACCGACAGGTAATACCAACAAAAAATTTTACGAAAAAAGATAAAAAGTGTCTAAAATGGCCGGCGGATTGAACCGAGGGACAAAAAGTGTTACATGGATACGAGGAAAAAACACTCTAAGTAGATAACTTATGTCAACGGGAGACCGTTAACTCATAGCGCGGCAAACACAAGCCACCGGATTGCACCGAGAGGCACAGAGTGTTACAGACGAAGCAATATGAAAAAACAAAACTCACCAAGTGCCGTTAATTTAAATCCAAATCCTTGAAAATCCAAATCCTTGAAATGGCGTAGACACGCGCTGTCACAGCTTGTGAGGACGAATCTCGCTGCTCTTGTAAGCTGCACTTGACAGCGCGTCACTCAACCAATACAACCTATCTCAACTAGGCGAGAAAGCGAAAGAGGTAGAGTGCTGAGCTACTATAGCTTTACCCTCCAGGGCTCAGCATACGTCACGCCACGTGACTTTGCTGGTATATTCTCTCGACCTATCTAGCTGGCGCTGCGATAATCCATAGTGTTTACACTACCTCTGGTGGTCAGTAAGAATGAAACAGAACCAGGGATAACGCTAATATTACGTCATTGACAGGCGACAAGTGACAAGGGACGGGCACTATTTAAAATGAATTTCTCTGAATTTACAAATTCTTGGAAACATTTAGGATAATGTAAGTACATAATTGAAAGTAATATATAACACTGTACAAGTGGTTTTTGGATAATTTGATATAAATTCTTACAAATTGAAGGGTTAGTTAGAGAAAGGAGACAGCTGAGGAAGCAATGGAAAAGAGCAGAACAAAGTCAGAAGGAGGGACTCAATCTCTTACAAAGGGCCAAAGATAAGCTGGCAACATTACGCAGAGCTGAGCGCCTACGGAAACGCTACAAAAAGAAGGAACGTGCGAGGGCTAATTTCTATAAAGACCCATTCAAATTCGTAAAGAAGTTATTCACCAGTGAGAAGAATGGCACTTTAAAAACATCTAGGATTGAGCTAGAGAGATATTTGGAGGACACGCATACAGATGCAAAAAGGCATGAGCCTATGTCAATTCCATCAGACATACCACCTATCAACCCACCAGAATACCAAATGGAGGTCTGTGCACCTAAGTGGAAAGAGGTAGAGCAGGCTGTGAGAAAGGCAAGGGCTTCATCATCTCCAGGGCCTAATGGAGTTCCGTACAGAGTGTACAAGAGTGCTTCAGGAGTTCTGCGAATTCTGTGGAAATTGATAAAAGTGGCATGGGAAAAACAGGTTGTACCTAGAGCATGGCACAGAGCAGGTGGTGTCTTTATACCTAAAGAAAAAGATGCTACAAGCATCAGTCAGTTTCGTCCTATTTCACTATTAAACGTTGAGGGTAAGATTTTCTTCAGCATTATTGCCCAGAGATTGTCCACCTACCTTTTAAAGAATGGCTTCATTGACACCTCAGTTCAAAAAGCGGGCATTCCAGGGTTCTCAGGATGCTTAGAACACATCAATGTTATCTGGCAACAAATTCAGTCAGCTAAAAAGGAGAGGAAGGAGCTCCATGTGACATTCCTGGATTTGGCTAATGCATATGGTTCAGTGCCACATGAGCTTCTTTGGGCAGCATTTGATTTTTTTCAGAGTACCAATGTCAATAACAAATTTAGTGAAAGCCTATTTTGGAGATTTGCAATTCAGTTTCTCAACTCCAAAATTCAGCACTGCATGGCAATGCCTAGAGGTTGGAATAATGGCAGGATGCACCATTTCTCCACTGGCTTTTACCATGGCGATGGAAGTAATCATGAGGGCATCAAGATGGGTAGTAGGAGGAGAGCGCTTGGCTTCTGGGATGCGACTACCACCAATCAGAGCATACATGGATGACATGACAACCATGACTACAACAGTAGCCTGCACTAATCGGTTATTGGGGAAGTTAACAGATAATATTGAATGGGCACGAATGAAATTTAAGCCCTCTAAATCAAGGAGCATCTCGATAGTTAAAGGAAAGGTAGTAGATAAAACATTATTCATTAATGGTGAGGCAATACCAACAGTTTCTGAGAAGCCAGTGAAGAGTCTTGGGAGATGGTACGATGGGGATCTAAAGGACACAGTTCGGGTGGGAGAAGTTAGACGACAAGCAGTGGAAGGGTTGAAGAGCACAAACAGCTGTGCTCTACCTGGTAAACTAAAACTCTGGTGCTTTCAGTTTGGTCTACTGCCGAGGTTGCTGTGGCCACTGACCGTGTACGACGTTTCTTTGACAACAGTGGATAAGCTGGAAGTGTTGATAAGTTCATACATCAGGAAATGGTTGGGAGTTCCTCAGCAGAGTAGGACTTTATAGTAAAGGAATATTGCAGCTGCCAGTCTCTGCTTTAACCGAGGAGTTCAAGTGTGCCAAGGTCAGACTGGAAATGACCTTAGTAGAGTCACGCGACAAATGTGTAAGGGAGGCAGCCCCTGTGTTAAAAACTGGTAGAAAGTGGTCAGCAAAGAAATCTGTAGTAGAGGCAAAGGCTGCCCTTCAAATTAGGGATATCGTGGGACAGGTACAGCATGGGAGAGGGGGGTTTGGGCTCAGTTTAGCTCCTCCTAAATGGCACAAGGCAGGCCCAGCTCAAAGGAGGAAGCTGGTAGTCAACGAGGTGCGACAGCAGGAGGAGAGGATGAGGTGTATAAAGGCCATTTCCCAGGCCAAGCAGGGAGAGTGGATGAGATGGGAGAGTGTGGAACAACGTAAGATGGGCTGGCAAGACCTTTGGTCAATGGAAGAGAGTAGGATCAGTTTCCTTATTAGGTCAACATATGATGTTCTCCCATCACCGCAGAACCTAAACCTCTGGGTAGGAGAGGATCCCTCTTGTCCTTTGTGTTCATCACCTGCCACATTAAGGCACATTTTGACAGGATGTAAGGTGGCTCTTAGCCAAGGTCGGTTTACTTGGCGCCATGACCAAGTATTGCGATGTTTGGCTTTAGCATTAGAAGGCAAGCGTAACATGACCAATAAGTTGCCACCTGTTCTAGCAAAACATTACACGCAGAAGACAATATTCCTCCACCCAGGCGAGCAACCACCAAGAAAAGCTGTTAACACCAATTCTCGCCCAGGACAACTGGAAGCTGCTAGGGACTGGAAGATGCTGGCTGATCTTGACCAACGGCTTATTTTTCCACCTGAGATTGCCACCACTAACCTACGACCAGATATTGTTTTGTGGTCTGGATCAGCACGCATTGTTCAACTGATAGAGTTAACAGTGCCATGGGAGGATGCGGTAGATGAGGCATATGAGAGGAAGAAACTGCGGTATGCTCATCTGGCCACTGAAGCAGAACAGCGAGGATGGAGAGTCCAGGTTTATCCAGTGGAAGTGGGTTGTCGAGGTTTTGTGGCACACTCTACAACCCGGTTCCTCAGAGACATCGGATTCAGTGGCCAAGAGTTGCGTCGCACAGTAAAGAACTTATCTAAAGCAGCAGAAAGGAGCAGCAACTGGCTGTAGTTGAGACGGAAAGATTCTAGCTGGCTGTGTACAGGCCGCCACGCTACGGTTTCGTAGACTTCTTGAAAACTTGAAGAGTCTGTTGGTTTGTTCGTATACGTTCCTGTGGATATTGCGTGAATGACGGGTGGTTGGGCAGATATTGTGTTTTGCGGTAGGTGGTATGCCATACGGAACCGTTGTCCACTGAAACTGCATATTAACGCACCAGTGGGGCTCGACAGCCTTAGTCAAACGGGTTGGCGCGTATGGTCGGGTTGCGGAGAGATTGTGAGATTGTGGTTAGGTCTCAGCAGCAGGAGGGATGTAGAGGTCAGTAAGCTGGGCTGAGTTGAGTGGGGGACGGAGGGGGGTGACTCTGGGACGCCAGAGTCACTGTCGAGCCCTCTTGAGGTGTCGTGGGCTAGTCGACGAAACACTGAGGACGGAAGGTGCCCACTTGAAGACCCTAGAGATGTCCCCTACTCGGTTCAATCCAGACGGTTGTCGTGCTGGTCCTGTAGTTGCAGCCGTCGCGTGCGCTAACGCGCCAAGTACACTGCTGCCGTTAACGCCGGACAGAAGGGGAGTCACACCACCTTATGGAAAGAAGCGTAAATGGATGGAGAAGCATAGTTTACTGTAAAGCTACGTCTTAGTTTTGCTTATCTTGGCGAAAGCCGAGTACAAATCAGCATGAAGTTTTAACATCTACTCTCGTGTAATGGAAATCACCTTTAACAGACATGATGAGGTATACACTACAACAAAGTTGAACATGAATCATTCAATGTTTGCAAAGATTCAGGGAGATGCCCACCATTAGGAGAGCACTGAAGCATGCTGCCTTTGCTAAACTCTGTGCATGACTGAACGGTCAGATATTTCAACCTTATACACTGCTGCGTAATAGATAACATATGAGGAATACGCATGAGGCAAATTATTGAGATATCACACATCTGACATGCCTAGAAGCTCTCTCTCTCATATTTTCTCATAAGTCCACTTACATGTGTGTGAGTTCAATTCACCCAGCCAGAATCCAAATGTGATCCACTCAGATTTAAGCGTTGTTCCAAAAATCTGCCCTCATTTCACCCAAAGTGGAGAGAGCACTGGATTCCTCAGATGAAATGGCCCATTATAATCTTTGGTTTACTTCATGCTCTGTGTAACACATGTGTTGCCCATGAACAATCTCATGCATGCAAGTGAGTGGTTATGTGTTCAAGAAATTATTTTTTCAATTCAGTTTTGTGATGCTAGTTGCACAAAAATTACACAAGTTCAGCTTTAATTTTTTTGATAAAAGTTATTTGCACTCTAGCAGTAAAGATTAATATCCATTTAAACTCCTAACAAGTCTAAATTCATGTCTGTTTACAGTATATAATCCTTTGCCTATTAGATGCATGCAAATGCGACTCTTAAAGTATGTATAGTGCTTTGTGTACCAGGGTAACACAAAATATTTCTGCTTTTCCATAAGTGACACCTACTGTCAGAAAGTGAATTTTCATCTGACATTTTTTCGGACAAATCGTATTCGAATATCGGACTGAATTTCATGCTTAAAAAATCTGTTTAGGTAGATAGCTCACTAGACTTTTTGAGACACTGCTAATGTCCTCGTGTCACTGCAATCAGATTTTGTACTTGAAAGACAGATTAGATTTATATTACTGTTCCTTTCAATACAAGAGAAATATTTCAATGTCTGGTTTTGTGTTGAACAAGGACTGCAAAAATAAACAGGACTGTATCCTCATGGCATTGTGGCGTTGTTGGAAACCTGACACCACACTGTCCCCGACAGTGCTTACACAAACTCCTTGCACAAATAGCCTCACTTCCTGTCTTCCGGCTCCACTCTGCTGTCTTGGCTTTATGGTGAGATACAGCCTTAATAACACCCAGGGTTACCGTGGAATCTGACATTCCCCTTCAGCTGGAATGATCACTTAGAAGTCACGTTTTTCTTATAGGTTCATTGTTGACCAAAAGTTTATCAAGACAGACATGTCTCCTTTTCCCTGTCCCATTTTCTGAGCTGTTTCCCCGACTGTGCTGTCGCTGGGCCAGTGACACGATTAGCAGGAGTACCAGAGAAAACCTCCCTTATGAAATGTATGTGTCTTCCTGTATAAATTCCCCACTTATACCCTAATCCACACATCTGTCATCACCCTCCCCGTTTCCCTTCACATTTCAGACTCATTGCACAAACTGTCAGGTCTGCTGAGTTCACAGACATCCAAAGACCTTATGAGAACTCAGAGAGGTCTGGAAAATAATTAGTGAATGTGAATGGATTCAAATTAGGCTGTTGAATTCAATTGCTCCAGGATAAAGAGATTGATAATCACATTTCCTTGACTCATTGTGTCTGTGCAGAGCCTCCTCCTGCTATCACAGTGCCCTCCAATGTGACAGCGTATCCTGGTGCAAATGTCGTTCTGACATGTCTGGTCACCAGCACGGTGCACTTTAACCTGACTTGGCAGAGAGGGGACGTGGATGCAAAATTGGACCATCGCATACGTGTCACCGCCAACCTGTCCTTGGAAATCCAGCGAGTGAGTCCTGATGATGTCGGCTGGTATACCTGCAACGCAGCCAACGAGGGTGGAGTTTCCGCTTCTCGTGTGTACCTCAATGTGCAAGGTAAGTGTGTTTGTGTTTTTGATAAAGCAATAAGCCACAAAAGATTGATCATTACAACAGTTTTACTGTTGAGAGCAGCTTACTTCTTGCATATTCGTTCTGCTCCAATGCAATCATAATGAACTTTTTGCTCATTTTACTTCAATTCTAGTTCTAGATGCATAGAAAAAGCTATTCTCACTGGGCTTTTGGCAGTTCACTCTCCCGCTTCTCTCTAACACAAGATCTGTTTTCACTGCATCCTTTCTGTAGTATTTCACTGCAATATTTTATAGCACTTGTGAAAGTGATTTATGCCGGGCTTGCTCACTGTTTGCGATCCTGCAGTTTCCATTGAAACAGGCTCTGCGCCCCTTTCTTACACAGAATTAAGAAGACTTCCTCTGACAGTATACAACGCTGGCAGATCACTTTGCTTTCTCTCACTGGGTAAAATAACTTTTAAGTACAAAAGAAAAATGACAAATGATATCACAAATGAAAAGAGAAATGGGCTTTTTAACAGAACAGAACTGAAGTTTAACCCTCTGGGGTCGGTGGTCGCACCGGCGATACCAGCTCGCTTTTTTTCTTATCAGTGCAAAAGAGACTCTAAATACTCTGTTGATTTTGATCTTACATGTTGTACATCATTAGATCCTGTTAAGTCTCTATTTTTTTTTGTGGATACTCACAATAAAAACAAAGTGTTGTGCTTTTCGCCAAATAAAGAAAAATAAACATAATGCGAATTCTGCGTTCTCTCAGTCAGTGAAGTCCATTCTGAAACGCGTCCAAAAATGAACTGTAACTCAGCGAATACTCAGTCAAGCAGGAATACAGGCACACAGGCATGAAGCTTGAATTCTTTTCTTTTAAATGAAGTAATTTATATAAAAAACAAATATACTCAGTTAAAGCTGCAGTCCGTAGCTTTTCCTCTTTGTCGCCATCTCTCTGTTCGAAATCTGTAACTGCAGTGATTCGCGGAATTATCATCTTTACGTGGGTTGTAAATCGGCATGAAACAGCGCGGATGAACACAGTGTTTTGAGGCGAGTGGTGCTGTCAGTCACCGCGCTGTGTGGATACTGTCATACAGAATCACAGATTCACTTTTTGAAAGTTTGACCAACATAAGAATTTTCATAAGAAAATGTCTTCTGAACAAGTAAGTAACATCCATTTTTGTTCTGACCAACTTAGGGGGAAAAAGCATTCGACATGATAAGCTTCGTTAGATTTATTCAACGCGATTTACAGCAACCGTGCAAATTATAGCCTACTTTGTTCTCAAATTGTTCATGTTAACATCACATCAGCATTGCGTGACTAATGTTAAATTTAATGTGTTTTATGGTTACCTGTGTAGTTCAGAATTCATATTCTCCATAATAGCAAAACGAGAAAGGCACAACAAAGGAAACTCCATAACTGTGTGAATTAAGAAAACGTACTGTTACACGATTGAACTATTAAAATGTCTAAACTTACTTGTTCAGCAGAAAAAAGCCGTCTCTTCTTCCGTTTTGAACCCCTTCAAAACACGGAGTTCACGCACTTTTCAAAAGCCCCGCCGATGTTTAAATCCTTGTGTTCGCATGAGACGGTTTCTTTCTCTTTCTCTAGCCACCTTAAATCCGAAGTACGAAGTCTTTTGGGTTTTATAACTGCTGAACAGCTATTTTATAACTCTAGTTGACACTGATGATTGTTGTTTGGATCTTTCTGGATGCCATAAGTTTAATTATGTAAAGTGCTGCGAGAAAAGCCTATACATCTAAACATCTCGTCACACGCAGTATAGCCGGCTAGCCGAAACTCCTTCTTTATGTGTACGGGTGTGACGTAATGACACAAAGACATGCTCGAATTTCCCGCGGAAACCCACCAGTACCACTGGAATTAAAATCATTATTACAAGCTAACCGTTTTGAATCTAGCTATGGCAAGCAGATAGTTTTGACCACTGGCAGAATAAGTTTTTTTAAATATAATTATTTTGGATTATTTGTAACTTAAAAAAGCTACGGACTGCAGCTTTAATGTAATCTGTATGAAAAGAGAGATATGTCAGTCGTTTTCTTTTCAGCTCATTATAGCTCATTAAGTTTTAATGTGACCACGCCCACTGAAACCGCGCGCTATTCAAACGCAAATAATCTGAGGCAAGCCACGCATACGTGTCAACGCCCACAACAGCTGGATAAAACACATCAAGTTTAATAAGAATCATTTACTTTACGTCGTCTTGCTACACTGTGAGGAATAATACTATCTAATAATCCTGGAAAATTTTACCTCAGAAGTGCTGGTAGTTTCATTTCGAGGAGCAATGCATCAAGCTGTAAGTTATTGTAGTAAGTTATTTATTCTTAAGTGCTTTGTTCTAATCGCGATATGGAATAGTGTCTGTAAACCGCAAAAGACTGTTTAAATATGAATCGCATGTCTGTGTGTGAATGAATGAATGAATGAACGGCACAGGCGCGTGCTGTTGTTTACTACAGCTGTACAGCGCGCATCTGTGCCGTTCATTCACACTCGACCAAGCTTTGACCAAACTATATTGCTATAGCCTACTGAGATGAGTAAAAATAGACTGAAATATGTTGAAATAAAATGTCTTTGAATAAGCAACAAACTGCAAATTAACATTTATATGCTATATATCATAAACACGATATGTTACAGACTAAATATGAATGTTAAGACAAGATTCCGTTGATTAGTTTTGGATAAATTATAAAGTTTTTACTGTAAAAAAAAAAGACTACTGCCACATCAAATAAGCTTTTGTTCGCCAATTTCTGCTCATATGTTAAATAGTATAGGATGGGATGTTTTGTCAAAAATAAAGTAGGTATATCGAATTATCAACTAAGATTTTATTATAGTGTTTGTTCCAAAATTCAAACTAATGAATCCTTACCTTTGAAATATGTATGATAAAATATATACCTTTTACAAAAAAAGATTACACTTGAAATATTAGTAAAATTGTAATGGTTGTTGTAATTGTAATTATTGTAATTGTAATAATTGTAAAAAACAAATTTTTTTGTGTTTTATTAGTGACAAATTTGGGGAGAGGATACAAATTCCAAAACTTTCTGAAAATACAGTATGAGAATTAATAACTACACAATTACTAGAAATGTTTGCCTTATTTCAGAAACTTTAAGTTTTAGTTTTTTTCAATAACCATGTATACACTCACCTAAAGGATTGTTAGGAACACCTGTTCAATTTCTCATTAATGCAATTATCTAATCAACCAATCACATGGCAGTTGCTTCAATGCATTTAGGGGTGTGTTTCTGGTCAAGACAATCTCCTGAACTCCAAACTGAATGTCAGAATGGGAAAGAAAGTCGATTTAAGCAACTTTGAGTGTGGCATGGTTGTTGGTGCCAGACGGGCCGGTCTGAGTATTTCACAATCTGCTCAGTTACTGGGATTTTCACGCATAACCATTTCTAGGGTTTACAAAGAATGGTGTGAAAAGGGTAAAACATCCAGTATGCGGCAGTCCTGTGGGCGAAAATGCCTTGTTGATGCTAGAGGTCAGAGGAGAATGGGCCGACTGATTCAAGCTGATAGAAGAGCAACTTTGACTGAAATAACCACTCGTTACAACCGAGTAGAGTTGGGGTATTTGAACTCGGACTCGGACTCGAGTCCAATTTTGAACAAACTCGGACTTGTCACGCACTTGGATGAATTTGTACTCGGACTTGACACGGACTCGGACATTTTAGACTCGGAAGAATGTCCGAGTCCAGTCGAGTCCGGGCACTAGAGGACACAAAAATTATTCAAAAACGAAACGAAACTACTTGTGTTGTTTCCGCGTTGAGCATTGTAGCCAATCACAGACATGTATATTAAGCGCATGAACACAGTGGCAAATCAGAGGCGTTTTAGTCTACATGCGGAGAATTCGCTCTAAATGTATGTTCAGAATCAGCACGAGCTTTATCCTTTTGCAAATCCCCTCATAATCAACAAAGTCTAGACGCGATATAAATGAGAGATTCACTGTGCAGTGCGGACAACTTCAGTGTTTATGACGAGAGTTTAAGGGAGAGTGCAGAACGCGGTAAGTAAGTGATGGCTTAAAGGGAGCGCTATTGACAATCTAATAGTTTTGTTTTTCGTGCTTCTAGAGGACCAGTGGTTACGTTCACACAGTAAATTATAAAGAGTGATAAATGCATTTAAATGTGGGAGTGAATCCGCCAAATTTTAGTCATGTGAGTCATGAAATTGCGATGATTGACATAGTAACCATAGCAACATTTTGGCGTCTAATAGTTTTATGATTTTTGGTACATTTACACTTTAGTTTACAAACACCTTTCAGAATCTCCAAAATGTAATTTTTATTTATTTATAAGAAAGGATCATAAAAACATTGTTCTGTTTAGTACTGCACTGAAAAAGCTTTTTTACATAACAGATGTTTAATAGCCTAGTCCACAAGAAAAAATACAAACACAAAATACAAGACAAATTAACTTGTTTTTTATATTGTGTGCCATTACCTGAATGATCCACAACTGTTTTTTTTGTGTGTGTTTTTTTGTTTTTGTAATGGTTGTTCATGAGGAAAAATCCTCCAGCTCCTGCACATTCTTTGCTTTTCCAGCATCTTCTTCATATTTGACTCCTTACTAGCAGTGGCTGTGATTGTGAGATCCATCTTTTCGCACTGGTGACAACTGAGGGACTCACGCACAACTATTACAAACCCTGCAAACATTTAGTGATGCTCAAGAAGGAAGCATCTGTTAAGAGCCAGGGGGTGTAAACTTTTGAACAATGTAAATTGGTGTAAATTGTTCTTACTTTGTTTAGAAATTAATTAATTAATTTAGTCCTGCCCTTCAGAGGCTAAAAAAGATATTAGCATGTAAAACAATATTAGAAAAATTTAATCATCACATCATCTTGCTAAAAATTGTACCCACTGGCTCTTAATGCATCGTGTTGCATTCTTGAGATTCTGATTCTGACATTGCAGATTCTGAAAGATGTACAATAGGTAAACGTATCACTGTGACTATACATTGCAATAATTTTATAAGGTTTAAAATATTAATTTAAGAGCTCAGTGGTGAGACCAAAAAATGGTGTGTATTGATTTCTTTTTGCAGTTCTGATTTTCATTCATGTTTAATTTGTGCTATAACTAGAAGAGATTATCAGTTCATGTGCTGCTTGAACTGAGGCCTACACATTAAAGCACCACAAAACAGTATTTATTGTTTGAATTTCATAATTATTTAAAAAAAAAAATATTAAAATAATTTAACTTTTATTTCATACCAAAAGTAGGCTGCTCTGTCTTGTATGTTGGCACATTGTCAGTGTCCTCTTTGCTCCGCAATATATTTTTCACTGTGTGAGAACATGTGAAGTGAGAGCGGAATGGCTTATCGGAGATAGCAACAGTAACTAAGAGGGGCGGGTCTTTGTGAAAGGTCAATTTCAAATCATTTAAATTTTTGTGGACTCGGCCGGACTCGACTCGGACTCGGATGTTAAGGACTCGGACTCAAGTCCGACTCGGCCCTCTTTGGACTCGGACTTGGACTCGGACTCGATTGTTAAGGACTTGGACTTGACTCGGACTCCACAAAGGTGGACTCGGACCCAACTCTACAACCTAGGTTTGCAGCAAAGCATTTGTGAAGCCACAACACGCACAACCTTGAGGCGGATGGGCTACAACAGCAGAAGACCCCACCGGGTACCACTCATCTCCACTACAAATAGGAAAAAGAGGCTACAATTTGCAAGAGCTCACCAAAATTGGACAGTTGAAGACTGGAAAAATGTTGCCTGGTCTGATGAGTCTTGATTTCTGTTGAGACATTCAGATGGTAGAGTCAGAATTTGGCGTAAACAGAATGAGAACATGGATCCATCATGCCTTGTTACCACTGTGCAGGCTGGTGGTGGTGGTGTGGGGGATGTTTTCTTGGCACACTTTAGGCCCCTTAGTGCCAATTGGGCATCGTTTAAATGCCACGGCCTACCTGAACATTGTTTCTGACCATGTCCATCCCTTTATGGCCACCATGTACCCATCCTCTGATGGCTACTTCCAGCAGGATAATGCACCAAGTCACAAAGCTCGAATCATTTCAAATTGGTTTCTTGAACATGACAATGAGTTCACTGTACTAAAATGGCCCCCACAGTTACCAGATCTCAACCCAATAGAGCATCTTTGGGATGTGGTGGAAAGGGAGCTTCGTGCCCTGGATGTGCATCCCACAAATCTCCATCAACTGCAAGATGCTATCCTATCAATATGGGCCAACATTTCTAAAGAATGCTTTCAGCACCTTGTTGAATCAATGCCACGTAGAATTAAGGCAGTTCTGAAGGCGAAAGGGGTCAAACACAGTATTAGTATGGTGTTCCTAATAATCCTTTAGGTGAGAGTAAACAATATTCTCTCAAAAATACAAACATGTACATACATGTTGCTCACATATGGTAGCCCTGTTTGTGCTAAATAGAGTGTAAAGACACCTTTGCCATTAATATATTTATAAGCAACTGGAAAAAGCACAAATGTCAGTGCATGTCAACTCATCTCAAGGACCCCAAAAACACCTTAGACCCCAGAGGGTTAATAAGTCGTTCACAGAGAACGTGTTTTTGCATTCCACTGTGCTGCTTTTCCTTTGTTTTTCTGTGTAAGCATACTGTAGACAGATAAGTTTGGCTGTTGCGCTCACCGTCTTTTGCAGCATCTCGCACATGACAGCGTTCTAAATACATTTTTTTTTTTTTTAAATTTGTGTTCTGTCTGAATGGCCCCTAAGAAAACGTCTCATAACACCCAACCAAAGATAAGTGTGATAAAAGACTCGGTTGAGCTTCAGAGATGATTAATTATGTGACCTCACTGACCTTAAGTGTTGCATATTGCTTACAGAATCAAGGCTTGTTTTCTGTTTCTCATACTGAGGCAATTTTTTATTAGTCATGCTCTGTTGTAATGAATTAAAAATAAGCTGTTTTGATTTGAAAGTATGTGGTTTGTAGGTAATATTGATGGATAGATGTGACTTGAGATTGTCTTTTATGATGATTAAATGTGTCAAGCCCCTGAGGGCCGGGTTTGAATTTTATTAACAGTAGAGCGGGAGTGACATAAACTGTATAATTTTACCTCATTGTTGAGTGATGAGTCTCTTTGTTTTCCACAACATTCTTTCCCAAGACCTGAGGAACTGGTTTTCCCTGCATCACACTTTAATTCTTTTTGGCTCTGTCTTGGTTTCTGCTCTCTCTCTCTCTCTCTCTCTCTCTCTCTCTCTCTCTCTCTCTCTCTCTCTCTCTCTCTCTCTCTCTCTCTCTCTCTCTCTCTCTCTCTCTCTCTCTCTCTCTCTCTCTCTCTCTCTCTCTCTCTCTCTCTCTCTGCCTCAGTATAATTTTTTGTCTTTATCTCTCGAAATTCAGTATTTACGATTCAAGAAGCTTTATTGACATAGTAAAAAATGCTTTGCTTGGCCAAATCATTTGTTCCATGGAATACACATACATATACACACCATTTTGAAATAATAATCTAATTACATTTAAATGAAATAGAAATAATAGTATTAGCTCTAATTTTGTGTTAAAATATTTAAAGAAATATTTCTGTTTGTCTCTGCCTGCTTGTCCCTGTCTATCAGTCTCTGCTTCCTTTTCCCGTACCCTCTATTTTTGTTCTGCTGCTACACTTTAGGCCACTTCGTATTTTTTTTGTGTGTCAGTCTTTGGCTTTTGTGTGTGTGTGTGTGTGTGTAATCACCACCTGCTGGGATTCCTGTGCTGTCCTAGTCATTAGGGGCCCTTTGAAGTGGGACTGCTGACATAGTGTTACCTGGCCAATCCACAGAGTCATCTGCCCTAATGCTTAGCTTTACACAACATTACTTACTTTGACCTGTACTGTCCACACACACCGTTTACAACCCCGGTCCCAGTCAGATATACATCTATGTGTTTAGAGGGTCCAGAGACCCAAATAATATTTAGCCATTTAATATTGGGTATTCCAACTACTTTTGCCATTTACATTGCCATGAAGTATGAAGTTACAGTTTGAACATTTTGCAGTAAATGTGTTAACGTCTAAACAAATATTTTGATATTTACTGCAGTTACACTGTTTTAAGTGACCTTGCTGCCACAGGATTTGCATACTAAAAATGTGTTTTAATATGCATACAGTAGACATTCAATTTACAGAAACATAGTAACTGTTTGAATTATAGTAGCCTCAGGCAAAAAAGCGTAGATGACGAGGTGTTAGTGATGCTTAGCGTCAGAGAGTTGTTAAAATTTGGCCTTTAGGCAGACCAAGTCTATTAGAGTACAATTTAGTGACTAAGACTTGGGATAATTACAGCTTTACTACTAGACACAAAGTGACCTCTCAACGGCAATGCTTTAACTGCCTGAGCATGCAACACACAATGGCTCTCCCTTGCACAATAGACTCTTTTTGTTTGACAGGTCTCGTTTTGGGTCCACTTTAATCATGACAAAGTGGGGTTCTGGAAATTACATCACTCATCCCTGTCAAGCTTTCCATTTGAAATACAGTAGAAGACCTGTAAATCTCTGTTACAACATTGTGTAATGTTAGCCATATTACTGACTTGTAGCAGTGATTTGCTCTGTTCCAAAAACCTTGTGATCTGCCTACAGCGTTTTACCCTGTTCCGAAAGGTAGGCAACTTATTCTGCATACTAAGGGCACGTTTACACGACAACCATGTACTAAAAACGGAAAAAAAAATTCCTTTACGTTTTTCAAGAACAATTTTCAAAAATTCTTGAGAAGCTTTTTGTTAAAAAATTTGATTGTTTTCTTGAAAAAAATTCTTTGATACACGATAATCAGTTTGGGTTTCGAAGCACCCGCTCAACAACTATGGCTTTGTTGAAAATCACAGAAGATATTACTACAGAATTGGAGAATAAAAATCATACGATTGGTGTTTTTATTGATCTTAAAAAGGCCTTCGACACTCTTGATCATGGTATATTGATATCTAAATTACAGACATATGGAATTAGAGGTGTAGTATTAAATTGGATTATTAGTTATTTAGCAAATAGACAACAATATGTAGAGTATATAGGCCATGAATCTAAGTTGGAACTCATACAGTGTGGAGTCCCTCAAGGTTCTGTGCTGGGGCCTAAATTATTTTCTTTATTTATTAATGATCTCTGTGACGAATCAAAGATTTTACGTTTTGTTCTTTTTGCAGACGATACAAATTTTTTTGCATCGGGGAAAAACTTAAACGTACTAATGAAAACTATTGAACAAGAATTGGTCCTACTTCAGAAATGGTTTAATAAAAATAGACTGTTATTAAATTTAAGTAAAACAAAATTTATGTTGTTTACAAATCAAAAATGTTCTGAAAATGTTAGTTTGAGTTTTAATGGAATAACTATTGAGAGAGTGTCAGAATTTAGGTTTTTAGGTGTACTCATTGATGAAAATTTTAAATGGAAGTCACATATAGCTTATGTAAGAAATAAAATTTGTAGAAACATTGCCGTTATGAGTAAAGTAAAGTTTATGTTAAATTATAAGGCAATGAGAATCCTATATTGTTCTTTTATTTTGCCATATTTGATGTATTGTTTGGAGATTTGGGGGAATTCTTATTTTACAAATTTAGTGCCTTTATTTATTTAGCAAAAAAGGGCTTTAAGAATAATTCATGGAGTTGCTCCAAGAGAACACACTACAGGACTGTTTCTGGAGTCAGGACTACTCAAA
Source organism: Rhinichthys klamathensis goyatoka (assembly GCF_029890125.1). Lineage (NCBI taxonomy): Eukaryota > Metazoa > Chordata > Actinopteri > Cypriniformes > Leuciscidae > Rhinichthys > Rhinichthys klamathensis. Next base: position 8,110,974 of record NW_026606800.1, read on the forward strand.
TTGAAGGATTTGGTTTCTTTACAAACTTTGTTAGTTGTTTATAAAGCTAAACACTGCCTGTTACCACATGGACTGCAAACCCTTTTTACTTTAAATAGTGAGACAAGCAGAAGAAATAATGATTTCAAACAACCTTTTGCTGGAAATACCCTCAAACAAATGTGCGTTTCAGTTTCTGGTGTGAAAAGATGGAATCTTCTAGAAGATGATCTAAAATGTTGTTCAAATATCTTACAATTTAAAAATAATTATAAACAAAAGATACTTAATTTATATAAAGATGAATGTGAAAACTAATAAAATTATTACAACAATTATGTTTTCGGTGTTATTTTGGTTGTTGAACCTGCCATTATTACATCTTTGTTGTTTTTGTTTGTTTAGTATTATGTAAGCAGAATTAGTATTAATAGATGATAATAATAATAATAATAATAACAATAATAATAATGAACAAAGAGAGAAAAAATGTGTTATAATTGAAAGTAGATTATATCTGGTCTGGGCTATAGTCTGTATATGTATGTGTATATGTGTGTATATATATTTCCTATTTTTGGTGTTTGTCATTTTATGTCGGTGAGGTCATCTAATTTGTGAATCTTGTTTTTGTAGGAATGGGGTAGGAGTTTATAAGATTTTTTTTCTTCATCCTACTCCTGTTCTTTTTGTCATGGAATGTACTTTTGTTGTGTTTGTTGGATTTGTTAGGTTGTTCTTGTGGTATTTTGTGTTGCATTACCATGAAAAGAGAATAGAACAATAAATGAAATGAAATGAAAATGAAAGGTTTAGCGTACAGTCGACAACATTGTCAAAACGATCCCCGTTCACACAGATCCATGAAAATGACTAAAAAGTAAAAACGCTGTGCATTCTAGGCAAGTAGTTGGCGATGTCACTTTGTAAAGAAACACTACATGCTTATAGACTGAACACATAATACTCATGCGCATGACATCACCATTTTCACAAATTCGCATTCTTGTAGTTTACAGGCGATAATGGTATTGTTCCCAAAAACTTCCACTTTGAAACCCGTTTTCAAAAGTTTGTGTTTTCAGCCCCCTCAAAACTCCTTTGTTGTGGAAATGAATGGCCAAAACCCAAAACATAAAAATTGTCAGTTTTTTGTGTAAACACCCCCTAAAATATCTCATTATAGCTAAGATACCTGATATTTTGAGGCAGCATTGCGTGTATTCACAGAGAAAACAATACCAGACTGCAGTGTCAAGGTCAGTAGGTAGAAGACCAAAGGTCGAATTCATGGTAGAAGACGAGGTGAGAGAAAGAGATAAACTATTTTTATCAATATTTTGGGTCAGGGTTAGCCTATACCTTTCAAAAGTTTATGGTTAGTAAGATTTTTTATGTTTTTGAAAGTGTCTTTTAAAATATATGTGCTATGTTTTTTTATGCTTGTTGCCATATTGCAGCATTATCTTAGCAACATGCTAACGCCAAACTCTATTGAAATCAGTTATGTCGAGTCTCCCCTGCGCTATTTGAATGAGACGCAGAGTAGCTGTCTATGTAGAGCGTTCTAAATAAAATTACTTATGCGGTTCCATTTCAGTTCCATTTCACTTATGCTGTTTATTTCTGTTAGCTAGTAAGCTGCCTATATAGGCAGATCACTAGGTTTTGGAACAGAGCTATGATGTATATTTCCTGTCTCTGCCAATGATGTCACATCCTGCTCTGTTGGCATATGGGACAAGCAGAGACTGGAGGTCAGAGAACAGTAGAGACATGCATCAGATTGGCTTCAGCAGTGAGAAAACACTCTCATTCAGCAGGGGCTGCACATCATGAATTGATCAAGAGCATGCCTCTGCTTTAGCAGCTCAGAGAATCTGGAACCAATAATCTCACTTTAGTGTTTCTGTAAAAAAAGAAGAAATGATAGGAGAATTGCTGTGAAATATGTTTGGCTGGCTTCAGAATCATATCATGGGTGTAAAGCAGGAAATTTTTTAAAAGGGTATTGTGGAGACCACATGTGAACATTACTTCGATGCAGTTATGTTCTTTACAAACACACATCTATAGTTAAGATTGTACTAATGACTAATTGGTTGGTGAATGTAATTATTTTCTAAATATTTTCTAAATGTCTGTAAATCTCATCCAACTGTTTGATATTTTCAAATATTACCTGACAGATTGATAATAAATTTACTTTAGTACAGTGATCAGTCCTTTTCACTCCAAGAACTTTCAAAAACATGCCTCTACCTACCTTTCTGCAAAACTACAAAAATGAACCAATATATACAATTCACTGCAGTTTCCTGCTGAAATGAACACTAGTGGCAGTAAAACACTAACAACTTTTATTCCTTTTCACACAAATTATGATTGATAAAGACTTATTTTCACACGGTTCTTTGCACAATATTGTGTTATGACCTCAAAACACTTTTACCAAAGCTCATGACTTCTAAAGCAATACATTGTGATGTTTGCATCACATAACCAGCTCAATATGTATAGCTTTTCAAATCAATAAACTTGCTCGCTGCCTCACCTGATACAGCATTACATTTGTGATGCAGAGCTCTCGAGTACGATTCACAATAAAAGAGATCAAAGACTTGAAGAAGCAATCTAAAATGGCATGGTTGCTTCAGCAAAGACATTTTTCAGTTAAGTTTAAGGTAGGGTTTAGCGTTTCATTTCCGAACTGCCACGATAAATACATCAACCAACGTGACAAAACGTTGCCAGATTTACATTCATCTGTTTCGGATCAAACTGAACATGCTTTTAGCTCACTGGACATTTCACTTTGAAAGTGTCCTGAAAAGTGCAAGAAGCAACGAAGATACTGTGGTGAGCAGGACGGCCGAGGGACGTGAGAGAACGTCGCGAGGCCGGTGGTGCGATTGCTAATGAGCAGCACCTGTGAAGCACACCGGTCTCGCATCTCTCACGGAGGAGCGGAAGCATAAAGGGGAGCGACGGGGTGGATGATCGAGAGAGGAACAGGCCTGCTTTTGTTTGTATTTTGTTATATTTTATTTTGGTAGCCAGCAGTCGTCCGTGAGGGGCTGCTGGCAGGTATTTATATTTTATTTTCGGTATTTTGTTTGTTTATTTTATTTAAATAAAGTTTTATTTGATTGTTCTCCGGTTCCCGCCTCCTTCTTCCCTGAACTTTGCTACAGATACATTTAGCAGAACTTGTCTTAGAAACAGCTGGTCCATTTGGTTATGTTATCAAACATCATGATCACCTCATTTTCATACTAGAGCCACCAGTGGTGACGGTTGACCCTCGGAACCAGACGTTCCGCACCGGTCAGGAAGTTTGGATCAGGTGTTCGGCCAAAGGCTACCCCTCACCCATGGTGGTGTGGATACACAATGATATGTTCATTATGGGCTCCAGCAGGTAACAAATACAAGTCTTACTTTTGTCTCTATTTGTTAGCCTTTACTGTAGTGTTCCTAACTTGTTATGCTTTACTCACCCAGGCACAGAATGACCACTGATGGCACACTGGTCATCAGGAACATGGGGCCAAAGGATGCTGGGACATACGGATGCTTGGCGAGTAATGTGGCAGGAACTGACACTCAAACTGCTTTTGTCAGCTACGTCGGTCAGTAAAGAGATAAATTGTGTAACACCACTAAATGAAAGCAAAAAATCCCAAACCAAAAGTCTAAAATGTTATTTGGGATTTTTTTTTACTGCTAAACTTCTCACAACACTAAATAAGTGAGACATTTGACTCATTCAGTCCCACCCTATGGTTATACTCTAGTCTTTAATTAGGTTTCCTGTGATCTTTTCCCCTCTATAGAGTCTCCACAGGTGACAGTCCCTCACTCTGACCTGCTGATTGGTCTAGGACAAACAACCATTATGGAGTGCAGGGTCACGGGAGTTCCACATCCTGATGTCCTGTGGTACAAAGGTCAGCTAGTGTCCTCCTAAACCTCTGGACATCCTACTGTCATTTATGCACACCTTCTGTTTTGGCACTGTCAGCCCTAATGTACTGTATGTTTGATCTTCAGGTGACATTCAGCTGAAGCCATCTGCAGTTTTAAGTATAGACCCTCAGCGCAGCACTCTGAGCATTCAGCAGACTCTGGACACACATGCAGGAGAGTACACATGTGTGGCGGTGAACTCAGCTGGATCTGCACAGGGGTACATCACGCTGGATGTGGGATGTAAGGCTATATTACACACCCTTTATTCGAATTAGGGTTGACTGAGACATTTAGCTGAACTCATATAGGTGGAGGGTGAACCAACTCCAGGGTAAGGCTAAGGAGATGTGCTACCCCTTTAAAAACATATTTAGATACATTTCCTTAAAATATACTATCTAGTTACGTGGCACCGCACAACCTACACTTTTTGTTTTGTTATGATGAGAGGATTTGCCAACGTGCAGAACTTCAACTCGCCACTGGATGCGTGGATTCTAACTTAAACATCCCTGATGGGCCATTGTGTTCAAGAAGTCAACAGATATGTTTGTGATTGGCTACATTCCTCAACGCTGCAAAAACACGTTGTAAATAGAAACCTTTTGATGCTTTCCAGAGCACAAACCCAGAAACTCACCGAATTGTTTGGCAAATCTATTTCGCCAGTAAGCTATTATTACGGAGAAAGTTAACTCTTGACCAGGAGTTATGGGCAGCTTTCTCCTCTAAAAGCAATCAGAAGCAGCAGCAGGCAGTGTTTTGAGTAAGAAAATTCCAAGCTAGTCTCAAGTCCGTGGCAAGGGGACGCCTTTTTATGGCTGACGTCTTTTAAAGGGGTCATTTAATGGTACATGCACTTTTACAAGTTGATTGTACTGAAATGTGTGTTGGCAGTGCCTGTACACAACCATAATGATAAAAATCCATCCAGTGTTTTTGTTTTAATCTCCTTATATTTCCCCTGCCTCAAATTGAGCCGTTCGATTTTGTGACGTCACTAAATCGGACGCCCCTCCCACGATTGTTGATTGACAGCAGCATTTCCACACAGACCCGCCCTGAGCAAGCTGTCATCATAGTCCGCTATTGTTGATACGCTGGAGCAGAATGGCGTCTAAGCGATTGTGGTGTTCTGTTTTTGGGTGTAATAACGAACACAGCAGTCAGTTGGATGTTCCTTAATCCGAACCGCTGAAGACGCAGTGGCTGAGTTTTGTTTTCGAAGGGAATATTCCCAACGATCAACGTCGATGCTTTGCGCGAATCATTTCTCACCAGACTGCTTTATAAACGAGGTTCAGTATGAGCTGGTTTTGCTAAGAAGCTGCTTCTGAAAAAATAATCGGTACCAACTATTCATCTTCCTGCTGCACCTCCAGAAGAAGTTCTTTGCGGCCGTCATCTTGTTCCGGGTCCGACTCCGGTTCAAATTGATATGGTTGCACAGATGTGTCAAAACAGCCCAAAGAACAGAGGGGCGGGGTCAGAGCCGGCTCCAGACTGCGCTCAGCAGGGGGGCATTTATTTTCAATGGGTGGGCACTGTATGGGGACTTTTTTTCGGATATCAGATATCCTATATTTATTATTGCTACTGCCTTTTCTGTTAGCTATTACCATGAAGTGATGCAACCCATACAATAAACACATAAACCATTACACATTGTTGCAAGACGTGCAAAAAAGTTGATTAAATAAAGGCCTATACAAAAAAATTGCAAGACCGACTCTGACCACAGCTTTTATTATAAACAAAGCTAACGAACATGCACACCGTCTCTCACTGACAGGATATAGTTTAACTGCTACTGCTATCTCACTGGCGGAAGAGAAAAAAAAAAAGCTATACATCTTTATTCTGCTTTGCTCTAACATAAGCGTTTACAGTAGCCTACTATTAAAAAGCATCATGTAGTTACCTTTATCGTTAATCGACGTAGAAGGAGAAACTGTGGTTTTGAACTATTTTGTAATGTCCATTTTTGGAGCGTTTTCATCTGTTTGCTTTGTTTTGAATGCAGCCAGGAATCTCGCGCCAACTGAAAGACATTTCATTCATTATTAACGTGCGTGATTGGGGGGGGGGGGGGTTTCCTCACAGCGCCACACTGTGGTTTTATGTTGACTTTATTATATTTTCAGCTAATGGGAAGTTTGTAGACATATATTTTTATTATTTCTCACTGAAATGTGAATTAAATTAAACTGATATTAGTTTGTAAATTATATCATAATTCAATTTGGGGGGGCATCAAATACATTGGGCATTGCCCCCAATGCCCCCCCATACCGCCGGCACTGGGCGGGGTTGAGCAAAGCTCATTATCATTTAGAGCTGTTTTTGACCAGGTTATATTAGTGTTTTCTTACAATACTAATTCAAATTTTTAATAAAAGTATATTACAAAGTTTTCATTTAGACCCTAAAGATTCATATTAACTTGTACAAAAATGGCATTATTTGACCCCTTTAACTGTCTATTGAAGACCCCTACTGTATATATAAATGAATCAGACTACTGTTTTGTTCTTTATTCGATCTTTTAACTGTATTCCACAGCTACTCCTCAGTTCTCACAAAAGCCATCAGATCTGTCTGCTGATATCGGCACGAACGTCACCTTGCCGTGTCATGCAAGAGGCCACCCAGAACCTCAGCTCTCCTGGAGACGAGATGACAATGTCTCACTCTTCTCTCAGCACCGCGGTCCCAGTACTGTCACTAAAAAAATTGATGGGGGCCTTTTCATCACCAGTCAGTGCCTCTCTTTTCCTTTTCTCTCTCTCTTGAGTTTTTATCAACAAAAGTCTACTATTATTCTTAATTTTTATATTATGATATACATTTATTTAACACAAGGAATTTTTTTAGAATTCAGCACTGGATGTACTTAAACTGTTAATATTTTTTCTTTCGTTTTTAATTATTTATTTTTGTATTTATTTATTTATAAAAATGATGACTGAAGAAAGAATATTTTCAGAGAAATACAGCATTGGATGCTTTTAAACTGAAAATATTTTTTGTGTGTGTTGCATTTAGTTGCATTTCTTAATATTTACTTTTATAAGAAGATACAAGTAGTGTTTTAATGAATTTTACAAATTGCAAAGGTTCATATGATTTTCTGTCCTTTGCCTTTTAGACCTCTCGGTAGAGGATGAGACCACTTATGTGTGTGAAGCTCAAAACCACTTTGGCAAAATCCAGGCCAAGGCCAAAGTCACTGTCACTGGACTCGGTATGACATCTGAAATATGCTGCAGTTACAACTGAAGAGTTATGTTTCAAGTTTATGCTGATCCTTCTGTCAGCAGCTCACTTGAAGGAAGAAGCTGGTGTGGGATATTAATTGTTTTGCACTTCCTTTATCTTAGTCACATGCACATTTTCTTGGCCTGAGGCCCATAAGCTTTAGTTTGCGATGTTTGGGTCCATATGATTTTACAGTAAAAGGCTCAGGGGTACATGTGTTTCTGGTTAAGAGAGAAAAGATGCAATAATAGAAGGCGAACACCAGACTTAGTTCAAATTCATTCTCTATACCGCACCAGATCTGAACATTAAAACATCCATGATTGCATTGCAGTCTGTATACTTTGGTTATTAGATTACTTTTATGCATTTGTTCAGTTATATTGTAGATGTTAGATGGGAATGTATTTACATGTGTGTGACAGCAGAGCTTTTGAGAGTATAGTGGGCATGTGTCAGCTTTGCCAATAGAGAATCAAAGGAATTCAGGCATCCTTTAATACTTTTGTCTTTGATGAAAGCGCTGGAAACCCAGCAGTGGCTCACAGTATTTACATGCACCTAAGCAAATGGCTTATTCCAAGTTTTTTGAAGAAAGCAGCATTTTGAACATCATTTCATCATATGGGCTGATTTTAAGCCTGATTTTAGCTAAAATTAGTAAAGCATATGATAACATTTAGTCAGATTCTGACCCCCTGCTCTTATATATTATCGGAGAACATGTTGGTGAACTTTGGTAGGTTTAATAAATAATCCTAATGTGTATATTACAAAAGAAGGCATTTTCGATCAATACAGTTTACACTGTGACTTATAAAAAGACTGGAGGCTTCTAATGATGAGTATCATACCAAAACTTGTGAGATCAGAAGTGTCTCTTGTGTAAGCGTATATCTGTGTGTGAGGGAGTGACTGCGTTTTTGTGGTCCTGTAAAAACAACATAACATCGAGTTAAAGCTAAAGGTCACTAATGAGGTCTCACAGCGTGTCTCAGCCGTCCCATAATTCTACTCTGCTGAGCCCTAATAACATGTGACACTTTCTATATGTATTCCAAGGTATCCATGGAAATTTAACAAGCAAAACAACAGAGGTGCGGCCAGTCCACTGAGTTTTCAGTGCCGTTGTTGCCAGTGGAGACTTAACCATACTCTGTCTGATTGAATTAGGAAAATCACATTTAATAAGATCAGGTTTATTTTTAAAAAAACATCTTGCTCTTCATGAGAATAAATCATAGGATGCATAATACCTCAGGTTTTGGTGTAATGGCTCATTATTGTCAGTGTGGTATGTGTAGCGGGTAAACTTTTTGAAACTACCCTATTTAAAACTACCTGTGGCATTCTCATATACACTACTGTTGAAATTTTTTTGTATGTGGACACCATGAGCATTCTTTAAGGATTTATTGATGAATAAAAAGTTCAAAAAATCGGCATTTATTTGAAATAAAGATATTTTGTAACATTACAAATGTCTTCACTGCCACTTTAATCAATTTAATGCAGCCTTTTTGAATAAGATTATTAATTTCTTTAAAAAAAATCTTACCCACCCCAAACTTTTGAATGTATTTGTGTATCTGTAATACTTCCATAATACTGTATATATTACCATCCTAATATGTGTATTTTGTGTGCAGTGTCTCCTTTGATAGCTCTGAGTCCCACAATGGTCAGTGTGATAGAGGACCAGCAGGTCACTCTCCCCTGTGTCGTACTAGCTGGAAACCCCCTTCCTGAGAGACACTGGCTACATGACAATGGCTTGGTGAGTTAACACATGTGCACTCACATAGGCCCTGAAGTCTGTGCATTTCATGTAGTCATTAAATATTTTTACAGTCACAATTATTAAACGTGATTTAAATGTGTGCTTGTGTGTGTCAGGTTACATCAAGTCCATATGTGACCGTGAGACGTGATGGTAGTCTACATATAGAAAGGGTCAGTCAGCAGGATGGGGGGCAATACACCTGTTTGGCCGAAAACGTGGTGGGATCTAGCAACCGCACCACCATACTCAACGTCTACGGTAAGACGTAAAACAAATACATACACAAATAATGAAATACACTACCATTCAAAAGTTTGGGGTCAGTAACATTGATCAAAGTGATAGTAAAGACATTTATAATGTTACAAAAGAATTATAATGATGCTGAAAATAAATGCTGTTCTTTTGAACATTCCATTCTCAAGAATGAATGTAAACTGACAAAAACTCAAATTTTTCGAATACAATCAGACTTAAGGAAGCAGTCTACATTAACTGATGAAAAGTCTGAGTCTACATTATTATAGGATAGAGTACATGGCCTGTACAGTATCCTAAAAACTGTTAAAATACCTTCTGTGCAGTGTTGCACAGGTTAGTTTTTTTTCTAAATCCCTCCTCATACTAAACCAAGTGTTTCTACATTTTCTCTCCAGTGATGCCCACTATTCAACACGGCCCTCAAGTATTCAGTACCATTGAAGGGACGCCCATTTCTCTGCCATGTCGTGCACATGGAGTCCCCAAACCAGATATCACTTGGTCTAAGGTACATGTGTCTCATTTCTGTTTCTCCCTCTTTTCTCTCACACAAACACATGCTCATACAATTAGGATTTGGACAGAAAATACACTTTCTTTTACGGTACTGACTTTTGATTAAACGCTTATCTGGTCAGAAAAACAGCATTTAAACGGCAGGTCAGTCTCACTATTTCAGCCTTACATTGTACATTGCTATAAAATGAATGTGTGATGCTGTTTTTCAGCGAGGGGAGTTGCTGGATGTGACTGGCAGTGTGTTTTCTCTGTTTGAGGATGGCAGTCTTCACATTGTCTCCCCCAGTGGTGAAGAGTCTGGCGAGTTTGTGTGCACAGCCACGAATGCTGCTGGATACAGCTCCAGAAAGGTCCAGCTCACCATCTACGGTTAGAGCAGCTTGATCTACTTACTTGTCTGATCAATTTTACCAGTCCTCTGAGTTCTGTGATACTGTAAAACGTCTAATGTTTTCTTCAGCTTTGTTTGTTTCCTGTGTATTAGTTTGGTACATCCTCCAATCTCACCCTGTTGTACTTGCATACTGTATGTCTTTGTAAATGTGTAGTGAAGCCCAGGCCGAGCGGTGTAGAAATGCAAAATAACTCAGACAAGCTGTTGGAGATGTCGGTAACAGTGGGTGAAGATGTCATGCTGCCATGTGACGTGGAGAGCATACCTCCTCCCATCATCACCTGGGCCAAAGACAAGCAGCTCATCTCCCCCTTCTCTCCCAGGTATCAATTTTGCTTATGTCTCTGTGTTTCTTCACAGATTTCAGGAAGAACATTTCAAGTTATATGTGAAAAATACACAAATACTTGGGATATTATTTATAAAGAAATGAGTAGTATGTCAATGTACAATAATTTTCTGATTGTTACTTTACATAATTTATGAAATGTCCATATGCATGGAAAATTTTCCTAAATGATTAATAAATAATATATTATATTATATTATAAAATCTTGCAGAAATTCAAAATCTGATCATACATAATCTAAATATGACCACATTCTAACCATTCAAATGCTCTTGTGCATGTAAACATTGTCAATAATTTATTGCTTAGACTACTATTCAAAAGTTTGGGGAGAGATGGAGAAATGGACAGGAATAAAGATCTGAGCGACTTTGACCAGGAACAAATTGTAATGGCAAGGCGACTGGGTCAAAGTATATCTGTGTGTATTCTTGTGTGTTGCTCCTTGTCACCAGTGGTGAGAATTTACCAACAGTGGTCGAGGAGGGATAAACCAGTGACAGTGTGTTGGGCCCCCAAGGCTCATCGATGCACAAGAGCAACAAAGGCTATCCTGTCTGGTCCGACCCAACAGAAGGTCTACTGTGGCACATCCGCACGTCACACTGTAACACTAAGGTCAAAGGTCACATAAATAAATGAGGCGGGATCAATCACCATTTGCCAACAGTTATATTCCCCTTAGGTCAAGTATACATTTTGTCACCATACAACAAGCAAAACCTCATAAATGTGCACCAACTCAAAGTCCAGAGTTATCCCAATTGTCCTTGGTCCATCACCATTGTAGGTGTTTAAGATGTTATAAGTACATCGTCCATGTTTGTTCGCCAAGGGTTAAATCCACGGAAAAAGTGTCTTTTGTTCAGAAGTCCAGATACACTTCCACGTTGAAGATAACAACAAGAGCTTGAACAAGTTGAGAACCCTCAATATCAAGCAGATACCAAAACCCTCTGGTCAAAATAAAACAAACAATATAACATGAGGTTCAGCAAGCAAAATACTTTTGCACAATATACCTTTGTTAATAATAAAGAAACGAATAAAATCAACTCACATTGAGAAGTTGAACACATATGTTCCTCAACAGGGTTTTCCAAGCATGGAAAGAGCATTTGCTCTCAGCTAACAGGTATACCTAACTCACACTTCCCTCTTCCTTTTACACTCTTGTGTAGAGATAAGGGGTCCCTAGTGCCCTCTAATGGCCTGGAGTAAAATTGCAACTCTCATTCACCATAGGAGACAGGTGACAGTTTACTAGAACTGTTACAACACAACATTTTAATGATGGTTATAGGATAAATGTGTCACAACACAACAGTGCATCACACTTTGCTGCATATCAAAGTGCCTATTATGCCACCATCGAAAGCACCTACACTGGACATGCAGAACTGGACCTTGGAGCAACAGAAGGTCGCCTGGTCCTGTTTTCTTTAACATCACGTGGATGGCCATGTACATGTGCGCCGTTTACCTGGGGAAGTGATGGCACCAGGATGCTCTGTGGGACTAGGACGGATGAGGGAGTGTGAATCTCTGGGCAATGTTCTGCTGGAAAACCTGTGTCCGGTCATTCGTGTGGACGTAAATTTGACACGTGCCACCTGCCTATACATTGTTGCAGAACAGGCACATCCCTTCATGACAATGGTGTTCCCTGGTGGAAGGGTCCTCTTTCAGCAGGATAATACACCCTGCATATAACTGCACATGTTGTTCAAGAATGGTCTATGGTACATGATGAAGAGGTCAAGGTGTTGCCCTGGCCTTCAAATTCCCCAGATCTCAATCCAACTGAGCATCTGTGGGATGTGCTGGATCGAATCTGCTGCTAACATCTTGGTGCCAGATACCACAGGACACCTTCATGGGACTTGTAGAGTCCATGCCTCATCGATGAGAGAACCAACTGGATATTATGTGGGTGGTCATAATATTTTGGCTCATCAGTGGATGTTTCAGCACATCAGAATGATTATGTGACACTAAAGACTGGAGTAATGGCTGCTGAAAATTCAGCTTTGGCATCACAGGAATAAATTACATTTTGAAATATACTGAAGTAGAAAACAGTTGTTTTAAATTGTTATAATATTTCACAATATTACTGGTTTTAGTGTATTTTTGATCAAATAAATGCAGCATTGATGAGCATAAGAGACTTCTTTCAAAAACATGAAAAAAAATAATACTTCAAACTTTTGAACGGTTGAATAATTCAGTCTGTCACTCAGTTATTCACACTTCAAATCAAATCTCATCGTGCATACATTTTATAAATAAGACTCTTGTATCCTATTTTTAAACACTATAAATCTTTCTCTGCATTGTTTTTCAAAGGCTGATGTTTACTTTACAACCTAGAGGCAGAAAGACTGCGGTCAGATAAAAATTACACAGTAATTAAACTCTCCTTTTTCAGCTCAGCATGAAAGTAAACAGAGGTATAATTTCGGAAGCTTCTCTGTAAACTGGGAGCATCTGTGTGGTTTTACACACAGTATGCTAAAGAACAGTTAGTCTCACATTTTAGCCTCTTCTCCTCCTTTCAAATGTAACCTCTTCTCTCATAGACATATTCAGCTGCCATCAGGCTCCTTGAGGATCACAGAAACACGTGTGACTGACAGTGGCATGTACCGGTGTGTGGCTACAAACATAGCTGGAAACTTCACTCAGACAGTCAAACTCAGCGTTCTGGGTAAGAGAAACAGAACACATTTATTTACTTGGATGCTCTCACAATTTATGCTTGCAATTGAAATTTGTTTATCAAAGCAACAACAGTTTTGTGTCAGGTGTTAAAAAGCAGGTCTCATCTGTTTAAATGAATCACTTTGCCACATTGGTCTTTCGGTGACATCAGGCTTCAATCAGTCTTATTTTAATATACATCATGAGTTGATATCAAGTGCTCTGTTCGTACCCACAACTATAAAATACATTTTGACTGAAAACCGCTTGTAAAACAATGCTGCACGAGCATCATTAAATGACGCAAAATTATTGCGTATTTGATAGTCAATTACACATCACACACCATATTCATCTCGGTAAGTACTTCCATGTGTTTACGTTTATTTTTTCAGAAAGGCACATATCTGAGCACTTTCGTAATTCGCTTTTTGCTCAGTGTAGTCCATGCTAAGATAAGTACCATTTACTAAGTACCATTTTTATCATATATGACACAAATTAGAGTTTAAACATACATTTTACATGTTTGAAATACGATTTTTGGATTTCAGGTACTAGCTTTTTTACATTTGGGACATGACGTGACTATGTTGTCAAACACAGTGCTTGAAGTAGGAAAAAAAGTGCCGGTACTCCCAGGCCGGCTGGGTGTGTGAGTCCAGCCCACTTCGAGCACAATGTAAATGAACGAGTTGAGACACTCACATGTGGTATTCACTATATACTGAATAATGAAGTAGTGATTGAGCGAACAGTTTCAAACATAGCATGACTGTATAAATAGTAGATGATTGTAAATGCAGCAAGTTCCTGTCTCTCCTCTATTTAACCCTCTGGGGTCTTTTTTGTGTTTTTGGGGTCCTTGAGATGTTTTGACATGCCCTGACGTTTGTGCTTTTTTCAGTTGCTTATAAACATATAATGGCATGGCAAAGGTGTCATTACACTCTATTTAGCACAAACAGGGGTACCATAATATGTGACCCTAGACCACAAAACCAGTCACATGGGTACATTTTTTAAAATTGAGATGTATACATCATCTGGAAGCTGAACAAATAAGCTTTCCATTGATGTATGGTTTGTTAGGATAGGACAATATTTGGCGAGATACAACTATTTGAAAATCTGTAATCTGAGGGTGCAAAAAATCGAAACATTGAGAAAATCACCTTTAAAGTTGTCCATTTATGTTCGCGATTGTGCTGCATTCACTCACAAAAATATTTTTTTTATATATTTACGGTAGGAAATTTACAAAATATCTTCATGGAACATGATCTTTACTTAATATCCTAATGATTTTTGGCATAAAAGAAAAAACGATAATGTTGACCCATACAATGTATTTTTGGCTTTTACCACAAATATACCCGTGCGACTTATGACTGGTTTTGTGATCCAGGGTCACATATGTGAGCAACATGTATGTACATGTTTGTATTTTTGAGAGAATAATGTTTATGCATGGTTATTGAAAAAAATTAAAATTAAAGTTTCTGAAATAAGGCCACAAAACACATACTTAATATGTGTCTACAAGACTTTTGACTAATATAATGGATGTTGTCGCCTAGAGTTTTTGCTTCAAAATGATCTGAAAATCATCCTGCTTAATCATTCACATAAAACAATACATTGATTTAAATTTTGTAAGGCACTTTTTGTTTAGAAAGGCAATATGCGTGGGGGCGTGAATGATCATGAATAATGATGTGATTCACACCTGAGAAGACAATGACCCACATAATGAGCCACATAATGAGCCTTTCAGTCAGGTATGTCACTGAGAGGGTATATATATAATCCAAATATAAATGAAAGTCAAAAGCTTTTTTAGTACATGGAAACAAATCCTTTTCAAATAGGCTAAATGGGCCATTCTACAGAATTGGTTCAAAGTTAGAGTTGGAAACATCTTGAAAAAACAAATTTTCCCACAAATTTTGTATGCATGCAAATTGTATAATATCCAAGGTAAACATTTCTAGTAATTGTGCAGTTAATTATCATACTGTATTTTCAGTTTTGGAATATATCCTCTCCCCAAATGTGTCACTTATAAAAAACAATAATATATAATTTAATGAGAAAGCTTATATTGACCTATTAAGATTTTGTTTACATCTACCTTGTAAATATATTTTTTTGCCAGTTTATTTAAATGTTTTCACATGTAAATTAACAACAATTACAATTTTAACAATATTTCAAGTGTAATCTTTCTTTTTAAAAAGTATACATTTCATCATACATATTTCAAAGTTAAGGATTCATTAGTTTGAATATAGCCTACATTGTAACAAACACTATAATAACATCTTAGTTGATTACTTTATTTTTGACAAAACATACTATATATTTAACATATGAGCAGAAATTGGCGAAGAAAAGCTTATTTGATGTGGCAGTAGTCTATTTTACAGTAAAAACTTTATAATACATCCAAAACTAGTCAACGAAATGTTGTCTTTCATATTTTGTCTGTTACATATCGTTTTTATGATATATTAGGGCATATAAATGTTAATTTGCAGTTTAATACGTTGCTTATTCAAAGACATTTTATTTCAACATATTTCAGTCGATTTTTACTCATCTTAGTAGCCAATAGCAATATAGTTTGGTAAAAGCTAAACTATCAGATGTGTTCATGTAAAAATAACATGTTTACTAATGTAAGTGCCTGTAAACAACAGCGCGCATTTGTGCCGTTCATTCATTCACACACAGAAACACGTTTCAAATTTAAACAGTCTTTTTGCGTTTTACAGACACTATTCCATATCGCGATTAAAACAAAGCACTTAAGAATAAAGAACTTACTATTCACAATCCTTAGCTGGATCCGTTGCTCCTCGAAATGAAACTAAACCAGCACTTCTGAGGTAAATTTTCCAGGATTATTATTACAATAGTATTATTCCTCACAGCGTCGCAAGACGACGTAAAGTACATGAATCTGATTAAACTTGATGGGCCCTATCTTGCACCCGGCGCAAATGACTTTGTACACTGACGCATGTATCATTCCTATTTTGCACCTGCGCAAAGCGGGCTTTTCCCTCCACAGACACACGTCGGTAAACTAGGAAATGAATTTGCGCTCCCTGGGCGGGTCGGCGCAAAAAGGAGGCGTGTTTCGGCGCAAACATTCCCTAGTGCTATTTTGCAGTTCCAGAAAACAATCCCGCCACTGACCAGAAAAAACCTAGTCTAAAGTCAGTGGCGCGTTGCGCGTTGTTCATAATGCTATTTTAAGCGCGCATGCTTGGCCATAATGTAGCGGATGCACAACGCGCATACACTTTGATTCTCTCATCAACACAGATGCAGCAGTTTTTATTTTTGCAAATCATACATTATAACAAGGAAAAATATTAACACAAGAGGGAAATCATTGTGGTGTCCATGAAGATGTAAAAAAATGTAGTTTTTTCCTCCCACGCCTGTTTAACTGACGCTGATTTGGGTGGGTTTCTCCCATCCCCATACAACGTCACTTCTCTGTCTTTCACGGTCCTGACAAGAATGTCGGTCTCCTCGGCTGTGAACCGCTCCTGGCACGCGCTTGGTAAATCCGCCGTTATAATAGCAATCCGCCATGCAACATGCGCACCTGCTCTTAAAGGGTATGTTGGACGACGCTCTGATTGGTTTATTTCACGTTACGCCCAAACCACACCTATGAATAGCTATTTCAGACCAACCCCTTTTAAATTTGCGTCGGGCGCAAGAGTAATTTATCCCGCCGGTAAAATAGCAACAGCGCCCAAGACCCGCCCACAAAGTTACTTGCGCTTCGCGCTTGATACTTGCGTTTCAGATCGTTAAAATAGGGCCCGATGTGTTTTATCGAGTTGATGTGGGCGTTGACAGGTTTGCATGGATTGCCTCAGATCATTTGCGTTTGAATAGTGCGCGCTCTCTGTGGGCATGTTCACATTAGCAGATAATGAGCTGCGAGAACGATAATGAGAACGACTGACATCTCTCTCTTTTCATACAGAATACATAAACAGAGAATATTTGTTTTCATTTTGAATTAGATAATTTAATAGTAGACACTTAAATGATGATAAAGATATATTGCTCATGCCTGGGTGAATAGTATTCGCGTTTAGAGACATGCTATTTTATATCTATTAGCGGAGTATTTTAAGTCTATTTTTCAGCTATGTGAAAAAAATCGAGCAAAACGTGCCGGCGTGTTTGCCCACCCCAGAGGGTTAAGCACAAACCTAAACAAAACTATATTTTGTTAAAACAAGCTTGCTTTAATCTTTAAAAAAGAGAAACAACAAATACTGCCAATGGGGGTAAGAAAAATAAACTTAATGAAAGATTATTTAAAAGACTGTTACGTTCATCTTTTTTAAGGTTTAAGGTATTTACATACACAAAAGTATAAAAGAAATTTGAAAGAAATTGCGATTAACCTAAATTGTATTGTGATGCATATATAGATATAGTTGCTTATATTTATTACACTGCACAGTGACTGTGCACATGAGAATGTTTACATTGGTGTTAAGAGGCCAAGTGAGATTCATTGACCTCCTAACACCCATATTTGAACTTCAGCAGGGCTGATGTGGTGTACACCCGAAAGCATGGAAGGAGAGATCAGCTGTGCCTCAGTCGCTCTAAGCAAAACCTGACAATAATAATTATAGAGTCTTACAAACATAAGCCACTCTGAGCACACTAACATATTTAAAGAGGTATCTATAATGACTACAATTAAACCCTTAGTCATTTTAATCTTGATTACAGTTTTTTTGTGAGCAAATACTTTAGCAGAACTGAGTCTGAGAAATGAAAGCTACAGCAAAGAGGAATGCGCTGTTTGATTTATCACAGCTACCAAATGTCTCATCAGGAAGATTAACACCCAAAAAAGATGTGAGAAAATTATCAGTAACTTCCAAGGGCAAATACGGAAAGTTTGCTATTGTTATGCATAGTCGATGCTTTATGAGCAAAAAATCACTTCAAATTGCATGTTATGCAAGAGCGTTTGTTTTCTACTTCTCTCTATTCTTAATACCACTTTCTCTCTTTTTACCCTCTCAGTTCCTCCCAGCATCCGTGCAGGTCCTCGAGCCATGAAAGTGCAGGTGGGACATGCCATAGACCTGCCCTGTGTCGCACAGGGAGTCCCAGAACCCTCTGTGTCCTGGCTGAAGGATGGTGCTACTCTGTTGGACGGGTCTCATTACAGGATCTCAGATGGGGCTCTGACTCTGAAACAAGTGGGGCTTATTGATGAGGGCGCCTATACCTGTGTGGCTTCCAACATCGCCGGGCAAGATGAAGCCATCATTCAGCTCCATGTCCAAGGTCAGAAAGATATTGGCAACTATTGTTGTGATTACAGCTATTTGGCTTTAAGTGAACTATAAGTTTCATGTATTGCCTCTTTCCCTCCACAGTCCCTCCTGTGGTGGAGGTTTCTGAGCCCCCTTTCAACAGCCCTTTACAGGAGAGAGTGGCTAACCAGCAGATTGCCTTCCCCTGTCCTGCCAAAGGTGAACATGCACCTGAGTCATCAGAAATCACCATTTATACACTAAGATCATTAGATACTGATATGTCACTAGAACTGGGCGATGTAACTAAAATTACAATATTTAATATACTGATATGTGTATATTTGGTCTGAAATGGCATAAAAGTGTTTTTGATATAAAAATGTTTAATACAAAACTAAAACACTAGTTAAAAATAATCTAGATATTTAATCTAGTTTAAGTGCATGTTTTTCACTAAATCAAGAATCCTATTTAATCATTTTCATTTATTGGCCAATGCAGTATAAGTGTCATGAAACTGCACAAGGAACATGGACAGAGTTGATCCAAATGCAGGCTTTAATGAGAGGAAGATCCAGGGACAGGTACAGGGAAACATGCAGGGGTCAAAACCAGGTAAGCAGTCCAGATCAGCAAACATAAAATGCAAGGATAAGGCAAACGGGAAGACCAGATACTGGCAGGGAGTCCAGGAACCGTGAAACTAGGAAACACTAAGGAACTAGGAAAACGCTTAGGATGCAGTATGACACTTACAATATTGAGCCATGAACCAAGGGAAAACTCAGGCTTAAGACAGGTGCGCTAAACAAGATAATCAAACACAGGTGCATGAAATCAACCATAAACAGTCCAGGGTGAAACCTAAAGGAAACAATAAACTAGGAAGGAGTGCCCCCCAGCGGCTCAAGCAGGCACTCCAGCCGCAGATCGTCACATAACCCCCCCTCTAAGGAGCGGCTTCCAGACGCTCCTAAGAGCTCCGGAGGGAGGTCGACGGGGGATGGGATGGGGGGCCAGGCCCGTGCAGGGGAATGGGACCAGGACACAGGGAAGGCGGGCCTGGGCCGTGGAGCATGGGCGACCAGGGCGGAGCAGGGCGTGCCGACGACCAGGGCGGAGCACACTCGGAAGGGAGCCAGGGCGGAGCACACTCGGAAGGGAGCCAGGGCGGAGCACACTCGGAAGGGAGCCAGGGCGGAGCACACTCGCAAGGGAGCCAGGGCGGAGCACACTCGGAAGGGAGCCAGGGCGGAGCACACTCGGAAGGGAGCCAGGGCGGAGCACACTCGGATGAGGGTCCATGTCGACCTCCTGCCCCCCCCCCCCCCCCCCCCCCCAAAATACTTGGGGAAATCCACGGGAGAAACCTCCAGGTGGTAAACGGGTTCGGGAAAGGCGTCCCGGAGCTTGAAGGGCGCAGGCAGGGCGCAGAGGCGGGGCCGGCAGGGCGAGGCATCTGGGAACGCCCTCCGGAGCCTGGCGAGCCAAACGAGTCCTCCTTCTGCGACGGCGCTTCACTGGGCTTGAATCTCTCACTTGGCTAGATTCACTCACTTGGTTAGATTCGGCACTTGACTCGGCACTAGACTCACTTGACTCGGCTCTTGACTCACTTGACTTGGCACTTGACTCACTCGATTCACTTGACACGGCACTTGATTCACTTGACTTGGCACTTGACTTGGCACTTGACTCACTCGATTCACTTGACACGGCACTTGATTCACTTGACTTGGCACTTGACTCACTTGACTTGGCACTTGACTCACTTGACTCGGCACTCGGCTCACTTGACTCGGCACTCGACTCACTTGACTCGGGACTTGACTCGGGACTTGACTCACTTGACTCGGGACTTGACTCGTGAACCGCGGGCTCGGAAGACAGAAACTCAGGCATGTCGGTCTCGGCGGGAAGAAGTGAAGACTTGGCTCAAGTGAAGCGCGGGTTCGCCGGGAGACAATTGATGCGTGGATTCAGTGGGTACCTTGTAAAGTGGCGAATCGTCGGGTCCTTTGTGAAGCTAAAGTTTCAAAAAATCCACAGTAAAAGCCGAACCGCTCATGGAAAGGGCCAGGTCAATATATTTGGTTAGAGTCCAGCTTGAACACGGAAACGGTATAGCAGACCCGAGCGGTTCAGACAGTCCTCCCCGAAAGAACATCATCAAACAGAAATCATTCAAGTAGGACTGACGAGCGAGCTTCAAAAAATCTGTCACAAAAACCTTGAGAGGACGTTCTCCTTGACGGAGGCTTCCGATCTGCGCTGTGGGATCCATAACGAGGTCCGTGTTCCTCTCAGCCGCTGGATCAGTAGTGGCTCAGTATTCTGTCATAAAACTGCACAAGGAACATGGACAGAGTTGATCCAAACGCAGGCTTTAATGAGGGGAAGATCCAGGGACAGGTACAGGAAAACATGCAGGGGTCAAAACCAGGTAAGCAGTCCAGATCAGCAAACATATAATGCAAGGATAAGGCAAACGGGAAGACCAGATACTGGCAGGGAGTCCAGGAACCATGAAACTAGGAAACACTAAGGAACTAGGAAAACGCTTAGGATGCAGTATGACACTTACAATACTGAGCCATGAACCAAGGGAAAACTCAGGCTTAAGACAGGTGCGCTAAACAAGATAATCAAACACAGGTGCATGAAATCAACCATAAACAGTCCAGGGTTAAACCTAAAGGAAACAATAAACTAGGAAGGAGTGCCCCCCAGCGGCTCAAGCAGGCACTCCAGCAGCAGATCGTCACAATAAGGTAATAAATAGGTGTATTTGCCTATGTACAATACTGTTCAAAAGTATGGGGTCCGTAAGGGTCTGTAAGTACTGTACGTAGGGTCGGTTTTTAAATGATTTTGAAAGAAGTATCTTATGGTCACCAAGGCTGCATTAATTTGATCAAAAATACAGTAAAAACAGTACTATTGTGAAAAATGTTCTATTTTAATATGATAAAGTTTAATATTATTTGATGTATAGTTCAAAAAGATAACATTTATCTCACACAGAAATCTTTTTGTAACATTATAATTGTCTTTTGATCATTGTAATGTGTCCTTGCTAAATAAAAATATATAAATGTCTGTCAAAAATTTTTTTACTAGCCCCAAACTTTTGAACGGTTGTGTATATTTTTTACTAAAACATTTTAACATATAAAAAACGCTATGCAGAGACTGTTATTTAGTGATGACACAATCAAATAGTTCAATCAGAGTTTTGAATCAGTTCATTGACAGTTCCTCACCAGCTTGATGTGGTTCATGGAAATTAATCAAAGAAAAATTAAACATTCCAGTCTTAACATTCTCATGAGCTGCAAGACAAGGGAGGATTGCAAATCTAGTCTAATGTTGCCTTCTGTAGGAAACATAATGGTCAAAAATGTCATTAAAATCACTGCGATATTCACAATATTGTTTAATTTAATATGTATGTATTAGTTGTTACTCAACTCCCTTTGTTCTGTCTGTTGCAGGCACTCCTGAGCCAATAATAAAGTGGTCTAGGAATGGTCAGGAGTTGACAGGGAATGAGCCAGGTGTGTCTATTTTAGAGGATGGCACACTTCTAATCCTGGCCTCTGTGTCCCCTCTGGATAACGGGGAGTACACTTGCGTAGCTGTCAATGATGCTGGAACAACAGAGAAAAAATACCAGCTTAAGGTCAATGGTTAGTGTAACAGTTTGAAACATTTATTAAGCTTGTTTCGCTTTCAGCAAATTTCACAATCTTTCTCTTCTCTTTTCTCCCCTTTCCCCTTAATCCAGTCCCACCTGATATTCGAGACAATGGCCTGCTGTCCAATGTCTCTGTAGCGATGGATCAACCGACCAACCTGGTGTGTGATGTCACAGGCACACCTGTACCTGTCATCACCTGGTACAAAGATGGAGTCGTGGTCAGTGCTGCTGTTTATTAATTCACACCTTGACGCGGGGTCCGACATTAATCATATAACGTGTTGAAAACTAACCCCATTTACATTCTTTATAAATTGTCTAAATTGGTATACAGGGTAAACAGGGTATAAATTGTTTATAAATTGTCTTGTGGTGCATAATCCATGCACTTGATTGTAAAAAAAAACTTAAAGAAAAAAAAAACTTTGCTTCTGAGGCAACTTTTTTGCTGACCTAACCACGAACTGTAGTCCTTATTATAGACCTACCTAACCAAGACTATGATTAAATAATAATAATAATAATTTAATAAAAAAATATATTGTAGCCTAAGACGTTCCAATCCAGTCACTTCCCGGTGGATAAAATCAAGTCCAGCCATACATTATTTCCCGCTGAATATTCTGTTTGGAATTACATCATATTATGGAAGTTAACCGCATTGCAAATGCCATTTCAGTTAAATGTGCATAAAGTAAAACCAGTTAAAAAGAGGCCTAATGAGAAATAAAAGTGGTATTTCCTTCAATGAGGCCAATCACAAATGAGTTCCCTTTGATGACTGGGTTTGAGCTCCAAGAACAGTCATAAAAAACACAGAGCTTCTCATAAATGTGCTTTTACCAGAATCAATTTCAGAATGAAGTCAACAATTAGGAAATTTCTAATCACACTCCAGGGATAGCCGTCTCAAGGCTGCTGATTCAGATTCATGTTAGAATAGCAGATATTTCTAGGATTTTTTTTCACAAAAGATAATCATTATTAATGCCTTTTATTAATATTGGATGTTTTTAAGTTATTTATTCTAATCAATATTTTTAAAATAGGTTATAAATAACTCAATAAATAGAGTTAAAATTCACTTGCAGTGTTTAAGGAATTCTGTTAATATTTGTTGATTTTGTTATTTATAATTTCTCAATAGCTTGTATCATTTAACCAGGTGGTTTCTAGCAGCGATGTGGAGATTCTGCAGAAGGGCAAAACTCTTAAGTTTTTGAAAGCGGCTGTTGCAGATGCCGGACGCTACACCTGCAAGGCCATCAACATTGCTGGAAGCACAGAGAGAGACTTTTACTTAGATGTGTTGGGTAAAATATTCTGCAATAACATCCACTTACTATGATGTATGACATTAACAGTGTTGTCTTTTTACAAGCTGGTATTATGTCTAATGAAGCTGGTCTTTTCTCTGTTTAGTTCCTCCTACGATCATTGGGACAGTTGGGTCACGTGACCTCTCTGCCGTGCTTAATCAAGAGATCATTCTGGAATGCAGGGTCAAAGGCGATCCCTTTCCCACAATTCAGTGGTACAAAGACAGGAAGTAAGTTACTCCAAAAAGCTTTGTAAAGAAAACTTAATTCTTCTCCTCTAAAGAAAAGAGGGGTGAATTCACTAAAAAGTTGCACCACTTTTGCGCTTATTTGCTAACCACCCGAAACCCAGTTAAACCAGGTACTAAATGCACAAGCATTTAAATTTGTTGTTGATGTTTCAAGCATTAACATCTTTAGTCTTCAAATTATGCTTATCATAGATTCACAAAACTCCTGCCTGGCACAATTAATGTTGTGCTTTTACCAAATTAATTTTGGCATTCTCCATAACCCAGCACAGACTTTTGGGAATTGTGTCTTGCAAATTGCATTCTCCAATAGTTGTTATGAATGTTTGTATCCTTACTTGATTTGCTTAATTCCTTTTGCTAATAAGTCGCTAAATCAACACTGTGCTTGCAAATAAACACTGTCAGGTGCGCAATTAATTTTCAGTGAATTCCTCCCTGATTCTTACATTTTGAAACAATACTAGGGGAATTAGCGTTATCTGTCCGTTTCACTCTGTGTTTTAGGCCAGTGTTTTTGGGTGACCCCAATATTGAAGTTTCAAACAGAGGACAGCAGTTGAAGATAAAGAGTGCTCGCTTGGGTGACCAGGCACGATACCAGTGTAGCGCCACCAACGCTGCAGGAAAGCAGTCCAAAGATTTTAACCTCAGTATCTTTGGTAATTTGACTCATAATGTCTTGGGTTTCAAATATGGGTTTCACATCGACAGAATGCTAAATTTGCTGCCCTTTCTGTCTGTCCTTCCATTCTACCAACTCAGTGCCACCCAGCATTAAGGGAGGAAACACGTCTTCTGAAGTGACAGTTCTGCTGGGTAATGTGGTGACTCTGGAGTGTGAGGTACGGGGTGTGCCACTCCCTGCCATCACATGGTACAAGAACAGAGAGGTCATTCTGTCCAGCAGACAGACCCAGTATGTGGACCGAGGGCAGTTCCTTAAGATCTCAAGAGCTCAAATGTCAGATGCTGGACAGTACACCTGTAAAGTCACCAGTGTGGCTGGCACCGCTGAGAAAAATTATGAGCTTGATGTCTATGGTGAGGGCTTGCTAAAGAGTTCTTTAGTGTTTTGTTTTTTTAATTGTTATTAAGGTATGTTGGTTGGTTGGTTGGTTGGTTTTTAGACTCAAAGTCATTTTACAAGAAAGGAATAATCAGTAAATAAAAATAAAGTAACATAGAAACTTATACCATTCGGGAAAAAAAAGAGAAGTAATTCATATTTTTACATTTGAATTTTAGTGTATATTTGTAAAGAAACATGTGTAAATAGGTAACACACAGTAAAAAGCAATAGAAAAAACTAGGTATTTTTCACTGGTCAGAAAAGGTGGGGTTTTTTTGTTTTGTTTTTTGTTTTTTAACAGACTTTGTACAGTAGAAAAGTGTGGTATTAGTGCAAAAAATTACATGCTAAAACTTTATTGCCATTTAGTTTTAGCTTTTGGTAACACTTTTTCATGTGCACTCTTCCTTTTTTGTCATCATTCAGTTCCCCCCTCCATCACTGCCGGTTCTGATGGTCCCACAGACATGAAGGTCGTGCTCAGTAAATCTCTGATTTTGAAATGTGAAGCTGAAGGTCACCCTCCTCCCTCACTGACCTGGCTAAAGGATGGTTCACCGGTGGCTGCTAGAGAGAACCTGCGTGTTCTAGAGCAGGGTCGCAAAATCGAAATCCTCAGTGCACTTCCATCTGATGCTGGTCGATATGTTTGTGTAGCTACCAGTGTTGCTGGAGCGAGGGAGATCAAATATGACGTCAGTGTCTTAGGTATAATGACACACATTGACATTTTTTTTGTGATCCGTTACAATTCAAGAAAAAGTCACCTAAACAGGGAGATAAAAAACACAAAGTACTTCTAAATCTCTTCAGGCATCCCATCCTTCACTATCCACAGGAATCAGGAACTTAGGTGTCTTGTGTTTTTGTGGTCATGGGCGAGACAGATCATGCCTCGACCTGCACATTGATCTTCTAAACATCTGTACACCATTATGGTCCTAATACATGCATCCAACAGACCGCCATAATCATTCAGTCCACATTTGTGTTGCATCATTGGAATGATATTGCAGGAAATCAACAGCATAGTGTTTTATGAGCCAGTAAACTGGTTAACAACAAATGAAGGAAATGTATAAAAGATTCAGCAAGATTAAAGGGCAATGGTAGAGTCAGTATCCATGTGACCCAAGCATGTGGCATTTATTAACTCTCTATGCGTTTTCATTATGTGAGTTTTTTTACGCATTATTTCAAAGACATGTTTGGTTTACAATTCCGGAGATGCTGTAGTGTTTGACCATAATTTTTGTGTGTATGTATTTAGTTCCTCCTGTTGTTGATGGGGCAAGCGACACCACAGATGCCACGGTCATCCTCAACAATGTCCTAGAGCTGGACTGCTACGCTACAGGCACACCTACTCCAACTATTACGTGAGGACTTCAGTACATCCACACATGACATAATCATACTGTATATGCAGAACTAAAATGTCGCTCATTTGCATCTGTCTATCTCTGAAGGTGGCTGAAGGATGGCGTACCGGTGAGGCAGGGCGAAGGGGTGCGGATAACATCAAACGGCCGTCGATTGGTCATCTCGCGCGCTCAGGTGTCTGATACAGCACTTTTTCACTGTGTAGCGACCAACGAGGCTGGAGAACAAGAGAGAGAGTTTAAAGTGTCTGTACATGGTAATGATCATTATAGATTTTTATTAAACATCTGTAAATTTTTGCTAATATTTTTATTTGATGTTTACCTCAACTGCTCACAGAGATGAAGCCTAAGGTGACTTTTCAGGTTTCTCTAAGTTATGAAGTAAAAGTTATAAAAAAGTTATAAAGTATAAGTTTCAGATACATGTTTGGTAAATTTTCATTGTTTATTTCTGTTATATTTGTCTGTCAGTCTCCCCAGCTATTCGTTCTACTGGTCCAGCTGAGAGGTCAGTGGTCCTCCACACATCAATCAGCCTTCAGTGTGTGGTCAGTGGAATTCCATCTCCCAGCATTACATGGCTCAAAGACGGCCGTCCTGTGGACACGACACAAGAATTTCTGAAGGTCAGACTTTAAAGCATGACAGAAGCCTTTTAAAGTAAATCAAGTGTTTGAGGAGGTTTACATAACCACATGTACTATCTCCTCTCTCATTATTTTTCCATCTGGCATTTAGCTGGAATCCGCAGGCAGGGTATTGCACATAAAGAAGGCCAGGCTGGAGGATGCTGGGAAATATACGTGTGTGGCAACTAATGCGGCAGGCGAGGCACAACAGCACATTCGCCTCAGTGTGCATGGTAGGAAATACTTATAAAAACAGCCAGCATATTAACTTTGATTTCCCGAAACACTGTCAAAATCAAAAGAAAAAATTAAGAAATTATATTTTGCATAATGCCAATTTGTAGAACCATTCAACATCTAATTTAAACCTCAAAAAATATCTCATAATGAATTAAATCAATCAAAAATTGTATATATATACTGTATATTGATTGACTGATTGATTGAAATTCACCTAAATACCCTAACGTGCACCATGGTAAATAAGTTTGTGCATGTGTTTTATAGAACCTCCCAGCATCCAGTATGCTGGAGAGACACTCAATGAAACCATCCTTGCTGGCTTCCAAATTCAGCTGAAGTGTAAGGCAACAGGAAGTCCTTTGCCAGGTGAGACATACTTAATTTCCTGTTCTTTAGGGCAATATTACATTTGAACTGGCTAGTAATAGTTTACAAAAGTACAGAGGTTGTAGTTTAGACACATTTTTTCCCTCATGCCTTTTCTGCTGCAGCTGTGACGTGGTATAAAGACAGTCGTCCATTGACAAACGCTGCAGGTGTTAACATTCTGAGTAGAGGTCAGGTGCTGGAGATTGACCGTGCGCAGGTGTCAGATGCTGGACTCTACAAATGTGTGGCCATCAATGTGGCTGGCAGCACTGAGCTCACATACAGTCTGCAGGTGTATGGTGAGTATGAAACAATCTTTCAGTCAAAAGTTTGACTATGTTTCCTGACATATTTCTTGGGTTTTATCATCTAATGTTCTCTGTCTCTTTCCATTAGTTCCCCCCTCCATTTCTAGCAAAGGAGGAATGATAACAGTGGTGGTGAATGAGCCAGTCAGGTTAGAGTGTGAAGCCTCAGGAGTTCCCATGCCCAGCCTCACCTGGCTTAAAGAAGGCAGACCTGTCTCCAGCTTCTCAGATGGCGTCCAGGTCTGTGCGTGTAGGAGTTTGGATGCTGTCATGCGTACTTATACATATTGGTTTGCAGTCAACTCTACTTAAAGGTTATGAACATGTTATATCAGTTTTCAATTTCCTCTTTGGCTAGGTATTGTCAGGTGGCAGGGTGTTGTCATTCGTTAGTGCGCAGGTCAGTGACACAGGTCATTACACCTGTGTGGCTGTGAATGCAGGTGGAGAACAGCACAGAGAATATGACCTACGTGTGTACGGTGAGCTCATAAAACACTCTTACTCGAAACCTGATCATTTGTGTATTTCAGGGTAACTCAGTTGTTGAAAGTAATTTTCTATGTGTTTACACTACTGTTCAAAAGTCAGTAAGTTTTTAAAGATAATAACACTGTTATTTACCAAGGATGAATTTATCTGTGTGTGTGTCTCTGTCCCTCAGTGCCGCCCAACATCATGGGTGAGGAGGTAAACAAAACTGTTCTGATGAGTCTGTCAGTGCAGCTGCATTGTCAGAGCGATGCCATCCCTCCACCTGCATTGAGCTGGCGGAAAGACGGACGACCGCTATATAGAAAACCAGGACTAAGCCTGTCAGAGGACGGCAGCTTTCTGAAGGTACAGTACATTCATCAGCCTGTAAGCTGTTTTGATTTGGGCCAGAAAGCAACAACCTAGCAATCACCCAGATAACACTAGCAGGTCCCTAGCAACACCCTAGCAACCACCCAGCATACCATAGGAACCATATAACTACACCCTGGAAATTACAACACCCTAGCATCATGAAGCAAGTGAAGTTCATTTTGGATTGCTGTTCTTTTAATTTAAAAGGCATTAGATGGTATTAATTTGATTATTATTTTGTATTTGCAGATTACCAGTGCTCAGGTCCAGGACACAGGCAGGTATACATGTGAGGCAATCAATGTGGCAGGAAAAACGGAGAAGCACTATAACCTGAACGTGTGGGGTGAGTGCTTAAAATTTAATATAAACTGAACTTGAGTCAAATTATAATGTATAATATAATTGTTTCTCTTTCTATTATTTTTTTTCCCCCAGTTCCTCCCAGTATCCGTGGATCTGATGAGGTGTCTTCTCTGACTGTGATTGAGGGCAGCCTCATGACACTTGTTTGTGAGTCCAGTGGGATCCCTCCTCCCCGTCTCACCTGGAAGAAAAACGGTGAGGCTCATCATGACTGTTTTCATCATCACCATCCTCCTACAGATTATAAAACTCCTCATCACTATCCTCATCACATTTATTGTCATTTTCATACTCTCATAATTAGTCACATTTCAACAAACCCTTACACTAAGTTTGTGTATTATTTTGTGTGTCTCTTAGGCACAGAGCTAAAGGGAGATTCACGTGTGCGTGTTCTTTCTGGTGGGCGGCAGCTGCAGATTTCCAGTGCTGAGAAGGCAGATGCTTTCTCTTACACCTGTCTGGCCACCAGTGCAGCTGGCAGTGCAATGAAAGAGTACAATCTGCAAGTCTACGGTACAGCATCTTCTCTCACATTACAGGCACTATTGGTCAATCTTGGACTAGGTGAGAAATCAGTGTCGATATTTATTGGAAAAATATATCCACAATATCATATATCATATTCAATATCATATGTGTATATTTTGCATGTTTCTATTTGAATGAACGAAACACTTACTGAGACTCCGAGGTAGGGTTGGGTATCGTTTGGGTTTTATCCGATTCCAGTACCTACTCGGTATTTTTTAAACGGTTCCGGTGCTTAAACGGTTCTTAAATCGGTACTTAAGAAAATGAAACCGCACACACTTTATCAAAAAATAATACCCTTTAATTTACAGGGCCAAACTGGACACAATATTAACTTAAATCTTTAAACAATATAAATACAAGTAACATATGGTAATAATAAAACCAATATAAAATAAAAATTCATATTTACATAATATCAAATGAAACAATATTGTATCAAACAATGTAATAATACTGGAGATTAATAGAGATTACTAGCAGGCAGAGCTGCCAACTCTCACGCATTGACCGTGAGACTCACGCAAATGACCCTTTTCACACAGAAAAATCGCGGACAAAGAGGACACTGACAGACAAGACAGAGAAGGTTACTTTTGATATGGAACAAATCCACAGCTGTCAGATTCTGTCAATATTTTTACGAGATTCACACAATAAATAACGTTTTGGCTCTTTGAAATGTGACAGATCGCTGTAGCGCGTCAGTTCAAACGGCACGTGATACAGCAGCCTACAAATACAAATCCACTGCTTCTTAGCTACGCAGTGTTGAGTGAACCTATGAAAGAGAACATCTCTGGTTGGTGTAACATATCTCTCAATAGGGAACGGGACGCAGCCAAGCTCCTCGCGCTGCCGACCAGCTTCCTTTTTCGGCAGAGAAATCTGAGGAGCAGATGGCGCGCGCGCGACAGCATAGTATGACGACGTAAGTGCGTCGATGCGGCGCCATCAGCCAATGAATTGGCTTGATTCTATATGGGATTCAGACTATCGGCACACCCAGAGGGCGTTCTGACACGTAATTTTACACGTGAAATGCAGCCAAACCTTGCGAGAAAGAGCGCGCATGCGAGACAGAAGAAACTGTGCTCCAAACTGTGTAGCACACGCACGGCGGAGAGAGAGAGAGCGAGAGACCTTGTGTGTGTGTGTGTGCGCGTGTGTGCCTAATGAAGTTAGGCACCGAAATCAGGCACCGAAATTTTCTTTCTTATTCGGTCTGGTTACTACCGTTTACGTCGGAACCGGTTCCCTATTGGCACCGAGTTTCGGTACCCAACCCTACTCCGAGGTCATACAAACAAGATATTTTTTAATTTATACAGTAAACTTATTTTAATAAAAAATGCAATGTTTCGTTCTAAATTGCTAAATTTACATTTGATTGCATTTTTAAAAAATGAACTGAATAGCACAAGTTTTTTAAGTTCATTTCATGCCATTTTTGATAATAAATTAGTATTAAATAAATGGTATATGGTAAATGGACTGCATTTATATAGCGCTTTCACAGACCCAATGGCCACCAAAGCACTTTACATATTGCCTCACATTCACCCATTCACTCACCATTCATACACCAACGGTGGTGTCAGCCATGCAAGGCGCCATCCAGCTTGTCGGGAGCAACTGGGGTTAGGTGTCTTGCTCATGGACACCTCGACACTTGGTCAGGTGGAACCGGGGATTGAACCACCAACCTTACGGTTTGTAGACAACCTACATGAACCACTGAGCCACTGCCGCCCCGTTTAAATAATTAAACAAAGAATACAGAAAAACGGGAGCCAGGGACAACTCTTCCAGAACCACGGCTGGGACCCTCACATGAGCCACAGGCCTCATCCTCAAAGCACCACGCAGGAAACGAACAACCAAGTGGTGTCTACCCAAAGATCCATTGCTTAATGGTGCGTGGAAGGCCTCCATGTAGACCTTAAGCCTGGAGGGGGAAAGACCAGCAGAAAATCAGTCCTGAAGGAACTCCAGCACTAAAGCCACTGGGCAGTGAACTGGGTCCAACTGGCATTCTCTGCACCATTAAGTGAAAACTCTTCACTTCAAGGCATATAGTTTCCATATGGAGGGAGCTGTAGAGTTTAAAATGGTCTCTACAACCTCGGTTGAGAGAGCAGCATTTATGAACTGATCCCCTCAGGGGCCAGACCCACAGTTTTCATAACTCTGGCAGAGGGTGGAATATTATCCCCCGGCCTGCGATAGAAGGTCCCTCCTGATGGAAATCTCCCATGGGGTCGTCGAGGAGGACTATAAGGTTCGAGAACCATACTCGGGCCGGCCAAAACGGGGCAATCAAGAGCAAACTGACCCCTTCCCGGCACACTCTATCTAGAACTCCTGGGAGCAGAACAATCGGGGGAAATGCATACAGACATAGCCTCGGCCACGTCTGGACCATAGGCTCCTGCCCCAGCAATTTATGTTTGAGACCAACAACATATTGTCTGTTCGAACTAGAACATGATGGCCTCTTAGATACGGGAGGAAGTACCTCTGAGCTAGAAGTACAGCCAACATCTCTAGGCAGTTTATGTGCCAAGATAGATGATGTTCTCTCCACAGACCCCATGATGAGCCACCTTCCATGACCGCTCCCCAACCCGTGAGGGATACATCTGTTGTCACTGTTTCCCGATGACAAGATGTTCTTAACACCATGCCCTGGGACAGGAACCCAGGTTTCCAAAATGGATTTTGTACCCCTTTTTCTATTGAACACTATGATGTGTGTTCGTTTGGAAACCAATGCACCCTGAAGCGCCAAAGGTGGCAGGGTTAACAATTTGATTTTCTGAGGGCTCCTTGGAGGAGCTGGGGGGGGACCGCCCACAGAGGCCTACGTTTGTCATCAGGACCTCTCTCCCAAAGCCTTCCTTGCGAGAATAACATTCTCAGATCTGTTTTCTCTTTAGGAGGCTTCGGGCAAGAGTGCCGTTTTGATCCCCAGGCTTCTGCTGCTGTCTGTGGAAGGAGCTCAATGTTGATGGCTGGGGCTGCCCCCTGATAGCAGTTAGGGATGAACCTCTGGAATGCGGCCTATTGTTCCTTAGCCTCCTGGAACCTCTCGACATCCGACAGCAGGGCATCAAGGAGTAAGGTCTTGTCCTTCTCCTTGATGCCAGAGAGGTTTACCCAGAGTTGCCCCTCCGTAGCTACTAATGCTGCCATGGAGCGGCGATGGCACGAGCCGTCTCCTTGGTAGTCCGGAGAGACAGGTCTGTGACCCCCTTGCCCTCATCGAGGTCCCTTAACAAGTCGAACTGGTACACTTACGCCACCAGCCATTTCACCCTGTAGCCCAAGACTGGTTGCCCACTGAAGCTAAGCAGGGCTGAGCCTGGTTAGTACCTGGATGGGAGACTTACTGTGAAAACCAGGTTGCTGCTGGAAGAGGTGTTAGTGAGGCCAGCAGGGGGCGCTCACCCTGTGGTCTGTGTGGGTCCTTACGCCCCAGTATAGTGATGGGGACACTACTGTCAAAGAGCACCGTCCTTCGGATGAGACGTTTAACCGAGGTCCTGTCTCTCTGTGGTCATAAAAAATCCCATGGATGTCTTTCGAAAGAGTAGGGGTGTAACCTCGGCATCCTGGCCAAATTTGCCCCTTGGCCTCTGTCCATCATGGCCTCCAAATCATCCCCATATATATACTGATTGGCTTCATCACTCTGTCTCCTCTCCACCAATAAGCTGGTGTGTGGTGGGCGTTCTGGCGCAATATGGCTGCCGTCGCATCATCCAGGTGGATGCTGCACATTGGTGGTGGTTGAGGAGATCCCCCCCCCCCCCCCCCCCCTTCTATGTAAAGCGCTTTGAGTGCAGAGAAAAGCGTTATATAAATGTAATGAATTATTATTATTATTACTTGCAAGATGGCCATCGTGTGCAGGAATGCTCCAGCCTAACTTGGCGCCATATAAGCTTTGCCCACCAAAGAAGATGTAACTATGTAGGGTTTGGTGGGCAGTGTCAGGGCCTTAAGGGATGACTTAATGTTAGGGGTGAGATATGATGCTAAAGTCCCTTCTATCCTAGGCATCACCCCATAGCCATTCTCCCTGAGCCCCAGGATCAATGAATAATTAGAAACCATTGGGCTGGAAATACGGGAAGAGAATGGCCTTTTCTCGATACCTTAGTATGGAGATTGGGAAAGAAAGGCAGGCCCTAACTCCAAGAGCTCCAATATGCAGGCAATAGAGGTGGCGAGTCCTCAATATCCCCTGCATCAATGCAAAGGATGTTAAATTTTTCAGAACTAGACAGCCCCAGCATCAGGCTTTCTAGCCGCGGAGCAGGCTTCCGGATCCTGAGCGAGAGCGCTGAAGACAGAAGGCTCGGGTCGACAAAGGGCAGAGGCCATCTCGAACTCCTCTGCTATCTCCAACTGTGACCCCCACTATCTGAGATGCCATCCAACCTCGGCAGATGCCGGAGCGCGAGCTTAGACTCTCATCAAACACTGCAAGACTGGAGCTGAATGTCCTGAGAGGCAGAAGCTCAAAGTGCATGCAGGCAACTCCCTCGAGAGCTGCCCGTGCATGCTCCACTCCCAAGCAACTCACACATAACTCATGTGTGTCCCCACCTGTGATATTTCTAGGGCAGGGAGACACACACAGTCTGAACTGTTTGTCACTTGCCATCATTTTTTTTTTTTTTTGGACAGACACACAATAAATAAGACAGACAGTTTTTCAATAGAGTGCTTGCTAATGAGCAGAAACTGATGGAAGGCAGTGCTCCTTATGCCGGCTGCCCTTTATAGCTTCCATGGTTCACGGTCACATGTCACGAGGTGACGCAGCGCCAATCAGGATTGGAAATTTTTTTTTGGCCCATATCACCCAGACTTAACTCAAATGCACCTCACAAAGATACAGTAATCCTCTTTATTCCACCATGTTTCTTCTTTCCTTCACTCCAAACAGTTCGTCCCTCCATAAGCTCCTCAAATCAGGATGAGGAGACAGTGACGCGAGGTGGAGATATCACTCTGAAGTGTGAAGCAGATGGGGTGCCCAGACCTGCCATATCATGGATGAAAGACGGTAGACCCCTGAGCACCGGCAGCAGGGCTCAAATACTTAACGAGGCCCAACTTTTACGCATCCAGGATGCTCAAGTGGCTGACACCGGACGATACACCTGTATTGCTGTCAATGTGGCAGGACAGGCTGACAGGAAATATGACGTCAATATTCATGGTAAGAATAAAGTCAAAGTTTTCTTTATGTGTAGTTTCTGAGCCACTAGCATCACCAAATGGATTATCCTGAAAACTTTTCTCAATTTCCACTGGCCTTCCAAATATTTAGGTGATGTTATTATTTGATCATTTTAACTATTTAAAAATATTTTATAATATTATCATTTTATTATTTTAGTGTATCATTTTATTCTATTATTTATTATTATTTTAGTGTTAAATCAATTCAGCTGTAACTGTTGTTCATATTACTAACAAAATTCAAACTAACTTTTCAAATCACTAGTAAAGTAATGTTACTTAATCCATATGTATAGGTTTTTTGTTGTTGTCATTCACATATACTGACATTTTATGTGCATCATCTATTCAGTTCCTCCCACCATCATCGGTCAGACACAGATGCCTGAGAATGTGAGTGTTGTTGTGAAGAACCCGGTTGTTCTCACCTGTGAAGCTTCTGGAATTCCACCACCAGCCATCACGTGGCTTAAAGACGGCCAACTGATCAGCATGTCTAGCTCTGTTCGGGTCATCGCAGGTACCAACTCCTTTAATGAATGCATTTGTCTTGCTCCAAAATGTCTACACCACTGAGTCTAGGTAAGGTGCTCAGTAACAGTTAACAGATTAAGTTAACCAGGTGTAATAACTCAAGTAACAAGATAGCTTCAGTAAGCAGCCAAACACCACAGATCAGTGGGTAACTGAAAAGGAAAATAGCTGGACAGATGTTCTCATAAACTCTCCATTTTCGGCTTCCAGTGTAAACAGATACTGATCCTCGGCTAGCAGCAAGTATGAGGTACATCCATCACTGTAACCTTAGACATCATAAACTTCCCGGAGGTCACCTGCATAAATGAACCACATTGTAAGTGAGTCTGTGCTGAGCTATTCTCAGACTGTCCGCCAGTATGCCACAAAGACATGGAGCTGGACAGAAAACAGGACCACAATATGTAAGATAGACACATTATTGATCACATATTCAGTCTGTAATATTGCCACTCAATAAAGGATTAGAAGTGTTGCTAGCCTTATTGCCTGTATTGCAAAGTAGGGGTGGGACAAAATATCGATAGGGAAACAGATCGTTGTACTTCTCCGTGCAATTCCAGAATCAATTCGCTGGCACCAAATATCAATATTTTAATTAATAAAATATGGCTCTCTAAATAGATTTCCCTGCTCCCAGCGTCGGTACTTCATGGCTCCTCGAGGTAGCGCTCAACACATGAATGAGGGAAACGTGAACATAAGTTAACTAGCTTAAGAAAAAGAGTTTTTTAACGGGACGGCGGACAGCATTGTGAGTAAAATCATAGATGCCCCAGCCACGTTTAAGTCCAAAGTCTGGACACACTTTGGTTTTTATACCATAGATGGGACATACGAAATCGACAAAGAGTGTGCAATATACAAGAACTGCCTGGTAAAATTAAAGTCCACGGGTAATACCACGAACATGCAAAGCCACTTGCAACGCCATCAGCCTGATCTCCTTGAAAATGTTTAATTGACTTAAAATGTTCAATTTAATTTACAGACTGAAAAAAATTGTGTGCTGTTTTGGACTTGAATAAAGAGAGAAAACCTGCACTTAGCCTTTTCACAGGCATTTTGTTTTCACAGTTAGACAGATATCGTGATGTATCCATTAAGGATTGTCTAGAAATATATTGATTATCACAGAATTGCGATAGAATTATCGTGATATTATTGGTATCGTGAGCCATGTATCATATCATATCGTGAGTACCCTGTGATTCCCACCCCTATTGCAAACCTCATCCAAAGATATACTGTATATAATTTCTGGCTGACCCCAAACTCCTTTCCTCATTGTAAGAGAAAGGGACACCAGGGAAGGAAAGACAATAACGTATTTGTTCAGGTGATCAGCTTAGCTTAGTGATAATTATTCGTTTAAAGGGTGAAAATGGGACGTTTGACTTGTGTTGATGGGTTAAGCTCTGTTTGAACAGCTGTTAACTTGAAGGTCTCCCGTTTCTTACCAAACCAATAGGGACATTTATGAAGCCTGTTTTTTCAAAGACAAAGTGAAACTCGTTATTCGTTCTGCAGATGCATTTCTCCTCTGAGTAAATCTCAGGCTCTTGATTTATAGCTGATTAAGTAATTCCCTAAGAGAAGTACAAACGGCCTATCCATTTAATTCAATGTGCAGAAATCATTCCATCATTCAGTCACCTGTGCTGTTACCAGTTACCATGGCAACAGATGAGTCTCATATATGTCTTTAATAATCTCAGGAGGACGAGGCCTGCGTTTGATGCATGCTGCAAGTGAGGATGCTGGGAGATACACCTGCATCGTGTCCAACTCTGCTGGAGAGGAGCGGAAGAACTTCGACTTAAATGTCCTGGGTAACACAGCACTGTACATGAGTTAGGGTTGTTTTTTGTAGCTGTATGTCTGCTGTTTACATAGGCAGCTAGCTTCTTGATTTGAAACAGTCTTCACAGGCAACAACTCCGCAACAGTAGTACTTCTCACGGAAACTGACTAATACTCACAGATTATTCCAATAGAGTGCTAAGAGAATGACATATTTTTGTAGGCCGACCTGGAGGTTAGCATTACCCTGGTTCCCTTGAAAAAAGCCAATAGGATTATACCATTGGGATTTGGATTATTGTAGAAAATAAGCTCTCTGACCAACACAAGTTTATGATACTTTCATGTTTTGTTGATCAAGATAATATTAACAAATGAACACAGCACTTTTTAGCAACTGGCTTTTTCAAGACAACGTAAAAAACGTAATGGATTTTATGTCATTCAATAAAACATGAAAATATCTTGAGCTTGACTCGACAGTTTGTGTCTACATTTTTTGTCAAGTTTGTGTCTAAAATTTACAACAAATGAGCGTTCGACTCAAAGCTTGCTACCTTAACAACTCAATATATGGAGCAATTTTTTATTTTTGTTCTGAATACAGCTATATTTAAACAATTTTCCTTGACTATGTCAACAGTCTTGGATGGAAATTTTCACTGGTTTCATTCTTGGATTGGCTTTTTATCCATGGATCCATGCAAAAACAAAACAAGGAGCATAGTTTAGAGGTTAGCATAGTTTTGTTACTTACCAAGCAAGCTTTCAGTCAGGAGCGCACGTGTGATGGTTAACATGTTGTTTAGGAATATCACTAGACTTTGAAATGTTTATTTTCATCTTTATTCTGTCAACTTCAGTGCCGCCCAGCATTGTGAACGAGGGCACAGTGGAGGATTTGAAAGTGAAGGAAAAACAGAACATAATTTTGGCCTGTGAGGTCACCGGTAAGTGACACAAATTACAAAATTGGCTTCTGTCCTGATCTCTTCCCTCTGATTAACCATTTTTTTGGGTTGTCTAGGTTATCCAGTTCCAGAGATCACGTGGCTGAAGGATGGGCAACCATTGACTAGTGATGCAAGGCTGCAGGTGATGTCAAATGGGCGTTTCCTGCAGATCAGTGGATCGCAAGTGTCCGACACAGGCAGGTATAGCTGTCTGGCCTCTAACAGCGCTGGAGACAGGAGCAGACACTTCAACCTCAATGTGTTAGGTATGTTTGAATGGGGGGAGTTAAAATGTCTCTTTGTAGTCTTTTTGTAGTGTGTGTACTTATTTATGTTTCCGCTCCCAGTTTCTCCCACCATCGCTGGTTCTGGTCCAGAAGGTTCAGCTGAAGACGTTACTGTGACACTGAATAGTCCTACATCTCTTGTTTGCGAAGCCCAGTCATACCCCCCTGCCATCATCACCTGGCTCAAAGATGGCACACCCTTTGAATCCAGCCGCAACGTCAGGGTACTTCCAGGTCAGATATCTTTATGGATCTGTAGCATAAAATAATTCAGATGTTCATATCCAACATTTCTTATGCGACCAGCTCGCTTACTACTGTATCTTGTGACAGGTGGTCGCACTTTACAGATCTTGAATGCTAAAGAAGAGGATGCTGGGAGATATACATGTGTGGCGACTAACGAGGCTGGAGAGACACTGAAGAACTACGAGGTGAAAGTTTTCGGTGCGTGTGAGAACTGAGCTACATCGCCACCTTTTGGTGTAGAGGAATATAACACTCTTTGTGTGTCAGTTATCTGTACCTATTTATACATGTTCCTTTCTTGCAGTCCCTCCAGTTATCAATAAAAATGACATCCCAGGAGAGAGTCTGGCCCCTAAAGAGGTGAAAATTAAAGTTAACAACACCCTTACACTGGAGTGTGAAGCTCAGGCTATCCCAACACCTACGCTAGTGTGGTACAAGGATGGCCAGGTGAGAAATACATACATACATAGATACAGTATATGACAAAACTATGCAGTGTTTCACTCCTATGAGAATTTATTTGGAACTCCGAGTTTTCACTCCACTGTGTTTCTCTCTCTGCAGATCCTGAAAGCAGATGGTCACCTCAGTATCACAGCAAACGGTCGTATAGTTCAGATTAAACACACTCAAGTGTCCGATACAGGTCGTTACACCTGTGTAGCCACCAACATCGCTGGAGAGGATGAGAAGGACTTTGATGTAAATATACAAGGTGAAAAGGGTTTTACAAGTTCAGAATGCAGAATTAAATATACACTATAGTATACACTGCCATTCAAAAGTTTGGGGTCAATATGATTTTTTTAAATTCTTCATGCCTTAAAATAGCTTGAATGTAACTCTACACCCTTGCCTCATTTAGTATACGTGGTTCTATGAATATGAAAATTAGCCCCGCCTTAACTCACTCACACCAGTTAAAGGACAAGTTCGGTATTTTACACTTAAAGCCCTGTTTCAAGATCGTTTCTGATGAAATAGAACGGTTAAAGGGATAGTTCACCCAAAAATGAAAATTAAGTCATTAATTACTCACCCTCATGCTGTACCAACCCCGTAAGACCTTCGTTCATCTTCAGAACACAAATTAAGATATTTTTGATTAAATCTGAGAGGTGGATCACTCTTCCATAGGCTTCATAAGGGAGTGAAACTTGACGGCCCAGAAAGTCATTGAAGAAAATGTTTAAATATTTCATGTGCCTACAGTGGCTCCACTATAAGTTTATCAAGCGACAAGAATACTTTTTGTGCGGAAAAAAACAAAAATAACGACTTTATTCGACTATTCCATTGCTTCCTTGTGGGCCTGAGATGAGAGTTCAAGAGATTTCCAGGACGCATGCGCGAGAACTGACGTTCTTCTTCTACTACTATGTACAGCGCGCGTCTTCCTCTGCTTGTAAGACGCACGCTGTGTAGTAGAAGAAGAACGTTAGTTCTTTTTAATATGTCTTAAATCATATTAAAAAGATCACATAGACATATAAACAACATTAAAAGCTTGATTTTCACCACAGGGGGGCTTTAAAATACTTTTTCAGCAATGGTGCATTTAATTCATTAAAAGTGACAGTAAAGACATGTAAAATGTTACAAATTTCTCTTTCAAATTGCTGCTGTTCTTTTGAATGTTCTATTCATCAAAGAATCCTGAATGTTTCTGAATGAGCACCAAATCAGCATATATAATGATTCCTTAAGGATCATGTGACACTGAAGTCTGAAGTAATGGCTGCTGAAATTTCAGCTTTGCTATCACAGGAATATGAGGAATGATCATAAGAGACTTTTTTCAAAAGAATGTTTGAGAAACACCAACTTTAAGGAGTATGACTGCCCCTAGTGGGTGCTTAATGTATTATGTCTGGATCTCGTTTTCAGCTTGTTTTAAACCGTTTATCTGTGGATTTTGTGCAATTATCTTCAGGCTTTATCCCTGTTTATAATACTTAAATCCTGTCTGTGGCTCAGTTCCCCCAAGTTTCCGAGGCTTTGGAGACTCTGACTCTGGCCCTGGTAATAATGGAGACGTGAAGGATGTGATTCTTAATAATCCCTTCTCCCTGTACTGTGAGACCAATGCCGTCCCCCCTCCTGTACTCACTTGGTACAAAGATGGGCACCTGCTGACCTCTAATGATAAAATACTCATTCTTCCTGGTGAGAGGCTGCATTGCAATATTTTGATTATATCATGGAAAAATAATTTGTTAAATATGTTGATACTTTGATACTATGTTCTGTATGAGTAAACAAGAATTTCACTTTGTTTTTTTGTTGTTTTTTTTACATTATTTCTCACACAGGCGGAAGAGTCCTCCAGATCCCTCGAGCTCAAGCAAAGGATTCTGGGAGATACACTTGTGTGGCTGTGAATGAGGCTGGAGAAGACTCAATCCAATATGATGTCAGAGTGTTGTGTGAGTCCAACCTGAGTGTTTACCTTTTTTTAAATTCTAAACATTATAAGGGCAACAACTGAAAGTCTTTTTTTTGTCTGTGCACTTGGATTTTGATAGTGCCGCCCTCGATTCGTGGAGCTGATGGTGACCTGCCTGATGAGGTCACTGTGCTGGTTAATAAGACCACATTACTGGAGTGTCAGGTGGATGGAAGTCCCACTCCTAAAATTAGCTGGATCAAAGACAGTCAACCCCTCACCCCAGACAACACACACAGACTTCTGTCCAATGGCAGGACACTGCAGGTGAGAAACTAATCAACTGTGTTGCAACAGTGAACAGTGACAGATTTGTATATATATATATAATATTGAAGTTATTTTTAATATATATAAAATATTTACATATTTTTTGTGTTTTATAGATTTTGAATGCACAGGTGACAGATACAGGACGCTATGTGTGTGTGGCTCAAAACTTTGCTGGAACAGCAGAGAAATCATTTAACCTCCATGTGCATGGTGAGTCTATCTTTGAGTAAGACATTTGTCTTAAGTCTCTGTACTGTTCCTAGGGGTTTACTGCAGTTTGTGTTGCTGTGTTTTAATTTACATTTGCATTTATACATCTGTCAGACACTTTAGTCCAAAGTAACTTGCATTGCATTTAAGTTTAGCTTTTTATCAGTTCATGCATTACCTGGGAATTAAACCCATGACGTTGCAGGTACTAGTGCCATACTCTACTGTTTGAGCTTCACTCTTCAGTCTTATAACTAATTATTAGTGATATCATGTTTGTTTGTGTTTGTTGTCAGTGTCTCCCTCTATTGTCGGCATCAGAGAGGAGAATGTGACTGTGGTGGTGAATAATTTCATATCTCTAAACTGTGAGGCCACTGGACTCCCACCTCCCACCCTCAGCTGGTTCAAAGACAGAAGACCTTTACAGGCCAGCACCAACGCACTCATAATGCCTGGTACACATGCTTACTGACACATTATAGAGGGACTACATAGTGTTGTTCACTGTATACATATTACACATAAATCTCTCTTCCTCCACTCCACCTCTTACTCTCATTCTCTGTCTAGGTGGTCGTACTCTCCAGATCCTGAAAGCAAAGATGTCTGACGGTGGGAAATACAGCTGTGTGGCCATGAACCCAGCAGGAGAAGCCCAAAAAATAATTTATCTTACAGTATATGGTCAGTATGTACAGTTTTTTTGTGTGTTTTATATTTGCTTGTTATAAAACTGCAGTATAGCATGTCTCAATCCAAACAAGTATGGCAGACAATCTTTGTTTTAATATGACTAACAACATTTTTAATATTTCAACATTTCTGGGAAGTCACTGATCTAAATTACTGGTATCTGGTTTCCCAGTTCCCCCCAGTATCAGACACAGCAGTGGGGATCTTCCAGTGGTGTTAAATGTACTGGTGGGCAAATCTGTTACTTTGGAGTGTGAATCTAATGCAGTGCCTCCTCCCATCATTACCTGGTATAAGAATGGACGGCCCATCACTGAGACTGCACATCTGCGCATACTGGCTGATGGACAAATGTTGGAACTGAGAGAAACTGAGGTGTGTGTGAAAAAATTAGCAGGTGCTTTGGATGAAGTGAAGTGGATGTATGATTTTGGTAGTGATAAAATGAGTGGAAAAAAATATAATAGGCCAGTGAGCAGCAACCTAGCAACCATTTCATGGTGGTGAATTTTGTACTGCACATGCATGTGCAAGCAGCACTCACATTTACTTCAGAAAATAAAGTAAAAGGTTTGTTTCAAGAAGTTTAAATCACTCTTTCTCTCTCAGTTGTCAGATACTGGGCAGTATGTCTGTAAGGCCACAAATGTAGCAGGTCAAGTGGACAAGAACTTCCATCTCAACATCCATGGTGAGAAACAGGAACTGCAGTGTATATATATATACTTAAAAGTGTGTGTGTGTGTGTGTGTGTGTGTGTATATATGTAAGATTTTAGAAAACATTTATATTATTTATATTATTTATAATTATCTTATGCTCACCAAGGCTCCATTTATTTGATCAAAAAACATTAATTTTGTGAAATATTATTACAATTTAAATGAATGATTTAATCTTTTAATATTAATTCAATTAATATTCAAATAAATGAATTAATGATTAAATTATTAAAAATTAATTATATGCCAATTTTAATATAACATTTTAATTTATTCCTGTGATGGCAAAGCGG
Organism: Rhinichthys klamathensis goyatoka; assembly: GCF_029890125.1. Taxonomy (NCBI): domain Eukaryota; kingdom Metazoa; phylum Chordata; class Actinopteri; order Cypriniformes; family Leuciscidae; genus Rhinichthys; species Rhinichthys klamathensis. The sequence continues at coordinate 8,154,264 of NW_026606800.1, forward strand.
AATTTTCAGCAGCCATTACTCCAGTCTTCAGTGTCGCATGACTCTAATTTGGTGGTCAAGAAACATTTCTTAATATCTTGTTGAAAAGATTTACCTCATACTGCTTTAAACAAAATAAACCCTCTTATTTATTGTGGGTCATTATATTAAGTATGATATAGAGGTCTGCACGGGATTGTTTTTTGTTTTTTTGTCCGCTCCCGCTTAAAATTCACACGGTGTTCGCCCGCTATCTGCTTAGAATAAGTTTCTTCCCGACCCGACTGATCCTGCTGAATTTAGATCTCGTTTTAAAGAATCTCACATTTAAATTTCCCCTAGAAATTGAGAGAGTGATTGGGGATAACAAATATGAAATATTGGCTATACAATAATTTTATTTGGTATTTTTATTTGCCTTATCGTGATACAGAATTCTTTTACCATATTTTACTGTTAACACAGTAAAAAATAATGTCAGAGAAAAATAGGCTAAATTAAATACTATATTATAAGTCAAAAATATAAATAAACGAAAACTGTTGGCTTACTAGCTATGATGCAAATGAATTTAAAAAACAAACAAACATCCATGCAAAAATAGAATGTCGCTGACTGACGACGGTTTCAGTAGCCTACATATCTCCAAAATCTGACCACAAAGGCTGAATGTTCTCTCTAAAGCTGCGCTCGTAGCAGGGATGCATAGAACACATCTTGCCAGGTTGCTCAGGGCAGGGAACTGGTTACTGTGTGAACACCACCACTGTAAAAATTTGTGTTAATTTCAAGTGAAGTGCGGACACGCTGTTGTCAAAGGATGTTGGCGGCCGGGCCGCCCACCCCCGTCCAAAGTACACCAGTAGAGTTACTGACCGCCACCGTCTTTCAATCGGATATTTAATCCCGTGCCCAAGAAATCTGATCAGGTCCCGCGTAGACCTCTAGTATTACAGCATAGAGCTACAATTATGGTGTTCTTCACACTTTGACATGCAGTTCCCCCACGGCTGGACGGCCCAGCAGTGGAGCGTGTGGTGGAAACCATCAGTAATCCTGTCACCTTCGCCTGTGATGCTTCAGGGATCCCTCCTCCCTCGCTCACCTGGTTGAAGAACGGCAGAGTGATTGGTGAGATAGATGAGCTACAGATCACTTAAGCTTTACATTTCACATTTTAAAGTCAAATTATGCTTGTTTTTATTGTATTTCTAGAGAATTCAGAGTCTGTGGATATGCATATCTTGTCCGGGGGCAGTAAGCTGCAGATTGCCCGCTCACAGTTATCTGACAGCGGCACTTACACCTGTTTGGCGTCCAATGTGGAGGGCAAGGCCCGCAAAAACTACCATCTTATAATACAAGGTACAGAAGCATTTATTAAACAAACATGCATCTAGTAGTTTTACCAAATTGCCATCTGTATTGTCTGTTCTTCAGTCCCACCAATCATTGTAGGATCTGAGTTACCTAGTGAGATGAGTGTTCTGCTGAATGACAGCATCCAGCTCGTGTGCCGTGCTGAAGGAACTCCAACCCCTGAGATCCAGTGGCTGAAGGATGGAAAGACACTTAGCAGAACTGCCCAGAAGAACATCAAGTGAGAGCATTGTTAGATTTTTGTGCCGTTATGCTGTAAAACTATCCAGTGTATTCTCTACATAGTACTTTTGCATAATGATTCTCTTGGTAATGAGACAATACAAGTCACAAGGGTGAACGTAAGTCAACCTTTCCTCAGAATTAGCACGGATGGCAGCACACTGACTGTGACAGCCATCCACACATCCGACAGTGGAAAATACACATGTGTGGCCACCAATCAGGCTGGAGAGGAAGACCGAATATTCAGCCTGAATGTATATGGTGAGTTGTATCTTTACATGAGTGCGAGAAGTGGAACATAATTTTTCACTACACAGCAGTAGTATTTTCCCAGACATTTGATAGCTGCATGTCCTGTTCCCAGTTCCTCCTCTTATCCAGGGGAACGGACCTGCTGCCAAGGAACTGACCGCGGTGCTGGACAGCTCAATAAATATAGAGTGTGTAGCTAGTGGTTCTCCACCTCCACAGCTCAACTGGCTAAAGAACAGTCTGCCGCTTCCAATATCGTCTCAGATCCGCCTGCTGTCTGCTGGCCAGGTCCTCCGGTAAGAGATCTAACATGTTTAAATCATGATGATCGCAGGGTGGGAAATAATTTTTTTTGCATCTAAGCCACACCTTGCCTAATTTCTTTAAATTTGAGATGAAGGTTTACATTTTACAAGCTATTTTTATTTCAAATATATAAAATTAATGATTTTATAATTTAATATTTATTTTAGTATTATTTATATAGTATTATAGTATATATTAATTTGAGTTACCGAGTAGCTTCAGGTTTCAATTACATTTTGAATTTTAGTACTTTTATGTGCTTTCTAAAATTATCTCAATTTCTTTCTTTTTTTGTATTTTAGCACTACTTAAAGGGATAGTTCACCTAAAAATGAAAATTCTGTCATCTTTTAATCACCCTCATGTTGTTCCAAACCTGTAAGACTTTCATTCATCTTTAGAACACAAATGAAAGATTTTTTAAAATGAAATCTGAGCCAGTTCTGTTATATGTGAATAAAAGCCTAAATTAAATCTGTTCAGTGTATAAAGCAATCGTGTCTCTTCAGAAAATTTGGACTAACCGCTCAATTCATCTAGATCAGTTTTACGATCTCTTTATTAACTTTTTTCAAGCGTCAAAGTGGTAGTTGCGTAGCTGTCTAAGGAGGGACAGGAATCGCTCAGATTTAATTAAAACTTTCTTCATTTGTGTTCCGAGGATGAATGAAAGTTTTATGGGTTTGGAACGACATGAGGGGGAGTAATTAATGACAGAATTTTCATTTGTGGGTCAACTAAACCTTTAAACCTATTTAAGTTAGTTGCCAAGGCAATAGTTTTAGGTTTACGTTTGTTATGTAATATTTATATACAAGTATGTATATATATATATATATATATATTTAATTTCAGTTAACAAAAATAATTTATTCGCGTTAATTTTTGTTAACAATAAAAACACTGAATTGCACACTTGCACAATGTACCAAAACTTCAACTGAGTTAAAAAAGAACCCATTTCTTTATTTTATTCTTATTGAGTACGTAGTCCACCTGTAGTTAAGTACAGTGGTAGGTAGATAAGGCACTTATCGAACATGTATCCGCATTTTGCTAGTGGCAGGTGTTCATATCCCGCTATGAATGGAGCTGATGGCATGATTCATAGCACTAAATGCTCGGCATCTGATTGTCATTTTTGGTGTTAGCATTGCTCGTGCACAGGTTTCAGATGGTGGGAGCTATACTTGTGTGGGCTCCAACAGAGCTGGAGTGGACAACAGACACTACAACCTTCAGGTGTATGGTGAGTTAACTTGCCTGTGCATTTTCAGAGATAAAATGTAGAAAATGCCATAAAGTATTAAACCCATAAATTTACTGTGTCATTCTTCTCAGTTCCTCCCAGTTTGGACGGGGCGGGCAGCACAGAAGAAGTAACAGTTGTGAGAGGAAATACGGCCTCTTTCATCTGCATTTCAGATGGGATGCCCAGTCCAACCATTACTTGGCTAAGAAATGGTGCAGCAGTACCTAAAGATGCTCACCTGTCACTCCTCAACCAAAACAGCACCCTGCAGATTTCTCATGTGAGCGTCAACCACACCGGACGCTACACCTGTACTGCACATAATCAGGCTGGGGACGCAAGCCGCCACTTCAGCCTCAAAGTACTGGGTGAGAGAAAGTACGACAAAATAAAACAAGACCAAAGTGACTCCTTCTGTCACAGACTCATTGACATTTATCCCCTTTCTCAGACCCACCACGGATCAATGGGTCTGGTGTGCCTGCTGAGGTCTCTGTGGTTGTGAATCATGTCTTGGAGCTGGTTTGTGAGGCTGACGGCATACCTTTACCAACACTTACCTGGCTGAAGGATGGGCGACCGCTGCCTCAGACAGACAGCATACGGCTTCTCAGAGATGGAGAGGTGCTCAGAGTTGCTTCTGCTCAGGTAAAAACTACAAATGTGGTGTCAAAATGGGTAGTAGCATTCTTGTTCCTATCTTTTCTCCCATGTTGCTCAATGTGACAAAAGCGTGACATGTTCCTAAATCATGTTGTGTTATCTCCCATCTTTGTACAGGTGGAGAACACTGGAAGATACACCTGTTTGGCAACCAGCCCTGCTGGAGATGATGATAAAGAGTTTCTAGTCAGAGTACATGGTGAGTCTTAAAAGCAGTTACAAAGTTTCCCATCATATCAACATAAAATGTCACCTCATTTGAAGTAATTTGCCAAACGACAATTTTTTCCAACAGTGCCACCCAACATCGCTGGAGACACAGGTGTGCAAGATGTGCCTGTACTGCAAAACAGACAGGTGACCCTTGAATGTAAATCAGATGCAGTTCCACCTCCAACTCTCACTTGGCTTAAAAATGGAGCACCACTGAAGGTATCCAATGGAAACAGTATTTTTTATTTTTAGAGGTTTTTTTTTTCCATTTATTTCTAGAGGTTTTCCTTTTTAAACAAGTATTGAATGTGGTTAAGTGACTATTTAGTTTTATAATTTGTTCCCCCATTCTTCTATAGGTTTTATAATTTTCAGCTGCCATTACTCCAGTCTTCAGTGTCACACGATCCTTCAGAAATCATTGTTACATGCTGATTTGGTGCTCAAGAAACATTTCTTATTATCAATGTTGAAACCAACCAATCGTGCTGTTTCAAAAGAACAGCATATATTTGAAAAAGAAATCTTTTGTAACATTATAAATGTTTTTACTGTCACTTTTGATCAATTTAATGCATCCTTGCTAAACAAAAGTATTAATTTCTTCTTCTTTTTTTAATATGACACAAAATGAGGTATGAATATAAATGTATATAAATTAATGTAGCTAAATAGCTTTTACAATGTTTTCTCCAGATGTCTCTACGAGTGCGTGTTTTGTCCAGCGGTCGTTACCTGCAGATCAACAATGCAGAGCTGAGAGATGGTGCCCAGTACACTTGTGTGGCCAGCAATGTTGCTGGAGAAACCAGACGCCACTTCAACCTTAGTGTCAATGGTGACCAGCAATTTCTATACACGTTAAGGCACCTGTGTTCCTGAGGAAAATATTGTGGGCTTATTTATGTGTATGAGCTAATATGCTAATTTAAACATTCTCTCTTCAGTCCCTCCCACAATAAAGGATGGTCCTCAATCTGTGTTGGTTAATATACATCAACCAGTGGTTCTGGAGTGTGTTGTGAATGGAGTACCCACCCCACGCATTACCTGGAGGAAGCATGGATCCATCCTGGCAGGAAACAACCCCAGGTCAGCACCACATATCACTTCAAAGCATTTCATAACTCTCAATTTTGTTCATGGGAAATAACAAACACCCTATACGTTTAGATACAGGTTTGGTGAGGATGGTTCACTCCACATCTTCTCAGCCCAGGTGACAGATACGGGCCGCTACCTTTGCATGGCCACCAACCAGGCGGGAACAGAGCGCAAGAGAGTAGATCTTCAGGTTTATGGTGAGTCTTCAAGTTTATGGTAAGACATACATGCAATACTGTAGTTGTACATAGATTAAATATGATAAAAAAAAACAGTGTTGTTATTGTAACAAAATCTAAAAACTATTAAAAATCCGTTTTGATAATCGAAATAAAGCTGAAATTAAATAAAAGATAAATATTAGATGAAACACTTTTTTTTTTTTTAACTTAAATGAAAATTAGACATTTTGCTTTGGCAAAATATAAATGAAAAATAAAAATAACATAACAAAATTACTAAAACATAAAGTAAAATTAAAATGGAAACTAAAAAGAGAAATTAGCTAGTTTTTGCTGTACTGAAACACAACCCTACAACGTAATTAATATAGTTCAAATCACAAACAAATTAGTTTTGAACTGGTTGTTTAACACAAGTTAACAGTTAGAACTAATCAACTCACTATATCTACAGCAGTGGTTCCCAAACTTTTTGAAAGCATGGCACCCCGTTGTTAACCTGGCCCTAGCCAGATAAATTTCGCTCCGCCTAGCTTCACTCACATCCATCTGGAACCTCTTCCATTGAGAGTGATTTCTCCAACCAACTTTATGGTTTAGCCAATCAGGACGCAGGGCGGGAGTTTCATAGATGTGACGTAGTGGAGAAGCGACCGTGAGACTGTTTTGATTCAGACAACAATGGCGGCTCGCATCGAGGAAGCAAGCGTTAACATTGATGCTGCTATTTCATCCGTGTTGTCCAATCTACCTAATATTGTTTCATTAAAAGAACATCAGAGAACGGCTCTTAAGGCTTTTGTTGGTGGAAACGATGTTTTCGCCCTTCTCCCGACCGGATTTGGCAAGAGCTTGATCTACCAAATGGCTCCTCTGGTAGTGTGAGTGGTTGAAATAGCACGTCGATAAAGATGACAGACAAGTGGCTTATCCAATCATATGCAAGGATTTTTGATAAGGCCCAGCCTTCTGAAACGCCATTTCAATGGATCGGTTCCAGATGGATGAGTGAAGCTAGGCGGAGCGAAATTCATCTGGCTAGGGCCAGGTTACCCCGTTGTAGCATTTTTTCCCCCCATGGCACCCCAACCCAATTAAACTAAATGTACATGCGTACATACATATGTTTAATATTATTATGAAAACAGCATATAAATGATAAAATTGACTTGTTTTATCAAACAACTTGAGAAAAATAAGAATATTAAAAAAATGATTTAAATTTTTTGTCATTTAACCACTTTTTACACCCACTGAAGTTAGCTGAGCAGCGTGTGCGACATGCCAAAGTCACATACATCCAATCAAAGAAAATGGTACCAAATGAGAAAAACACATTTCAAGAGATTTATCATTGGTCTTCAAATGTTTGTTGATTTATCATAAAACCTCAGAATTTCATTATTTTGCATTATGTTCATGGTGATTCTGATGAGGAAAATAAAGGCACTTTATAGTGATTTTGACCCGTATAAAATTAAATCTAGATGAGCAAACAACAAATGAAGCATAAACAGCAGCATGAATTTCTTATGAATGCATCACAACAGACACGCGCCGCAACATTATATTTAATGTTATAAGCGTCTGTGTGAGTTTGAATATAATTTTGTGTATTTTATAGCCGTACTGAAAGCAACAATTCACCTCAGATCTTCAAAATAAATAAAAGTGAACAAGAACGTTCAAACTGTCAACTCATTGTTAACAGACAAGTGTATTTCATGACAACAATTGTTTCAGTAAGTGATTTGAACCAATTACTTTATGTGGGAATCATTGGAACAAAACACATTTAAAGATTGATACTTAACTCTTTAAATAATAGCTAATAACCAACTCCAATTACATTTTTTTCTTTAGTTTCTCATTTGCTTTGTTCAAACCTGACCTTATAACTTAAAAAAATGAAACTAAAATATCTGTGCATGGAACTGTCACAGGCATTTTAATGGGATACATGTGCCTGCTTTTGCGAGTACAGCCTCTTGATATACGGGGGTAGATCGAGGATAGTGCAACTCATAGATCATGCTCCACTGACAGGCTCTGCCTTTTTTGTTTTTCACGTATGCCAGGGATGAGAACCCTAGCGCATCTTTGCCCTATCCTGTCAGTCTCTGTGTGAAATATAAAACTGAGCGCGCACCAGTACAGAGGGCGGAGCTGAGCAGAGCGGGCGATTTAAACTTTAAATATGAATGAAATATATCGTTGTTGTTTCGCTTATTTATATTCGATTGGGCATGCTCATATGTTGGTGTTTTTATATGTTCTAAATATATTCTATAAAAAAATATTATATGGTAGGTAGGATAGTTATTTTTGGATGTTTAAGTTCGAAAAAAGCTGAGATTCTGCGGCACCCCTAGCCAGTTGTCATGGCACCCACTTTGGCAACTACTGATCTACAGCCTATAGTCTTTATTTTCAGTCCTGTATTTTCAGTCTTTTCATGTACATTTACGCATTCATAGCACTGAATTCAAGCTTTACATTTTTATGAGTTCATGCATTCCCTTGGTGTTGCTAGCGTCATGCTGTACTGTTTGAGCTACTGTTTGTTTATCACTGTTTCATATATTGGCTCTTTGTCCAAGGAAATGTCCTAATATACAGTAAGCACAAATATTCTTTCCTTCTCCAGTGCCACCCTCCATTGCCGAGGGTCCCACTAACATCACTGTGACGGTGAACGTCCAGACCACGCTATCCTGTGAGGCCACTGGCATCCCCAAACCCTCAGTCAGCTGGACCAAAAACACCCAAGCCCTTAACACTGACCAGAACCAGAATATGTACAGGTTCAGCCAGGTTTCCTCCCTCTCCTCTTATCACCTCTTACTGTATCATCAACCAAATGAGCATTACTCCTGGTTTGGGTCACAATATGACCCTGATGCTCAACATTGCACAGTAAGACACTTGAGATTCATGCTTGTATCCAGTTAATCAGTTTGTAATCTGTCCTCAGGCTGTTGTCTTCAGGCTCTCTGGTTGTCATCGCACCTACAGTAGAGGACACAGCGCTGTACAAGTGTGTTGTATCCAATGAGGCAGGCCAGGAGAGCCGAGAAATTCAGCTGACTGTACATGGTGAATCCCTACTGCCATATATGACATTCATTTACATGTGAGGTTCCATCCGAAATCGCATACTCTTTTAAGTATGTACTTATTTTAATTAAGTATTTACTTTGCAGACACTAACAAGTATGTTATATTTCTATATAGTATGATTGTGTATAGTATGACTGTGATCCGGACATACTATATTTAGCTTGTTGTCACTGTCATGTGACCTACCAGCATCACTTCACTACTATTCACACTCCTCTCCTGTGGCCTCATGGGATAGTAAAGTGTCCATCATATGAACACTTCAGAATCTCGCTGGAAGAAGTAGGTCATTCAGTAACTTTTTGCCTAGTCTTTTATGAGTACTGTGAATTCGGACATACTTTTTTTGGTACATACAGTTTTTCATATATAGTAGGGAAGTATGCGATTTCGGACACAGCCAACGTGTGCATTTCAGGAGGAAGTAATATTCATTCCCTTCTACAGTTCCTCCTTCTATTGCTGATGAGGCCACAGAGCTTGTGGTGAGCAGACTGTCCCCGGTGGTCATTGGCTGCACTGCATCCGGAGTGCCTCATCCTGTCCTATACTGGAGCAAAGATGGATTGAGACTAGCTAAAGAGGGAGAGGGCTATACGATACTACCGTCAGGTTAGCTTTATGTAGTTACAGTGTGAGAAAAAGGAACAATTGATGTTTGAAGTTAATCTAAATGTTACATTTCTATTTCCTTGGTTTCTCTCAGGTCCTCTTGAGATCACAGCTGCAGATCTGAGTCACTCAGGCCGTTACTCTTGTGTGGCCAAGAATGCTGCAGGCACAGCACACCGACACGTTCAGCTCACAGTACACGGTATGAGATATGCAGAAACACTTAAACATATCATGCTTTTAAATATGCCTCTTAATTTTATTTTTGTCTAATAAGATCACATATAACAAATGCCCATGTGTGGCTCCACATTCATTTTTCTCTATACCATTTTTGTAATTTGGACATTTATGCAATGAATAATTGTCTGCATTTACATTTTACAGAACTTCCGGTGATACAGTCACACCCATCAACACTGGATGTGATTTTGAACAATCATGTGACCCTGCCCTGCAGAGCAACGGGCTCCCCTCACCCAACTATTACCTGGCAGAAAGAGAGCATCAACATTTTTACCGCAGGTGAAAGCAAAATCGGCATGCCATGGAGATAAGTGACAAGCTAATCATATATTCAGTACCATTTAATTAATTTCTTAATTATTTTAATTAATGTATATAATAATTCTGTATAATTTAATTAATTATATATAATTATATTGTATTACATACACTACCATTTAAAAGTTTGGGGTCATTAATAATTTGATAAATGACATTTTATTTAAAGTCTCTTATCATTGTTGAAAACAATGTGCCTTAATATTTTTGTGGAAACTGTCCATCCCCCTCTACCACAACCAAGAGCCCCCCCCCCCCCCCAGCATTAATTTGGGGGGGGGGGGGGGGGGGGGGGGGGGAGTAACAGTGTAAACACCTTTACTGTCACTTTGAATCAATTTAATGCAAATAAAAGTATTCATTTCTTTCTTTAACAAAAAAAAATTCTTACTGATGAATTGATTCATTGAATTGGCCTTTAAATAATTTGACACCAACTTAATACCTTTCATCATCAGGAGGTGGTTTTACAGTGCTCCCCAATGGTGGTCTGCAGATATCTAAAGCCAGAGTTGAGGATTCTGGAACCTACATGTGTGTGGCTCAGAATCCAGCAGGCACTGCACTAGGGAAAACCAAACTCAGAGTGCAAGGTTAGGCTCACACATAGGCTGTAAGGAAAATTAAGATGTCTGTAGGAAATGGTTTCTCAAATGTTATAAGTTTCACTTCTCTTGCAGTGCCTCCTGTCATAACATCAGACATAAGGGTGTACATTGTGGCACTAGATGCATCTGTAACTCTGCAATGCCACTCAGAGGGCTTCCCCACTCCTTCGATCACCTGGTACAAGGACGGGCAGTCACTGAGCGAGTCCGTGCACCAGCGGGTCCTCAGCACAGGGGCGCTGCAGATCGCCTTTTCCCAATCTGGAGACACAGGCAGATACACCTGCACTGCTGCTAATGTGGCTGGAACCACCAGTCTTGAGATGAGCCTTACTGTACACAGTGAGTCAGTGGGATGCTGAAATAGATGGACTGGATTAAATAAATGGCTTCATTGTACAGAGTGATTTAGGGGCTAATTGAAATGGATGGAACAAATTTATAAATATTATAATTGACTGATAATATTGTTTAGTGCATTTATCATCTTGTAGATTAACTTTTTTTTATTATAATTTTTTTTATTAACATATTGGTAGAATTTTTATTATTATTATTTGTTTATGTTATTAATAATAATAGTAATAATCATTTATTTTATGATTTATGTGATAAATAGTAATAATAACAATCATGATTATCTTGTAGAATAACTTTTGTCAAGTAGAATATTGTTAGAATATTAAGCAGAATGTTGGTAGAATATCTTTTATTATTATTTTTAATTAGTTGATGTTATTAGTAATTATAATTTATTTAATGATTTATGTGAATAATAATCATGATGATCCGGTAGAATAACTTTTATAAGTAGAATATTTTTTAATCATTTTTTTAATAATTATTTGATTTATATGATTAAAAATAATATTAATAAGGATTTTTTTTATTTAACTCATGATTTATGTGAATTATAATTATTATAATAATGTCATACATTTATTTATTTATTTCTTCTCCCTCTCTACCTCAGTACCTCCTTCCATCCGTGTAGGAGAGTCAGAGGTGTCCGTGGTGGAGAACACCCAAGCTTTGTTGACCTGTGTGGCAGAAGGGGTCCCACAGCCCACCATCACTTGGGAGAAAGATGATATTGCTCTTACCGACACCACTGGAGAATACACAATCCTCCCCACAGGAGAGCTGCTCATAGACACTGCACAGGTCAGAGTCCCAATCTTTAAACTGCTTGCATTCAGAGTGTTTACAAAATTGTGACAGTTTTTGTATGTAGCCGGAAGATTCTGGGAGTTATACGTGTGTTGGAACCAACTCAGTTGGGCAGGACAGTCGCACCATTGATTTGTCCATCCACACACATCCAGTCTTCACTGAGCTCCTTGGGGATGTGGCTCTCAACAAGGGAGAGCGCCTCCTGCTGACCTGCGGTGTCACCGGCATCCCTTCACCCAAGATCACGTGGGCATTCAACAACAATATCATCCCTGGTATAGATCATCCCTCAAATTGAGCCTACAGATATCCCCAATTTGCATCCCCTGTATAGTTCAACACTAGTTATGCTGCATGTGTCAATAGGCTGTTATGTGAGAATCAGGAAAGTATTGTTTCTGCCCACAGCCCAGTATGGTCATATTAATGGCCACAGTGAGCTTGTAATTGAGCGTGTGAGTAAAGACGACTCAGGCACTTATTCCTGCATGGCTGAGAACAGCGTCGGATCCATCAAATCTCTGGGATTTGTCTTTGTTAAAGGTATACATTTGCACTTCTATTAAATGATGACCTACTCTGCTTGTCCATTGTGAAAAACTTGAATCTCTTGTCCAATTTCTCCAGAACCACCAATAATAGACGGAGATGTTCATTCAAATCGCATTGAGCCCCTGGGAGGGAATGTCATACTTAACTGTGAGGTGCGAGGAGACCCTCTGCCCACCATCCAGTGGAGCAAAAAGGGCATCAATGTCCAGATAAGCAATCGAATCCGTCAGCTTGACAACGGATCTCTAGCCATCTACGGCACAGTGGTACACAACACAACACAACACAACACAACAGTCCTGACTGCACACTACAATCACAGATACAACTGCACAAATGAAAAGCATATAAACTGCTCTGCATTTATATCTTTTAAAAGGAGGATTCATCCAAAAATTAAAGTTTAAATTTTTTACTCACCCCAATGTAGTTCCAGAAGATATATTTCTTTAACTCTTGCAACAGAATGCTAATCATATCAAAGCAAATGATATACTGAAAAAAGTTTAAGTGCCTGCCTGAGTCAAATATCTGCCTTATGAAGTTATCTTAGTTATTTTTTTAAATTTTCTGCATATTTTTCCCATTTTTGTGTAGGGGGGCATATAAAATGAACCTTCAAAATCTGCTTGCAACCTCAAACAAAAACAATATTTATTTAATGCCTTACAGATCATGGGGAAAAATTGTGACATACAGCAAAAAAAAATAGACTTTTTTCTACAAGAAGATACCAAAATAGCCATTATTTTTACAACGATACAAGAGGGTTAATATAGTTACAACGTTTTTCCCATCTATCCTAGATTAAAAAAAAATCTTTCATTTTCTAGATGTTTTGTATTTCTGTCCTTTTGTAACGTTTTATAAATAATTAATGGTATCAATTTGTAATTTTTGTAGAGCGAAGATGCTGGAAATTACATGTGCGTGGCCACAAATGATGCAGGAGTGGTGGAGAGAACAGTTACACTGACCTTACAGAGTAAGTCTACAGTATAAAACAAAAATGAGTCCTTTAAAGTTATTAATTTGCAGTAAAAGTCACATAGAATACTCGCACAGAAAAAAAAAACTTTATATGGATATTAAAAAAAGCACTTGCTTATGTTGTTACTGTAATAACATTAGTGATATTCCATAGGTTCTCCTACCATCACAGTTGAGCCAATAGAGACAGTGGTAGATGCTGGTTCCACAGTCGTGTTAAACTGCCAAGCAGAGGGAGAGCCTGTGCCTGTCATTGAGTGGTCCCGTCAGGGGCGCCCCCTGTTGGGTAATGAACACATCACCAGACTGAAAAACGGTTCTCTTCGACTCAGTAGTGCTCAAAAAGAGGACACGGCTGAGTATGAGTGTGTGGCAAGAAATTTGTTAGGCTCTGTGCTGGTACGCGTGACCCTAACAGTGCGAGGTGAGCTTTGGACTTTTGTAAGTATTCGGATTATAATGCAGTTAGATGTATTATAATGGAAGATTAAATTATGTGTTTCGCAGTTCATGGAGGTTTCTCTGAATGGATGGAGTGGGGAGCCTGCAGTGTTTCCTGTGGTACAGGAGTGCAGAGGAGACTGAGACAGTGCAATAACCCATTTCCTGCGAACGGAGGACGCCACTGCATTGGTTCAGCAAGAGAAACACGCAGCTGTCAAGGCAAACCTTGCCCAGGTACATTAGTTTACCTTTTCATCTCTTTTGCTGCTTTTGCAGGGCTCTACATTGTGAGCATTTCACCATTTGTGAGTGAAAATTGTACTGTATGCAAAACTGACAAATTATTTATTTGGGCACACCAGTGCAAGTGACAGGCCTGTATCATATATCATCAATGAAGTTTATGTGCACTTCATAGATGATATATTGTTAACACGTTATAACTGTTATTAAAACATTAACAAACATTATATTTGTTAGATTCATACACTACTGTCATACACATACACAAAAATTAGGGGTTAGTATTTTTTTTATAGTTTTATTCAGCAAGGACACATTCAATTGAAAAAAAAAGTGACAGTAAAAACATGTAATAGTACAAATAATTTTATTTCAACTAAATGGTGTTCTTTTGAACTTTCTATTCATAAAAGAATGAAAATGTTTAAGGAATAAATTACATTTTAAAATATATAAAAATTGAAAAATATATATTTTAAATTGTAATAATATTTTACAATCTTACGGTTTTACTGTATTTTTGATCGAATAAATGTATCCTTGAGTATAAGAGACTTCTTTCAGAAAACTTAAAAAATGTTACCAACTACAACAGTGTATATTTTTGAATATTTTAGTGCTTATCTGTAAAAATGAGTTAAGTGTTGTAAAGTTGTACTAGCAATATATTTGGTTTGCTAGATGGTGTTAACATGGCTCCATGCTGTCTGTTTGTCCCCATAGTGAATGGTAATTGGTCCGAGTGGTCTTCCTGGGAGGAGTGCTCTCGTACCTGTGGTCAGGGTAACAGGACTAGGGTGCGGACTTGTAGTAATCCTCCTGCCCAGCATGGGGGCAGAGCCTGTGAGGGCAAAGCAGTGGAGGCCATTATGTGTAGTATAAGGCCATGCCCAGGTGAGTGGAGGAACATATCTTCTCCTGCTTAAACATGAGTATATCTGTCTTTATCAGTCTGATTGGCTTCATATCTGTCAGTGGCAGGGAACTGGGGTGCCTGGTTGCCTTGGAGCCCTTGTAGTGAAACGTGTGGCAAAGGGATGCAGACAAGACTCAGACTCTGCAACAACCCTCCGCCCTCATTTGAAGGACCATCGTGTGAAGGACCTGACTCACAGACTCAAGTGTGCAATGAGAGGAATTGCCCTGGTAAGCGTTCTGGTGAAAATTATAATTTTTTTATTTAAAGAGATGAAAATGTTACATTAAACAGCTGTTCCCAGCTTGGACATTCAGCTAAATATCTTATTTTGTTTTACACAAAGTCATACGAGTTTGGCACATCATTAGTGTGAATTTAAAAAGACTTTTCTTCTCTTCTTCAACAGTGGATGGCAAGTGGTCTTCCTGGGTAAGCTGGGGGGCATGTAGTGTTTCTTGTGGAGGCGGTACGAGGCAAAGGACTCGTATCTGTGCAAGCCCCGCCCCCCAGCATGGGGGACGGCAGTGTGAGGGAAATGACATCCACATTGATTTCTGCCACAATGAGCCCTGTCCCAGTGAGGAAATACATTTTACATATGATAAACACACAGGCATGTTGGTGTAATTGAAGAAGGCTATAAGTTCAAATAATCTCTCTTCATAGTTCATGGAAACTGGGGCCCATGGAACAGCTGGGGCAGTTGTAGCAGGACCTGCAACGGTGGACAAATGCGTCGCTACAGAACATGTGACAATCCTCGACCAGCAAATGGAGGCAGAGCGTGTACTGGATCAGACTCTCAAATCCAGAAGTGCAACGCAGCCAACTGCCCTGGTAAAGCACTCATACATACACTACCGTTCAAAAGTTTGAGATCAGTGAGATTTTTTATTTCTTTTCAAAGAAGTTTCTTATGCTCAAAAATTTTTATCTATTTTAATATATTTTAAAATGTAATTTATTTCTGTGATGGCAAAGCTGAATTTGTATCTGCCAATTCTCTAGCCAGTATTTCAAACCATTCTAATATGCTGATTTGGTGCTCATTTAGCATTTATTTTAGTATAGAAAGTTCAAAAGAAGAGCATTTATTTGAAATAGACTTTGGTTTTGTACCAATGTAAAATTCTTTACTGCCCCTTTTGATTAATTTCATGCACCCCCTCTGAATAAAAATAAGTTTTTACTGACATTTTACTGACCCCAAAACATTTGAACTGTAGTGTATATTGCACAACAAATACCCATACTCTGTAGTTGCTATATATTAATAAATATACAAGAGAATCTACCTAAATTTGGGATTATGATTGACAAAAACTTGAATGGAGGATGCAAACCACGTCAGATGTAGAAGACCTTTTTTTTTTAATTAATTTTGACCATAACTGATTACACCTTTCTGTGCTCTGTCTATGTGTGTGTGAAGTTGATGGTAAATGGGGTTCATGGGAGTCCTGGGGTGAATGTTCAGCATCCTGTGGAGGTGGAGAACGGACACGTGTTAGACTTTGTAACAATCCATCACCTAGCAACAGCGGCCGACCCTGCCCAGGAGACTCCACCCAGTTATCAAGATGTAACATACAGCCATGTCCAGGTACATACCACTAGATATGTATGGTTCTTAATCAAGACGTTCATCAAGAATTTTTTTAACGATTTAACATGATCTTGAGGAGTGTCAGAAATTAATTTGTATTAGTTTATTTTTATAATTATGACTTATCTATAAAATCTAATCAAATACAATTGTAGCTGTAAATAATGTCAAATAATATCATAATAACACAATAATATTAATAATTGCCTGGTGGCTTATCATTATGTAAGAATTTACAGCTCTCTGCTGTCTGTCTTAGTAGGTTGTAATGAATTTAGATGAATTCAACTGAATGTGAAGAAAACACTCACAGAGTTTTTACGTTGCTTATATTAGCTACACATTGAAACATAGAATACCAGTGTTGGAGAAAGTTACTTTAAAAAGTAATGCATTACAATATTGAGTTAAAAAAGTAACTACTTGTGTTACTTGGTTACCTTTTATGGAAAGTAATGCATTACGTTACTTTTTCTCTCCTGTACTGGCCTTGCTTGTTTGGTTTATTATAACAAAACAACAAAAGTGCTTTTTTGACAAATGTAAAGGTCCTTTCACACCTAATGTGAAATTACACAAAAGAAGAATGTTCAACACTCTTACTTCAGCAATAAAACAAAAAATAAAATACAAATGGGCTTTTAATGTAAAGTAGTTTTTGCTTATTAGAATGGTTGAACTGGATCATCAAAGGTCAGCAGCAAAGACAGTGAGATTACTTACATAACGTATATTTGTGTTATTTAAAGGAACACTCCGACTTTTTGGGACTTTAGCCTATTCACCTTATCCCCCAGAGTTAGATAAGTCCATACATACCTTTTTCATCTCCGTGCGTGCTATAAGTCTGTTTGACGCACCCACCGCTAGCCTAGCTTAGCACAAAGACTGGATGTAAATGGTTGCAGCTAGCATACTAATCCAAATAAGTGACAAAATAACGCAAATATTTTCCTATTTACATGTTGTGATTTGTATAGTCACAGAGTGTACAAAAAACTAAGTCACATGAGACACAGACATATTTTAACCGTATAAATACTGGGAACTATATTCTCTGAAGGCGACTATATTCTCTGAAGGCGAAGCACTGCTACTTGGGCGGAGTGATAACCGCAGCACCTGAGACGCGCCGTGGTGAGGAGCAGAGAGCGCGTCTCAGGTGCTGCGGTTATCACTCCGCCCAAGTAGCAGTGCTTCGCCTTCAGAGAATATAATTCCCAGTATTTATACGGTTAAAATTTGTCTGTGTCTCATGTGACTTTGTTTTTTGTACACTCTGTGACTATACAAATCACAACATGTAAATAGGAAAATGTTTGCGTTATTTTGTCACTTATTTGGATTAGTATGCTAGCTGCAACCATTTACATCCAGTCTTTGTGCTAAGCTAGGCTAGCGGTGGGTGCGTCAAACAGACTTATAGCACGCACGGAGATGAAAAAGGTATGTATGGACTTATCTAACTCTGGGGGATAAGGTGAATAGGCTAAAGTCCCAAAAAGTCGGAGTGTTCCTTTAACATAGGTTTGTATAAAATTCTGAGTTAGCATTTCTCTGTTTTTATGCTTTTTGAGGAATATTGAATCTGTTTTGTGCTAGTGAGATGAGTAAATGCCTGCTCACATTTAGTCTAGAACTACAATAACCATCATGTTAACAGCGCACAAAACGCCTCTGCTCTTACTCACAATTTCTCTCAACATTGGGAGAGGAGAGGTGTCAGTCAATAAATGGGAAAACTACTTAACTTGAATTACTTATTTGAAAAAGTAACTCAGATATTTTGTCGTAAATTTAAACGTAATGCATTACCTTTCTCATTACTGGAAAAAAGTAATCTGATTACGTAACTCACTTAATGCGTTACCCCCAACACTGAGGAAAACAGGTGTTTGACAGCTATAGATCACTACAGTGACTGTAGAAGCATACATCTTTATATAGGCCTAGAAAAGAATGAGAGAAGTTGACAAAACACTTTCCCCAACCACTGGTTAATTTCTGACCTTGATTTTAAGTTAACTAAACAAGATATGATTGTACTCATTGTCTGAACTTTTCCCTCTAAGGTGGCCCTCAGAAAGCAAGAGGAAGTATCATTGGGAACATTAATGATGTGGAGTTTGGCATTGCCATCCTCAACGCCACCATCTCTAGCAGTCCCACTGGAGGGAGAGTTATACAGGCCACCATCACTAATATACCCAGGAGTCTGGGTCAGTCTCTGCTGCTTAGTTTTTGTTACGAGCAGCAATGCATCATATTTAATATTACGAATGTAAAGTATTTGTCAGTATATGACATTTTTTTGTGGAAATCTTTATGGGTTGTAGTTGAAGATTATGAATCAAAAACTTAAAAGAAAACTGTCATTTAAGTTGGTGCTTGTATATGTTCTGCTAAATCATCCAGGGTCTGCTATGAGGAAGTTGATCTCCATCCTGAACCCCATTTACTGGACCACAGCACAGGAGCTGGGGGAAGCTGTCAATGGCTACACCCTCACAGATGGCATCTTCAGACGTGAAACTCAGGTGGAGTTTGCCACAGGTAAGAGGAATCAACTTGATGTGTAGCAATCCTTGTAAACTGCATTTTTCCTCAAAGGTTTCTTTGTTTCATTTGTTTGTGTTGACTATAGGAGAGATTCTCCGAATGACCCATGTGGCACGAGGGCTCGACTCAGATGGAACGCTTCTGTTGGACATCGTAGTAAACGGACACATCCTGCAACTGCCCTCCAATGCAGACATCAGTCTCAAGGTTGATTCTCCATCACTGAATTCATAAACTTTTTTTTACCTTTTTATACTTTGAAAATAGAATGCTAAACAATGTAAACTTTATCACTCACATTGAAATATATTTTTAAACTCCAGGACTACACTGAAGACTACATCCAGACTGGTCCTGGTCAGTTGTATGCTCTGTCTACACGTATGTTCAGTATAGACAGGGTCAGCGTGCCTTACTCGTGGAATCATACCATCACATACGGACCCTCCAGAGGAAAGATGCCCTATCTGGTGCAGACACTCCACGCCTCGGCTATCAGCGCTCTGTACCGTCCACTAGAAGAGATGCTGGAGTTTGCCATCCATGCCACTATTGCTAAAGGTACGATACACAAATACATTAGGAAATAATTTCATTCAGTATCTGTGTTATATCAGTCATCATACTGATTGATTTGATTTGATTTGATTTGATTTGCATCTATTTGTTTTCAAAACAAGCTTTTTCAATGCTGGACTTATGAAATACTAAACCTTTTTCCATTTTTATTCTCTATATTGCAATGTTTTAATGCCTGGTTAATATTTTTTAATTTAATGTAATGCAAAATTATTAGTCCAGTGCATCCATAAACATCATTAAATTCTAGCCTATCATTATGTTTTAGTTTTGTTTTATTTAATAGTTTATATGAGTTTTTAAAGCGATCCTTCTTCAATTACAATATATTTTCGTCCTCAGGAGAGCGCAGTAATCAGTGTCCCAGCGGTTTTCAACTGGACCCCGCTGGGCCATATTGTGCAGGTACAGTCAGACAGTATTGCTTTTACTGTATAATACAGATAATAGTCTCCATTTGTGAATACACAAGAAGTTCTTTTATTGATGAGATTATGTGCTTGCTTGTCCTTTTTTTGCTGATGAAGATGAGAATGAGTGTGTGGACGGAAACCCCTGCTCACATGCCTGCCACAATTCTATAGGCACGTACTACTGTTCCTGTCCCAGAGGTCTCGCCATCTCAGCTGATGGTAGAACATGCCAGGGTACGAAAGTTATTTGAAACTGTAATAATATTTCACAATATTAGTGTTTTTATTGTATTTTTGATCAAACAAAATGTAGCCTTGGTGAGCATAAGAGACTTCATTTATAAGACACTTCTTTAAAAAACAATAATCCTACCAACCCCAAATTTTTGAACGGTAGTGTATGATGTGTTATTTATGTAATCTAAGCTGAACAGTTGCTTTAATTTCTGTTTACCGTAGATATTGATGAGTGTTCACAGGGTGGGCACATGTGCCATGATGGACAAGACTGTGAGAACACCATTGGCTCATATCGCTGTGTGATGCGCTGTGGGCGGGGCTTTAGGAGGACAGCAGATGGGCTGAGCTGCTTAGGTGCACAATTGTCCCTAGTTTTATACGTTTATTTATGTATATTGTTTATATGTGTACTTTTGTATGGCATACTGCATTTTATATTAATTCTCTCTATTAATTTATCTTCATGCTAGCATGCATTTCAATTGCTTTTATCTTGCTTCTACAGATGTGAATGAGTGTCAGGAATCCAACCCTTGTCATCAGCACTGTCTAAACACCATTGGCAGCTTCCGCTGTGCTTGTGAGCCGGGGTACCAACTCAGGAATCGGCGCTGTATTGGTACATCAAAAACCTGTCTCGTGGTTTATAGCTTAGTCTTGCTGGGTTTGTAAAATTATCCAACTGAAACTAATGTGCTGATTCTTTCTCCTCAGACATAAATGAATGCAAACAGAGAGTGTGTCGCTCAGATCAACAGTGTAAAAACACACGTGGTGGATACACTTGCATTGACCTCTGCCCTACTGGCATGACCAAAGGAGGCAATAGCACATGCATAGGTTTGTGAAGATCTTGTTGCTTATGTTTTGGGGCTGAGGGCCATTATGTTACAAAAAATATATATATATATATATGTGTGTGTGTGTGTGTTTGTGTGTGTGTGTGAGTAAAACTTTAAATTAATAAAACAAGTTTTGTTTATATTTAGCATAAATATAAATTCTTTGTTATTATTTATACTTTTTTTTTTTACATAATTAGATTATGATCAAATAAAATAATACATTTTTATTCTGCTTGTAGATATTGATGAGTGCCATGACGGCACACATCAGTGCAGGTATAATCAGATCTGCGAAAACACCAGAGGTAGCTACCACTGCACTTGCCCGAGGGGGTACCGCTCTCAGGGTGTGGGCCGCCCCTGCCTTGGTACGTAGTGTCCCCCACACCTAACTCTAATCCTCTCCCAACAAACCAACATCCGGGGCTGCTCTCTTGCCAAATGCCAACCTGCATCCCTCCCTTCATCTTTACCTACCTCATTCTTTTGCTACAGTTCATTTCTGTGTACCTCACCTAAACAGCATTCAGAACCTGTGATGTCACTTCCTTCCACACAGTTTGCTTATATTGCCACAGTGCTTTTAAACTAACCAACCTATAACCGTAAGAAACAAAGAAGGCACAGTCACTGATACCAAATCAAGGATCCAAGTCTCTCTGAGCTGCTACAGATGTAATTGTGAGTGATATTATACTGGTAAGTAGATTCACACTCACAGCAAGGCCAGCACGACTATAATGACTCTGTCATTCCTCTATCTGTGTCTATCATCTTTGACCTTACCCTTCAACTTCCTGCTTGGGATTCTCCCCAGAAGTGCTATGCTTTGCTGTGGCAATTTTTTTAATTTCCTTTAGTGACAGTTTTGACATTCAAAGTTTTTCTTCAGTTCTGAATTCAGAAAACGAATCACTGAGTTTGTTAACTGAATATCATGTATTTAAGTCCCCCTGTAGTCAATAATTTTATCCCTAAAAACTTAAAATAGCTTGAATGTAACTCTACACCCTTGCTTCATTTAGTACACGTGGATTCATGAATATGCTAATGAACCCCGCCTCCACTCAGTCATACATGCTCGTCTACAAGTTGATGTATCAGAATGGTGATGTGTTTTATGTAGGCCTGTCACTCTCTACAATGTCAGACACATAATCCTTTGGCTTGACTACGTTATCAAACAGCTAATGTTACACAAACCATGTTCTCGTTCGCCATCTCAGTCAGACAGCTGCCTTCTAAAAATCAGCATCCTTACAAACACTTTGAACAACTTAGAACGCCATTGGAGAAAGGCATATAGTTCAACATAACATCGTAATTTACATTATATACATAATTCACCCACTATAGGCCTATTGTCTTTTTTTTTTTTTGCTGCGATTTTTAGGAGAAAATACTCAGCAATGGTGTTGACTTTTTAATATGCTTTAAGACAAGCCATGTGCAAATTTATAACACCACACAGACATATAAACAACATTAAAAACTTGATTTTCAAAAACATGGGGTTTTAAAATAAATAACGAGGAATCACTAAATAGACTCAATATTTTACAACAAAAACACAATAATATTTTTTGCATGAGAAACATGCTTTTGAGGGATATCTACTCATGTCCAGTATTTTTTCTCATCCCCTTCTTTTTATTTTCTTTTGATCTCCCCATTTTAATTTTAACTCTATTTCCCTTTTTTTTTTTTTTTTTTTTTTTTTTTTTTTTCTCTATCTCTGTGTTGGCCTTGTTGTGAGAGCAGACATAAACGAGTGCGAGGTGGTACCAGTGCCCTGTGCCTATCAGTGCGTGAACAGCCCTGGCAGCTACAAGTGCCTGTGCCCACCGGGGCTCCACCTGCTGGGTGATGGCAAGTCCTGTGCCGGACTCGAGCGCTTGCCCAACTATGAAAGTTTCTCATATGGGTACAGAACATCACAGTCCTCCTCTGATCGGAGCTCCTACCAGCAGCGCTACCATAGCCTGACTTCCCAGAGTTACCACTCATATGTCCCCATCGGGGGGGGTCACGTGGCCAACAGACCGAACAATGCCCCATCACGCAGTCGTAGGGATACTAATACCTGCCCTCCTGGTTTTAAGGCAAAAAATGGCCAGTGTTTAGGTAACTACAAGAGTAACTGTTGATCTGTAGTGGAGTTTGGGTTTCATGTCAAATGCTACATGTATGTATATGTATGATATGACACGTTATACTGTATTCTTGATCTTTAAACGGTTAGAGTATTGTAAACTGCTACTATTACAGTAACTGATAAGCGAATGTATTAAAAAGTATGCAGTGTGTATGCAGTGTGTGCAAGATTTAGATTTCTAAACTGAGTATTTCTCAGTTTTAATGTGGTTTTTAAGTCACACATTTTAAAAGATATATATATATATATATGGAGACACTTGCATTGCATGATTTCCAGAAAATTGCCCATTAATAATTACCCATCTTGTGTTTGTAGATATTAATGAATGTGAACAGAGGGATACATGTCAACATGAGTGTATGAACACACCAGGCAGCCATAGGTGTTTGTGTCCCAACGGCTATCGCCTTATGAACAATGGCAAAACCTGCCAAGGTAAGAATATGAAGACGTTCAATAAAAAACGTATAATATATGTGCTAACTTCTCTAGAGAGCAACCTAACAAAATCTAAAGAAAAGTCTAAATATACTAAATATAAGTATATTTTGTATTGCTCATTTTTGGTATTTATATGGACAGACATAGATGAATGCCTGGAGCAGAACATTCAGTGTGGTGCAAACAGGATGTGTTTCAACATGAGAGGGAGTTACCAATGCATCGACACACCTTGCCCTCCCAACTATCAGAGGGATCCAACCACAGGGTGAGACTGCCACTCTTTTCTTTGCAATTGTCAGGTTTTACTTAGTTGATCATTCTAAATAAAGTGAGTTCTGCTTCTCCTCTCAGGTTCTGCCTGAAGAATTGTCCACCCAATGATCTGGAGTGTGCCCTGAGCCCGTATGCACTGGAGTACAAACTGCTGTCCCTGCCCTTCGGCATCGCCGCCAATCAGGACCTGATCCGGCTGGTTGCCTACACCCAGGATGGAGTCGTCCACCCCCGCACTTCCTTCTTAGTGGTCGACGAGGACACAACTCTGCCCTTCGCCCTCCGGGACGAAAACCTCAAAGGTGTTCTGTTCACCACCCGGCCTCTGCGCGAACCTCACACGTACCGCATGAAGGTACGAGCCCTGTCTTACAGTGCCGACGGAGGAATAGAGTACCAGACCACCTTCATTGTCTACATCGCTGTCTCAGCCTATCCGTACTGAGCACTTTACTACATCCCACAGCCTACGAAGAGAGGGAATGATCAGAGGTTGCGCTAAAACAAAAATCTGTCATTTCATGAATTTTTGACAGATAAAAAATAAGGAATCTGGTCTCCTAAATGTCCCTACGTTAGAAATATTCCCAAATTAAGGGTTTCTTAATGGGATGAGAAAAGGGAAGAAAATTACGTTTTGAAGCACCCCTGTGAAAATAAACCAGGACAGAGACATGAGAGAGGATTTTGGGAGAGAAACAAGAGATTGCAAGTGTATGCCAGTGGAATAATTTGAGATATTCATCATTAAATCAAGTGACGAGTTTGTGAGACCAAAGTATGTGTAAGAAAAGGCCAAAAAAAGACTCAAAGAGCTCATGGTTCTTGTAATATTAGTGGCGTTTCAACAAAAGAAAAATCAGACATATCAGTAATTTACTGATAGATAAAAACAGAGCATGATAGAAAATGTACAACCCAGTCCATATGGATGAAATCTTTTATAGCGCAACCTCTGAGAATGGTGCCGTTTTTGTACAAGCATGACTGCGACCTGTACATCTTTGCATGAGAGTGTGTTTGTGTGAGTGCAGATCCGCCACTTGAAGAGATTCTCACAGGTCATGTTGACGTGTAAGGCCTAGTAGGCTGGAAGAGCGCTTTTGTAGAGTCCTGCAGACAGATGACGTTGCTCTCTGGAGTTCATTGGAGAGACTTGAAACCAGTTTTAAGACCGCAGGCGGGTTAACGGTTCAGCCACTCCGCTGGCTGCAAGAATCCTTCATCAGAATGTACAGCAAGACTATGGGTGGTGTTATAGAATACTTTTGCATATATGTCTACCTATTAAATTATTGGGAATTGCTTGAATATATGAAAGAAACTCAATTCCCTCCATTGCTTTCTATGAAATGAGATGGGGAAGATTTTATCGGTTTAAATTTGTGTTTGTTAACATGATGATGAGGTTTGAGTTTGAGCCGCATCTGCAATAAAAATGAAAAGGAAGTCCACCTCAGGTAAGCACTACCTTTACTCAAGAATTGAGTATTGTCAACCAGTAATTATGCACATAATAGCAATTTCTCATTATCATTACAGGTTTATAGTTATTTTTTTGTAACTTTGTCAGTAATCAAGGTGTATTCTATTGTCATGATATGTATATAAGTATTTGGGTTTTTTATTTGTAATACTATGTTGTATTCCCTTTTTTTAAAAAGCAATAAAATGTACAATCTATTTTTGTTGTTGTTGATACATTCATTTTTGAGCTTCAAAAGTTCAAAACTTCTCACTCGATTATTCCTATCCCAGCCAGGGATGGGATGGGGAGGGGGGTAAATTTCGAGCTCGGAGCCCTTTTCTTGTACTTTTATTTCAAATAAATGCCATTCTTTTGAACTTTCTATTCATCAAAGAATTCTGGAAAATGGTTTCCATAAAAAAAAATTAAGCAGCACAACTGTTTTCAACATTGATAATGATAAATGTTTCTTCAGCATCAGATCAACATGTTAGAATGATTTCTGAAGATCGTGTGGTGCTGAAGACTGGAGGAATGGCTGCTGAAAACTCAGCTTTACATCACAGGAATTACATTTTAAAATATATTCAAATAAAAGTTTATAATATTTCACAGTATTACTGTATTTTTAATAAATAAATGCAGCCTTGGTACAAACATAAAATATAACTACTACTACCCAAACTTTTGAATTGTAGTGTACATTGGAAAGAATATTCAGGGTTAAACGCTATTTCACCGACAATATCAATTTTTAGGAAAAATAATCTTGAAAAAGATTTTTTTTTAAACAAAGTTGACACATTCATGCTGTCAATAGAGCTTTCAATATTCCAACATATAAATAAAAAATATACAAGTCAGGTCATCAGATGTATATTTAACAATTTATTATTCAATCACAAAAGCACAAACATAAAAAAGGAATATTTTGTAAGGCAGTCATTATACCGGTTTGGTTTATTGAGTGTCTGCACTGTCGTTTGTAGAGGCAGGTCCCTGATCAGACGATATGTCTCAGATCAGACTGGATCAGTAATGATCTGCTTTGAGGCAGTATTCAACAGTTGGCTTAAAAACATATCCAGACATACAATGGATACAGACATATGCATTCTGACACATACAATAACAATGGTCCATGTCAATAAGTGCTTTGGAACGCTGAAACAGGTACATTGAGACAAGACATTTATAACAGCATTAGTGAAAGTCACGGATTAGTGAGATGACTACATCTGCTAAGAAAATAAAGCAGCTGTTTCAGATGATGCATAAGATCAGCAATCTAACTTTGTCTTATACGAGTATAAGAGCAAATGCGCTTTGCTTATGACAAATTCAATTCTATGGGATAACGTCTGCCGATTTAGAACAAACGAGAAGGGATCAGTGACGGGAAGGTTTAATGCACCAGAGAGTATTATTCATAATCCGACACGGTCAATGTGGACAGACGTAGTGCCAGTAAGACACACCGACCAATCTGTGACTGTTATTTTAGTCTGCATGTGTGTGAATGGCTTGAAATGAACAGAGGTTACATGGTGTAAATTAATAATAAACTTAAGTTCCTTGTATTCAGAATTGCTGAATACAATACAGAAGAGCATAGAAAAGTATTCCTGAGAGAAGCTACGGTAAGTCTAACATACTACTGATGGCACAGTAATGCATTTCTTGACTATGTGAGTGAAGAGTGATATAACAGAAGAGGGTGAAAACGCATTGAAATTTGATGAGAGGTCCTCTTCGGTACCCTGTGGAAAGTCATCGCTTTGTTCTGAGTGTCTCGGCAGGTTGTTGTTGTTTTCTGTGCGCTGTGCTAATCGTCTTGCAGTTTACACAGTTTTCCTGGCTGTTAGGACCCTCACGATAGAGCCCACTCCACCTGCAGAGAGAGCCTGAGGAGAATTGAGAATTGAGCTACTGGCCTCTTTTAAGAGCACAACACACCCGCTTTGCTATTAAAACATTACTACGTTTACTATTAACCCTACCTTTTCATGCCACTGCAGCAGGACAGCGCTGCTGTTCTCGGACGGCCGCTCAAAGCCCTTGTAGATGTATTTCATGAGCAGGTCCACTCCATTCTTATCCAGAGACTGAACTCCCTTCTCTATGTCAGTACTCTTGAAGGAGCTGAGCACCTTCAGCACCAGACCTTCAGCACGATCCTACAAAAGGTCAGATAAAATCTGGTTCCTATCACTTCACAAGTATGATGCATTAATAGAGAAGTTAGCTGCATGTTCACAGGTGTTGTTTCATATTAATGGCAATAAGCAAAATGTCAAGTCATTTATATAGCGATTTTAACAATATAGATTGTTTCAAAGCAGATTTACAGTGATAATAGAAATTAAAGTAACAGAGATTGTTTGGGCTTTACAGCAGCTCTAGAACAAACACAAATACCGGTAATGCAACATTTTCTATACAATTTTAAATTCTGTTGAATTGAACAAAAATGCTATGATTTTCTATAGCTGATCAGAGGAAAATACTTTTTCCTTTTAGGAAAAAAAAGTGCCATGGCTCACCTTGACGTTCTGATTCTTTGTGTTGATTGGTGGATTTTTTAACACTGCCTGCAGGGCACCCATGAGGTTCCCTCTGCAGAGTGCAGTTAAGAAAAACACCGTATACTGTATAATAACACAATTTCAACATCTATGCATGCTGTGGACAGGCTGCACTTGAGGTATCACAAGACAACCACAGGGGCTAAAAAAAAACATTAGAAACAGGAAATAAAGCCCTGGGTACTCCAAAATGGACATATAAGGACATGAATTCAACTTCCTTGTACTAAAATAATGCACGTTTCAAATTACAGAAACGTTTTTATAACCCCACACAGCCTGGAAAATAATATGTTGTAGTTAATAGATCCGCATCTTTTTGCAGAAACACTTTTATTAAAACAATGTCTGGAATGTCAAGACATGTCTGGACATTTCAGAGATCTAAATGTGAACAACTGCCCGTTCATGATGCAGCACTATAGGACATTTGTGACGACCCTCACTTTGTAAACTGTAAAAGACGGACATACTATATAGACCACGCTATCATTGTTGCATCCACTGGATGGGTGTTCGTCTAGTAAATAAAAGTAAATGAGTAGAATAATGGACACAACCCAGTTCTGTGTTTGTCGAGTCTGTGATGTACAGAAATCTCTAGGCCAGCTGGTCTATCAGGCAACTCATGAATTATGAACAATCAGTGCATGCCATGCCATGACATGATAACGTGCTGAATGAAAACAAAATAATTAAATCGCTTGCTTCTACTGCTAATAAGCACTTTATGCTTTTAATTATTTATTTATCCACACTTTCTGGAGCAAAATATTTAATTAGCCGTATTACGCCCATTACTGATGTCATAATTACCCACTCAAGCACACACGGAGATTTTTTTATAAGCTGGAGGCTCTGAAAATGCAAGACTTTATCGGATCATGCACACGTTGGTGAATAAAGAAGGATATTGTCTGATGAGAGAATCCACCTCTGCCTCATCTGGACCCAGCTGGTTTTCTCCCCCCTCTTCCTCGTCTACAAACTTGTTCTCGTCGTATTCATCCACATCCACTTTCCGGAAACGATCGGACACTGTATTCTTTGACATGATGAGCGCAACTTATTCCCCGTCTGATGTTAAGCTAAACGCTTTTGCACCTATGTTGTGCACGGACACAATGTAACAGTTCTCTATGGTAAACGAGCCTGGCGGATCCTGCAGCCCTGTAGTCAGTGATGGATTCCATCACTTCCGCATAGCGCGCCCTCTATCGGGTACAGCGAAGGTTCCTAAATAGTCCAGTGAAGTTCCTAAAAAAGAAAAAAAAAACACTAGGGCACCTCAGCAAATTTCTAATGGGTCTGCAAGACGACTTGAAATAATTTCCTGCTCCTTATTGCCTCCAGCTTATAATTTCAATTTCTGCTCCTGTCTGTAAATTAAAATAATAATATTAAAATGTAATGTTAAAATATGATTTAAATTAAATTAAATTAATTATGTCTATTTAATAATAGCAACATTTATTATATTAATATGCAGTGGTGGTCAGGTAACGGTAGATGGCGCCAGAACACTTTCGCTCTCTTTAAATCTTTTCACACTTCAAAATGTTAACCTATTCTAAACGGCGGGTAAACGTATTCATTTAATCTAATCTTATTGTTTCACACTGTTGCTCGGTAAGTAATTAATCCTACAGGTTTCGAGATTTCACACTGTAAATGTAAACCCTGGGGCCTGGGTTAACCTTCTTATTTGCATATCAGTTAGCTCAATGATATTAATTGAATGAATACGCTTCGAATGGTAAGTTAGGCCGACCTGTTTTGATAACTGCTGGGAATTCTCTCTTCATCACTCCAGTTAACTCAACATTGAACATTTTTTACTGTTTCCCTGAGATGAATAGCCTAAACAGAGCGAAAGTTTCTGCAACCATAGACAGTGGTTGGATATTTATTGAGGTAAGCTGAGGCAGTTTGTGCAACATTGTGGCATTACAATTCATATTAATACTGTATTTGACACAAGGTAAAAGAAATAATAATAATAATTTAAAAGTGCGTTCCCATTTCTACTAGTGTGAAACGATACTTAACCCTGGCCATTATCAGATACACTGTTTGACAGCCCACAATTGGTTAAAAAACAAAGCTTTTGAAGATTCACTCATCCGTATTGTCTGACTTATTATCTTTAAAACGAGTTGAAAGACATTCAATACCCATTAGGAATTTAGCCTACTGTTGTGTCTTTTTTTAGAAACCTATTATATTCAGAACAACGTAAGGCGTGATGTGTTTGTGATGCAATAACCGTTTGGCAGCGGATGTTTAAAATGAGAGGTTCATACTTTGCATTACAGTTCGCCTCCAGTCACATACATAAAGGCATTCCTTATGACGTTCCTCATTAAGAGAAACCACAAAGCATCACCAGGTCCAAATAAACAACCTTCATTTTATCTACGCGTTTATGTCTGTAAAGGGTATAAACGTTGGATTAGTTAAAATAACATTGCTTGTTATATTCTACTTTAAGTTAAAGTAACATTGCTTGTTATATTCTACTTTAAAGTAACATTTTTAGTTGTACTTACAAAAGCCATTTATATTTATGATACATATTTTGTGTATTTGTACATAAATATTATGGTACATGTTTTGAAACTTATCAGTAGGATTTTTATATGATAATGAAAGATGATATAAGTTGTGAGAACATATGTGCATCTGCTAAAGTATTCAGATGTTTTTTCTAATATATAAGAGGGTAAAAGACCGTTCAGCTGAAAACAGATCCTCTTATAAATGTAGGTCAGAAATGCCCCTAGCTTTTGCAAAGGTCTCAAAACATCAGTTTCGACTAATATGATATGGCATTGAAATGCATTATAA
The DNA here is from genome assembly GCF_029890125.1 of Rhinichthys klamathensis goyatoka. Classification (NCBI taxonomy): domain Eukaryota; kingdom Metazoa; phylum Chordata; class Actinopteri; order Cypriniformes; family Leuciscidae; genus Rhinichthys; species Rhinichthys klamathensis. Next base: position 8,185,062 of record NW_026606800.1, read on the forward strand.
GGACAATAACTCATTGTTCACACATTTAAAGTACACACACCATTTACACACCATCATAAGCTGTTTTATTAAGTGTAAACAATGCATACAAATTCTTTGTAGTAAAACATACAACTCTTTTTAACATAAGTATTAATGGTTATATGAATAAATAGTGAATTAATACTTAGTCAGTGTGAGTCTACACGTACAAACTACCAATAACCTGTTCAATAAATCTAATAAGCTAATACACATGAGCATCCATTAGGGTATAATGTTAACAAATGTTAAAAAATGCTCTATAGTAAGACATCAGAGCGACACTTTACATTCAGTCATCTAAAACAGCCAGTCCTCATTCACTGATGTAGCAGGTATAGTGGAGCAAATATTATAGTCAGTGTTTTTTATGCTACCTGCATGACCTACTGGGATTGTCTGCATGGTTGTGCTGTGTAAAAATAATTTATTACATCATCCTCCTGAAATTGATTTGTCGGTTTGAGGATTAACTAACACCTCCTTTCTCTTTCACTCATTTACTAACAGACAATAGTGGTTAAGGGTAAAAGGAAATGACTCAGCTAGAAATAAAAACTATCTCTGCATTTAAAGGGAAACTTAAAATTAAACAAGACAGGGTTAAAAAACACCTGTTTAACAGACTCGCACAAGATTGTGGGATTTCCATGGTTTCATGTTTTGTTTTGTACCTCAGGATATTTTATTATTTTTTGAGGCACTCCCTTAGTTCATAAAGATAAATCAGGATCTTGTTTTAGCAGTTGCCATTAAACCATACACAAACACGCCAAATGCCCAAAGGTGCTTTCAGTCACATTCTTGGGATTGATTCACTTATTATAATCAGAAGACAATTTTGCAATAAAGGGATAGTTCAACCAAAAATGAGAAATCTGTCATCATTTACTTATGTCTTTCCAAACATGTATGAATTTCTTCTTTGTCTATATACGATGAAAGTTAAATGCTGTTTGGACCCCAACTGTCTTCAAAATGTCTTTTATATTCTGCAGAAGATGATAAACTGTTTAGAACTTCATGACATGAGGGTGAGTAAATGATGATGGAAGTTTCTTTTGGGGGGAAACACCTTTTTAAGTCTTCAAGAAGTAAACCTCTAAGCACTTTAAACTAAGTATCATGGAAGAAATAGTTGATTTGTTTACATTTACTCTGGCACTTCACACCACACTTTCTGGAATTGCTACATCCGCACAACTTAATGACAACAATTACATTGTAAATGCTGTTTTCATGGTGTCAGTCACAAGTTCTCCCTCCTCCTTTAAAAGGCTACTTGAAAACATGTTCTGGGCACCAAACCAGACCATCTAGTTTCACAGTCTGTTAAGTTATTTTTCAGTTTAAAAAAAAAGTTTCCATGATGAGATGTGTGACATCTGTAAACTTCCTGTGGCGAGAATGCCATGATAGACCGCCTCCTTATTGGTATGCTTGTCCTTTGGACTCCCTCTTCAGGAGTTTTTTGTTTTGTATTTCACTGAGAGAAAGAGAGACAGAGCAGCGAGATGGAATCTCCTTCCTATACAAGATACTGTCCTTTATGCCTTCTTTGATGACCTAGATAAAGTATGAAAGATTATTTAAAACGTGACTTGCATAAATAAGCCTAAACATGAAGCAAAAGAAACAGTGACGTTCAGAACCTGATTCAAACAAGCCTGCACAAGAATATAAATAAGCATGAATCTGAGCTGGGCTGACCTCTATGTTGTTAAGCGTGTTAAATTCCATAAGATCATGCAGCTGAGTGAAAGCTTGATTGGAATACTGGAAGTTGAATGTGGAATAGGGCGTCTCTGGGTCATCGAAGATGTCAAAGTCTGCAAATTCTCTCTCTTTGTCTGTTTCACGTGGAACACCTTCAAAATAAACCACACTTTTGTTTAAAACATCTTGATTTTTGATTAAAACATCTTTTTTCTTTTTCTTTTTTTTAAACTAGTTTGAGTGATCTGAAATGACCAAGTCCCCAGTCTGTTGATCATTATGATTTTCAATGTTAAAAAAACATAATCTATGTCTTCCAAAGCATATAAACAGATTGAATACATACATATAGAAACACACCCACTTCATGCATTACATAAAATGGAATGTAAATCAGCCAGCTCATAAAAGCGTCAAACACAGACCTTCCTACACAAACAAATGTGCGAATCACAGGACAGTGTAAACAGATAAAGACGCAACTGGAAAGATCTCCGTTTTTTTTAGAAAGGAGATCCCTGGTCTTGACTGTAAATCTGGACTTGACATTTCATACATTTTTTTTTTTTTATGTAAACAGACGCTTGCACAAACAAATTAACACACACCTGGGGCTTTAAATGTCCTGAATTCAATATTGACCAGGACGAAATGGATGACAGTTGGGCAGTTCCTTTCTCCTTTTTTGGGCTTAAACACATAACATTCCTTCAGCCCCTCCCGGTCAAACACCTTTGGGTCGATCTTGGGGAACGGAAGTTTGTTCATTCGTGCCCATTTCTCAGCTAGCTGAAGTTCCTACAAAGGACCAATCATTTACAAAACCTACATGTCATACATCTTGTCTGTGCACATATGATCGTGATTTTACATGATATGCTGATTAATTAATCAATAAAATAAATCACATTTATCAATACTGTGACATGGTTCCCTGCTTTGTTTTTATAATTTATCAGTCTCAATAAAAGTGTTAAACTGACAGCCCTAGTACTAACCTTAAATGGAGGACTTGAGTCACTCGGTCGGGCAGAAAAGTCAAAGGAGATGATGAGGTCAACACCTCTCTGAGGCCTTAGAATCAGAGGATAAGGGAGGTTAAAGGTCAAGCCACTGTCCACCACATGGATCTTCTTGCTCTTTACGTCTAATGGCTCGTAGATACGGTCAAACTCGCATGGGTCTGAAATATCCAAAATCAGAAAAGAACAATAAGGCAACACTTCAGGTTAAAGGGTTAGTTCACCAAAAAATTTAAATTCTGTCATTATTTACTCACCCTCGTGTCGTTCTAAACCCCTAAGACTTTTGTTCATCTTCGGAACACAAATGAAGATCTTTTTGATGAAATCTTGAAAGTGGTAGTTGCGTAGGCTGTCATTGGTGGGACAGAAAGCTCTCAAATTTCATTAAAAACATCTTCATGTGTTCCGAAGATGAACGGAAGTCTTACGTGTTTGGAACGTCATGAGGGTGAGTAATTAATGACAGAATTTTCCTTTTTGGTTAAACTAACCCTTTAATTCAGTAAACTTAAATGACCATAACAAACATGAACTCTGACCTGTGACCGCATCAGTTTCATCCTCTGTGGGACTGACGGACTCAGTGAAAGACGAAAATGGCACGTCATTGTTTAGGTTTAAGCCCAGCATGAAGTTGTGTACTTTTCCTGCTCTGCCTTCTCGTGTATTAAAAAGAACTGAGTCACTGAAGAGAGAGCTAACCATGCGCTGCATCCAGCTGGCCTGATACTCGTCCTCTGTACGTGTAAGACAAAAAACAAAATCCATTTTCCATTATATTCATGCATTTGCATTGATATTCTAATAAGAATTGAACTCATTGAGTAAAAATTAAGTTTTTTCTAAAACCTAAATGCCTTTGCTGTTAAACAAAAGGTTGCCGTTTTAATCAGGGTTTTCTCTAAAAAAAAAAAAAAGGCCACAATGGTATACATTAATTATATTTTCCAGATAATATTTTGCACATAATTATATTCTTTATTTTTCCTCAGAACAAATTTGGCCTTTATACATGCAAATACATAGCTGCCTTTATATTTTGAGAAGGAGGTCCACCGCAGGGACATTTGGAATCCGTGGCATCAAAATGTTTGAAAACCCCTAAGATACTTACTGTGTAATTTACATGGTCTAAAATCTCACCTTTATTTGAGTCTTCATCATTATCTAGACTGTCCTCTCCCACAATGTGTTCCGGTTTGATCTGTTCTGTAGAATAAAAGTAAAAACAAGCGTCAAAGCCACAGTGCAAACCACCTCCAACTGATGTCTGACTGAGATCATCACAATCTCTCAGGTCATCTTAGAATACAGAGTGTGTGTGTGCCAGGATGTTTGCATCTGCACAACTGTAATCACACTTTGGTGTAGCTGTCTGATAACCATCACAGTTTTATGAATCTACCATCCTACCATCAGACATGCAAACACTAAAGGCACCATCATTCTGCAAAATTTTCTTCCTCTATCGCTATTTTGACACAACATGAATATTATTAATACATATAGATATAACACACATGGGACAAAGAATTTATAAAACTTGAGAAGGACATTCAAATTCTACATAAATCTATGGAAATTTCTGTGGCAAAAAGATGATTATGCACATGTAGCTAAAAAGAGTAGAAGAGCAAACTGGTCTTGGATCTTTAATACAGCTGGTGATCGTACCTAGTTCTTCCTCCATGGTGCTGCCTTTCGTCGCATCATTCAATCCCAGAATTCTGTTGAACAGGATGGAGAAGGCACTGCCCCACACACCTGTGCAACATATACAAACACACTGTATCCCATCTACAAGTGGACGATGCTAAATACAGGTGTAAATGGGGTCTAAAATGTTTTTAGCTTGTCCACTTTTGACCACTTCCAGAGGTAGTCAAAAATACATTCGACCGGATTGCTTTCGTGGTGTAAACGCTCATGTGGTCGAATGTGTTCAAACAGCCACAGAAGACCGCCTAATCTATGCCTAATGACCTAATGCGTAAACATTATGGGAAGATGGGATTTAAACTTTGTTGGTTGAAGACCCAATTTGATATGAAGACGAAAAACGTACCAAGCACAATGTTCTCTCACCATTCCTGATTTCTAACACAAACTCACAGCATTCGGTGTGGTCTTGCGGCTTTCAGAGCAAAAACGAAAGCCGCTCCTCGGCGTATGTTTTTTTTTGCCTCATTCATGTGTAAATAGCGTGAGCTTATTTTGGAAAAAATGTATATCTAAAAAAAAAAACATACATTTACCCGCCCATAGACCCTCCCATCGAAGGAATCAGGTGTAAACAGGAATGTGTCTCCCTCGTCTACTTGTGATTCGATCGACCAAAGCGCATCTTAAAACCAGGTGTAAACGGGGCTTTAATGCTGTATATTTGATCATGTTTTACCTCAAAACCAAAAGTATTAAAAATTATTTATAAATTCAGTACAACCAATGATTATAAAAAAAATGGACCTAATGGTCCTAAAAAGAGGCTTCATATTCTTCTTATCATAATTTCTTATTAATATTAGGATGAAATATAATCCAGACATTTAATCATTTGTTTAATCTTTGTCTTTATTTTGCAAGGAAGCAAAATTGTAAAATGTAAGAAATTAAAAAAAATACCGTTCTATAGACGATGTGAAGCCTGAAACAGTAGATTAATACTTTTGCTGATCTTCACGTCACCGTTTTAAAAATAAAGAGTAAATCTCCAGTGAAACTCTTGCGATACACCCTTCGAAGAATGTTTCTTTACGGTCACAGCGACTATGTAAATTTTGAGTTTGCGCCACTGAATTACAACACTAACTTGTCTCGCATTACAATACAGCAAGGATGGGATCATTGCAAATGACTGAACCAACACCCTTAAATCAGGTGACATTTGACTCTGACAGTGAAGATTCCAACTATCTGGTGACACTATTTCCATAAAAACACATGGTTTTATCATGGTTCTCTGCTTACTAGAGGAATTCAGAAAAAGAGCCCATACCCATAAGGAAGTGAAGAGGGTTCTCTTTGTGCTTCTTGATCACATTTCCTCTGAAGAACTTGCTTCCAAAAAGGTCAGGGGTCATGAAGGTTCCATATTTAGCCATTCCGATCTCATACGGACTGAACTCCACCCAGTCTGTCAATTAAAACACGCCAATCAAAACACAACCATAACCTCAATAGAAATGTATTCACAATCAACAGAAGTCTGCGAAACATGCCCATAACAACAAATAAACAGTAACAAGCACAGTAAGAATAGGATGTCGAATTATAATTTTGGACAACAGACCAAAACTAGTTTCAAAATAAACACAATGACAAAGAGCATGTTTCAAATAGTTTCTGGGAATTTGCGAAAGCAATGTTTCAGATTTCAGTTCCCTGGCAGTGTTGATAACGCGTGTCACTTGACGAAGGCAGATGCATGAATCAACTAAACAAAATGCTTACAACACAAAAGCTACTTTGTGTGACAAGGCCTGCAGAAAATCGACTGACGCTTTTTTAGACAAAAAAGGATTAATCAAAGTCTGAGGTATTGACAGTCACCACAGTTTTAGTCTATTGTAGAGGTAGGAGTGGTTCGGAAGTCTTTCTGTTGCATAGGACTATTTTGGAAACTCAATGAAACGTGACGTGAGGGTGATTCCCTTGAGTGCCTCTGTGTCTAAATAGTTACTTTCATTCAGCCGCAGTTAGACTTTACAAACCGTACTGATGCATATTTATAACAAAAACTTGACTGAATTTAGAGAACTTTATTTACTTTCTTACGTAAGATAGTTATAGTTATAGTACATTTTTTCAGTCTCAAACCAGAAAGAGCAGCCACCAGCTCACGAGGCATGACCTGCTCAGTCATGTTGGTGAGTGAACAGAATTAAGAGTGGCCTATATTCAATTACAGACAGATCTTTAAACAACTAAAACGTGTGGCACTTCAGTTTTTTTTAGGGCTTTAGAAAAACAATACAAGTATACTAAAAAAAGACATTCTACATGGTTATTCACATTCTTGAACTAATCTTCTGACGTAATCGAGTTCTCCCCAGGCAATTCAAAAGGTCAGACTACTATAAATGGGATCCCCCTTCATTCATTCAGTGAAAACTCTAACAACAATGTAGCTGATAATGATCTTTTATGTATTTCCAAGGTATAGTTACCTTACACAATTAGTTGTGAGAAAAAAACACCTATCCTTGATATTGTAATCATAGAAACTGTAGAAATTTGTTATACTGATAATATGGTTTATAATGAAACATTTTGCAATAAGAAAGTCTCATTTATAAAAATAAATAAATTGCCCTTTTACCTGCAAACTTGAGCTCAGAGACATCTGGTTTTACATGCAGGCAACTGAACAAGGGCAGAGGAGCTTGAGCTTCATTTATCTTTTCCTGCAATTCACTCAACTTGGTGTCCATCCTCTGTTGAGAGAGCAGAAAGAGAAGCCTTTGTATTGCCAGTTATGCGTTGTATGTTTCTGAATAAGTAAAGGCAAAGGAAACTCTCTCCAAAAGATCAGATACTCACAGCGGGAATGAGCGTCTCGCCTATCAACATCCCGAAGATATCTGTGAAGGTAACAGGCTGCCCAGAGGCCTTCTTGCTCCACAAGGCATGTACGTATTTAGTGATGTGTTTGGGTAGGAGTAGTCGGAGAGGGTTACTGTTCACACGGCTCATCAGCTCCTGGTTGATCTGCTCTGGGCCCTTAGTGGGGAACTCTGGGTGGGAGTACAAAGTGGACATGTACCTGTGAGAGACAGAAAAGCAAATGTAGGTTTGCACTGGGATTTATTTGAGAAGGAATTAAAAGATGAGCATGTCCTCATACCAGGTGGATCCAGAGAGTCCAGCAACATATGTGACGCAGTCCAGAACTCCAGACTCATACAAAGCCTTCATAACCCCAGAGAACCCGACCATTGCTCTGAAACCTCCCCCTGAGCCCAGCACAGCAATCACTGGAACCTGCATGCAAGAAAAAACTAATATTAGCAGCACAGCAGTATGCTAGTGAAATACTAGCAATAAGCTAGCATTTTACCTTTTCATAGTTTTTTCAGCCAAAAAGATTTACTGTACAATTACTCCAAAGTGTAAAGAATAATGGGATTGTCTCGAATTTGGATTTCAGTAATTTGTGCAGCGTTTATGTCATTGTGGAGTTATTGCAAATGCAAGATGAGAACTAGTTTAAAGTTGATTTAAAAGTTTGAAGTTTAATTCACTTTTAGCATGCTCTTGCAAAACATTTAACGTCCAAATGAAATTGAATATTTTCTAAATACATGCTATTAATCCGATTGTGAACGATTCATCCATGCATGTTTCATGTATGTCGGTGAAAGCGACCAGACTTCTCTCTGGTGATGTACGCCGTACTTTTCCAATCATTTTGTCAGCTTAAAGGGTTAGTTCACCCAAAAATGAAATTTCTGTCATTAATTACTCACCCTCATTTCGTTCCAAACCCGTAAGACCTTTGTTCATCTTCGGAACACAAATTGAGATATTTTTAATGAAATCCGAGAGCTTTCTAACCCCCCATTTAGACTGCAACTTCCAAGGCCCAGAAAGGTAGTAAAGACAATGTTAAAACAGTCCATGTGACCACAGTGGTTCAACCTTTTTGCGAATGCGTGTGATGTTGACGCAGGATCCGGCCAATACTGAGCTGGCGTTCTGACGTAGAAAAACGCTGCTCTGTGTTTACAACGTGAACAGCGTCAGAGACTGACATGGAAGAGAAGAAATTGATGAACAAGGTCGTTATTTTTGTGTGTTTTTTTGCGCACAAAAAGTTTGACCCACCATAGTCACATGGACTATTTTAACGATATGTTTACTACCTTTCTCGGATGTAATCAAAAATATCTCAATTTGTGTTCCAAAGATGAACAAAGGTCTTACAGGTATGGAACGACAAGAGGGTGAGTAATTAATGACAGAAATAAAAAAAATTTGGGTGAACTAACGCTTTAAACCCCTTCCCTTTCTTACAATCAATTGCAAACTCGCATTCAGATCTGCTTCCATCCACTGAACAACTGATGGACATAATTAATAATATCCGCCCTACATTTTTCTTTTTGCTAATCCATTTCACTCAGATGTACATGACAATGCAAAAGAGAAGATCTGTTGCTACTTCTGTTACATCTCAACTTTTTCAGAACAAGGAAAGCGCACCAGGTAACACTGGCTTTGATAAATGACACCAAACCGAAACGTGTACAGGTTGACACCAAATAAATTTTGATTGTTTTTGCCTGGCTAAAAGTGAGAGAAGTTGAAGCTTTCAGAAAATCATAATTGTGCTACCAAGATGTGAACGCAGCATCTTTGAGTTTGCGCTGCAGATCCTTAGCCATAAGGCTAGCATTTCTAACAGCATTGTAACCAGATCGATTTACGTGCAGAAAAGCAGTTCAACTTTTGTAATTTCCTGCCTGGTTCTTTTTTTGAGGCTTATGAAATCCACTAAGTAACACACCAGTCCTGTGAGTTCTCACAAGTCTTAGCTAACACTTCCTCTTTATATTTGGACTATGTCCATTTTCACATGCTGAGCCAAGACTGAACTGGAACTAGCAAAGTCAGAAAAATGCGCCAAAGAAAACAAACTTGATAATGAAGAAATACAGAGAATGAAACACAAAAACATTTTTATTAAGAGTTTTAATGGTTAAATATTGAAATATTTTGTCACGTCTGCTTAATGTGGCAACATATCTTATCTGGTAGATAATGACTTTGCTAAAGTTATGTGGAAATCTGAGCTGTTTGAGGGAGTTCTGCGTCAGCAGCTCTACTCAGTCTATTTTCTTTTCTCACTATGTCATGTATGTCTGGGCTTTCTGTACTTCATTAGGTGTCTCCATCTGCATGACAGTAAGCTGACATCTGCATCAAACACATACTGTATTTCTGCAACTGCACGACCAGTGGAGAAAGTGTAACCGAGGCCAGCTGTGCGAGTAAACCTCACTTCCCTGGCCTAAAGAGGCGCACTAGCGATAGACACAAGAATGTCCTTGTTATTGCGGAAATACCGGAGGGGTTACAAAAGCAGTTGATTAATACGTGGTACCTCATGAGGAGAGGAAGGGAGGGAGGAAGGTTTCTCCATGTGCAGCAATTTCTTGATGCCCAGCATGACTCTATCACGCCGGTGTTGTCTGTAGAGCTTTTCTTTAGGGCACAGATCCAGATTGAATCGCAGGTCCATCGTGTAGCTGAGAACAGTTAAGAAGTAAGTCATATTTATGGCGGTTCAACTATAAAAGTTCTTACTATACACAACAGAAGCCAGTTTTGTTCATTGTGATACGTACCACTCCTCCAAGGAAAGCTCTAAGTACACATTGGTCATCTGTGAAAAGACATTAATACCACAGGTCAGATCAAGGGAGGAAGAAGGCACGGAGGAAAGAAAGAACGATTTTATTTGACATCAGCAGAAAAGGAAAGTCGTTTCAGAGAAAGTAAATTTTGTTTTAAGATTACAAAGACAAAAGTTTTTTTTCTTTGGAGTAACATGCACCATTGAATTGTTTACAAACTGTCGATTTTAATGTTGAATTTCTAGTTAGGCGCAAGTAAAAGAAAAGAAAGAAAGTGGATGCACTGATTTCAAAATCCTTGCTGATATAATAAGCTAATGATTAGTTTCAAGTTATGGTTAATAACTGAAATATGGTTGACATTATACAAATGAAAAATATATATATATAATTAAAAAAATTAATAATAAAAAAATGTAAACATTAAAAAATAAATGTATAGAAATGAATAGTATGATTGTATGCAAATTCAGGCATCGCAGCATTAAAATGTACAATATAAAAGTACATTCGATCAGTTTTCCTTTTGAAATCTTTGAAAATATAAGCAACTCATGTGTCATGTGCTCTTAAAGGGAAAGTGCTCCTCAAATTGATATAACTTACTTTTCCTATAAGAAATGACACCAGCACTGTTTGTCCAACCTTGAGTTTAGAGATGTCATATGAGGCCGTACCCAACTTTTCATCAACAACATAGTTAGCATCCATTAATGTCAGCTGGAAACAAGAGACAGAAACCATATCATTGACTGACTGTACTGTACGTACACTACTAAGTAAGAACAACGAGTTCCAAAAGCCTGATCAGCATAAAACATTCGAAGGAAGGTTCAACATACTACATTTAGTATTGGTAGTTGGAAAGTAGTTGGAAATAGCAAGACCTTACTAAAGTAACCTGAATTGTGAGTGCAAGAATCAGGAAGTGTGTAATTTATTCAGTGTTAAAAAAACACTTCTCCTATCCTAGTTTAATACGCAGAGACATTTTGAGGTTGGTGTCCTCTGACTCTGTTTGGTCTATTTTTTGTTTTTGTTTTGTTGTGTTTTGTTTTTGGGAGGGGGGGGGGGGGGGGGGGGGGGGCACTTTTACACTTTTTTTGTGATATTGATTTATGGTGGAAGATTTCATTATCTTTTATTTACAATTTTATATTTATTTCTGCTCCTTCGCTGCATATAATGAATAACAAATTACACTATTATTAAGACTGTGGTGTTCAAGAAGAGCTGACTAAGTTTAGATTAGAAGCGGAAGTTAATTTTCAGCTGCTCTTTACTTACCTTTAGCACGTTGTCTTGGTTGGGGTCGAGGATGAATTCAAAAGTCTCATTCCACTCTGGATTGATGTCGTTATCTATATGTCGTGTTTTCTTCCTGCTCTCAGGGGCGGTGGGGATGAACAGCTCCACATATGGGTCAGGGGTATCCACTACAAGCATGTTTAGTGTTAGGAGCGTTCTCTGAAGTGCTCAAATCAGGTCTCAATCCTTTAAGTTTAGTAACTGAAGAAAGCAATGCATGATGCTGTGTAATATACAATCACTGTTCTGAAAGTACCTAAACTTTTCATTTTAAAAGTATGAAATATAAAGTATACTCACACAGGTCTCCGAGAGCTCCTTTGGTGACATTTTCAGCCCGCAACACTTTCACTTGGAATTTGTGTGAAATTTGCTGTTCAACCTAAGAAATAAACACTTAATTTTAAAACATTCAATACAATCATCATTAAGCGTAAATACAAAAAAAATATTTTTTCACTTTGGAAATGTAGTCTTAATACAGGGAAAAAAAGGGAAGTGCTGATTAATGCGAGCACTGTCAGGTTGATGTGATTAATATGTCTTTTTTTACACCAACACGTACATATTTTGAGGCAGTTAGCCAGCAGCATGCAAATATCTATTTTAAACTCAATATATTCACCAGAATTTATGTGGAGGCTGATGTACTTGTATGACTGATAGCATTTGATTTCTCTGTTTCTGTTTATTTAATGCCACAGAATACGTCCAATTTTGCTCCTTACTCATGAAACAATCTATATATGCACAAAGATCCTAAAATCCTATGTATGATCATTAGACAACCAGAGACGTTTCATGACATCAGCATCCTTGGTGTAAACTTAACAGAAATATAAGAAGTTCTTGTAAACCAAAATAGTGCATTCCCAAAAATATCTGTGCTGACAAACTGTTTTATGTTTTGGCTCACCACTTTGAAAGCCAGACTCCACTGATTTAGGCTTTTACTGCTATTCTTAGGCATAAATCTAAGATTTGTGTTCTACTTACAAAGATGTGATGATCTGTGAGTGACATGGTGGCTTCACGGTCAAATTAGACAAAACAGGCTGGTTATCCTAAGACTTCTTCAAACAACTTTGCTTCCAGAGAAATCTTCTAGCAATGCTACTGGACATCTATTGCACTGAAAAAAATAAGAAGTAATATCTATAAATAAAAATAAAATCAATTCTTCAATGACAGGGTATAATTTATACTGAAATTACTGACACTCGAATCTTGTTTTTTTAAAATAATTTTATTGTTTTACCTTGAGTTGTGGATGTTTTTTTACAGTTTCACTATACGTTTCTTTTTTTGGATGAGAGAAAATTATTTTACATCAAAAAATAATAAAAATGTGATTTTCTCATGATCCTCATGATCTGAATGGGGACTAAACTCAAATGTATGAAGAGATTACATGTGATGGAAAGATAATGTTAAGGTTATACTCACTGTCTAATAACATGCATAGAACATCACTCACCTAAAGGATTATTAGGAACACCTGTTCAATTTCTCATTAATGCAATTATCTAATCAACCATTCATGGCAGTTGCTTCAATGCATTTAGGGGTGTGGTCCTGGTCAAGACAATCTCCTGAACTCCAAACTGAATGTCAGAATGGGAAAGAAAGGTGATTTAAGCTATTTTGAGCGTGGCATGGTTGTTGGTGCCAGACGGGCCGGTCTGAGTATTTCACAATCTGCTCAGTTACTGGGATTTTCACGCACAGCCATTTCTAGGGTTTACAAAGTATGGTGTGAAAAGGGAAAAACATCCAGTATTTTGCAGTCCTGTGGGCGAAAATGCCTTGTTGATGCTAGAGGTCAGAGGAGAATGGGCCGACTGATTCAAACTGATAGAAGAGCAACTTTGACTGAAATAACCACTCGTTACAACCGAGGTATGCAGCAAAGCATTTGTGAAGCCGATTTCTGTTGAGACATTCAGATGGTAGAGTCAGAATTTGGCGTAAACAGAATGAGAACATGGATCCATCATCACTGTGCAGGCTGGTGGTGGTGGTGTAATGGTGTGGGGGATGTCTTCTTGGTACACTTTAGGCCCCTTAGTGCCAATTGGGCATCGTTTAAATGCCACGGCCTACCTGAGCATTGTTTCTGACCATGTCCATCCCTTTATGGCCACCATGTACCCATCCTCTGATGGCTACTTCCAGCAGGATAATGCACCATGTCACAAAGCTCGAATCATTTCAAATTGGTTTCTTGAACATGACAATGAGTTCACTGTACTAAAATGGCCCCCACAGTCACCAGATCTCAACCCAATAGAGCATCTTTGGGATGTGGTGGAACGGGAGCTTCGTGCCCTGGATGTTGTTGTGAACTATTTTCTTCTAAAGTGTAGAAAAGTCAAAAGCGCAGACCAGGAGACGTTGAGGTATCTTTCAAGCAGAAGTTCTTTATTGCGTTGCTGTAGCATCTCAATCTCGTCTGACGTCTTGAGTCAAACATTGTAGTATATATACATTATAAGAGGGCGGGATTAGATAGGGGTGGAGTCACTCTGAAACAAAACATGCAAATGTAGTACGGAAGTCAGCTCGTTACCGGAAATCCCCCAGCCCTGATCTCATCAGCATAGCAGTTATTCAGGGGCTTGAGATGCTAATCCAATCAGCCTGACTAGATTGCTCAAACTTTAAATTATCATAGAGACAAAGGTGGGAGTCTCAGTAATCTGACTCATTTAACTTACAATAGAGAGAAACAGGTCTGGCGGCTGTATAGAGAGAAACAGAACAGGACAGGAATCTCGTGCTCAACATCTGAATGCTAAATTCAATCTACAGAACTTTCTCAGTTTATTTAGCCTACTATTGTAATGGAACCTAAATTAAACATTTAAATAAATTTGTAATCCTACAATGTGCATCCCACAAATCTCCATCAACTGCAAGATGCTATCCTATCAATATGGGCCAACATTTCTAAAGAATGCTTTCAGCACCTTGTTGAATCAATGCCACGTAGAATTAAGGCAGTTCTGAAGGCGAAAGGGGGTCAAACACAGTATTAGTATGGTGTTCCTAATAATTCTTTAGGTGAGTGTACATTATCATAATATAACTTAACACTATCCTGACTAGACACAGGGTTGGGATGATGTTACAAGTTCTAAAAAAGTTAACAAAAATACATTTAAATTTTAAATTTAACCTCCCTTACTTAAAGAAAACAAACAATTACAGACAAGTAAAATGCAAAAATGTACGAGGCAAATACAAGGCATTGTGGTACAGTTTAAAGTATGTAAAATGAATAACAACAACTAAAATATCAAATTAACATATTATGTATAATAAATAAAATAATAAAATACTGGGAGAAAAGGTGCTATATAATACTAGGGCAGTTACATAAATTTGAAAAGCTTTAAAATTTGTATTGTTTTTAGAAGCTTTTTGTGTTGTGATCTCATGTTTGAAAGTGTTTAAAAGTATATTGTGAGATCAGTATTACAAAAGGTAATATATGAGGGTTTCTTTTGAGTTATGTCTGTCTTATAACATTCCTTACCTTGCACTAAGATGAGCAGAGCACTTCCGGTGTAGCAGGGAATTTGGTGCATGCGTGTGTGTGTGTGTGTGTGTGTGTGTGTGTGTGTGTGTGTGTGTGTGTGTGTGTGTGTGTGTGTGTGTGTGTGTGTGTGTATGTGTGTGTATGAAAGAAAAAGGAAGGAATACATAGGCAGGCTTTACAGACAGAATGAAAAGACGTGGAAATCATCATAATAGAAACGGGAAGTGTGCAACCAGTCAACCGAGATAGCCTAGTGTCTGTGGTGAGGGTAAAATTGTGCAAGTGACTTTCATAGTCTGAACTGCTTTCTTAAGTTGCAATGACTTCGACATTAATTACAGCAAAAACATCATCAGCATATGTGCTTTAAGTTCAGCATTATATTTGTTTGTATGATGGAGTGAATATTATTGCACAATCCAACATATTTGCTAAAATTGCATAACTGAGAATGTCGGGTTCTGATCAGTTAAACTAGCCCATCCATAAAAACAATGACGCAAAAAAAGAAAAGAAAAGGCAAATAGAAATCAGTTGTTACCCAAACTGGCCCTTGGGACATTGAGTGTCACAGAATGCTTTTAATGCTCATCAGCGCGTGTCATTATCACGCTGAGCTGAGCACGTTCACCTCACTGCTGAATGGACATGGTCACGTAGACATGAAGGCAAATCAAATCAATATAACAGTGCCTCAAAACTCATTAACATTAACAAACATTATATTATATTGTACCGTGATCGATTAAGCATATGTTGGCTAGTAACAAAATTGGTTTATGAAGTGATGCTGCTTCTAAATCTGTTACTTTATTCCCTAAAAAACGTAAAACTTCAAACACGCTACACTCAGATCTCGTACATTGTGATGTGCATTATAATCTCGCTATTAGTAATTTACAAGTTAATTTGATTGCACCGTATTTTTCTCGCTTCTCAAGACTGAAGATCTGAGAGAGATTGGTTATCTGTCAACAGTGCCATTCGCCTATCTATCGCCAAACTTCAGCAGTCCTTCAGTGTCCCAGATGAACGGAGATGTGCTTTTGACATAAAACAGCATATTCTGAACCGAATGGAAACTTCTTAAAAATGCAGTCGTACTTAAAACTTTCCGCAGATAAGAGCTGTTTCCCTCGAACTAGCCTACGCACCGATATTTTCACTTGACGTTATATGAACAACAAGCACAGCTTACCTGCAGTAACCACTGACTGACCGAGTAATCAACATTTCATCTTACCCTGGGCTGGACTGTACAACAAGCCAGAAATCCAGAAAAAAATCTGTCGTTTTCCTTCTATGCAGAGAGTGCGCTTGAGTCAGACTATGATTTTAAAGAAGAGAGGAGGAGGAACTACAGGCTTCCTAATGATAAAATCATATCTTCGTCAGTCTCTCTTATCCCGCTGCTGCTTTTCATTCTGCTGCCAAAATACCCGTAACTTGATCATATAGAATAGACTACAGAAATATATATATATATATATATATATATATATATATATATATATATATATATATATATATATATATATATATATATATATATATATATATATATATATATATATATATACAAAAAACTCACTGTTAATTCGTGCAAAACAATCAGTAAGAAAGAGTGATACTATCTAGAGGTAGCAGAAGAAAACAGGTTTCTCTAGCTAGCGGACCTGCTGAGCGGTTGAGTCATGTTTCATTTCTTCCACAAGATGGCAGTTCTTTGTATTCATGTTGGTTTCATACATTTTTGAGAAATATTTATTAAACATTTTCTACAAATATAGTTAATGCATTAACGATGATTATTTTATACTAATTTAATAGTAGAATGTTTTCAATAATTAATAATAAAAGCATGCCTGTTTTTAATGTCGCCCCACAAAAATAGATTGAAAGGAAATGTATTTTTTTAATGTATTTTTCAACAACTTGAAATATGATTAGCATATTATTATTAGGCAGGCTACAATCTATTAAAACAGTTTTGTTTTGCTTTCTATTGGTAAGTGACAAACAATGATAAATTAGGAAAACATAAATAAACTAGGCTATAAGGTTTTTTAGGCTATCGTCTCCGAGAGCCTTCGGGATATTAGTTTATGATATCCAATAATAAGCAGGTTGGCTACCAACATGATGTCATTCTCAGTATTGCATTAAACGATGAGTCAAGCTCGTTGCGTCACATTTGACTGCTCATATAACTACACCTCTCTCACTCGAAAGATAATTCATTCTCTGATCTGAACTGGAGAGGAAAGACCCAAGACATAGGCCTACCAATACACGCCACTGGAATGAATAGTTTGATATTATTTATTCTTTTGCACCTGGGGTTCATGGTTTGCCAAGGAGGTAAGACATTTCTTCATACATTTTTATTGATATTCTATTCAATTATGATTTTTTAAAAATGATTTACTTATGTGCTATATAAGTCAAGCCGTCTAAAATAATCTATTTTTTTGGTGATGCAGCCAACCCCTGTTGCTCTCAGCCATGTCAGAATCGCGGTGTCTGTACTGAAATGAGCTCCGACTCGTATGAATGTGACTGTACACGCACTGGATTTTACGGTCAAAACTGCACAACACGTAAGTGAAAACTGCATAGACTTCTGTAGGCTAAATGAATAAGCTTCCTGTTCTCTATCAATACCCAACTAACTTTTTTACTTTGGTTTCGTTTTTACAGCCGAGTTTCTCACATTAGTTAAAGTTTATCTGAAGCCTTCTCCCAACACGGTGCATTACATTCTCACACACTTCAAAAGCTTGTGGAATATTGTCAACAAAGTGTCGTTTTTGAGAAATGGCATAATGCGATACGTGCTAACATGTAAGTTGACACTTTTCATGCCTGAAACAATCTTTTTAATAAAACCTCCAATTTGACTTTAATCTTTGATATAATTGAAATACTTTAAATTATAATTTATTTATTTATTTGTATACATTAGTTTTTAATTATAATGATTTAAATGATAATGATTTAAATGATCATTTTTATTTATAATTAAAACTTTAACTTTAAAAAGTTTATTTCCTCCTGGTCCAGCACGTGCCCATTTGATTGACAGCCCCCCTACATTCAATGCTGACTATGGTTACAAAAGCTGGGAAGCCTATTCCAATCTCTCCTACTACACTCGTACACTGCCTCCTGTCGCCAATGATTGCCCAACACCAATGGGAGTCGCAGGTGAGTCTCTTTCTCCTCAGACCTGTTTTCTCACATTTTTAGCTTCACAGTTAGACAGGAAGCCTGCATGGGTGTGTGGACGAGAAAAGCGCATATATATTTCTGTCCATCAATTAAAGTCACTGAGTCCACTTTTAGGCTGGTGTATAACACTCAAAAATGAAGAAATATACAGTGGAGGTCTTTTACTCATTTGTTGTTCTGTCTTTTGCAGGCAAGAAAGAGCTGCCAGATGTGAAGCTGCTGGCTGAGAAACTGCTTCTCAGGAGGAAGTTCATCCCAGACCCTCAACGCACCAGTCTTATGTTCGCTTTCTTTGCCCAACATTTTACTCATCAGTTTTTCAAAACTGACATGAAGAAAGGTCCAGCTTTCACAAGAGCCCTGAATCATGGGGTGTGTATCTTATACATACTGTATAACCTTTTCAAGTGGCACTAATTAATGGTCGTCTCACATTCACTTTGGTATCTGACTGACTTTGCTTGGTGTCTTTAGGTTGACTTGGGTCACATATATGGACAGGAGCTTGAACGCCAACACAAGCTGAGACTTTTCAAGGACGGAAAACTGAGATATAAGGTAAGGAATGTTTCCACCCCAGAATTAACTAAAATAACCTCCTCCAGGTCACTGAACTCAGTCACCACACCCTCCCTCCCCATTAGGCAATTTTGACATTTCTCCTGTCTTGTTACTTAATATCGCAAGCCTGGTCGTCTGAAAATTTGACTATATTCGTGGTCATTGCTTTAACCAGATTCTGGATGGTGAGGTTTATCCTCCGACAGTCAGTGAGGTTCAAGTAGACATGCACTACCCTCCTCATATACCTGAGTCCCGACGTTTTGCCGTGGGTCACGAGGCCTTTGGACTGGTTCCTGGACTCATGATGTATGCCACCATCTGGCTACGTGAACACAACCGAGTGTGTGATATACTAAAGCAGGAGCATCCTGACTGGGATGACGAGAGGCTGTTTCAGACCGCACGGCTCATCCTTATTGGTAAGTGTCCTGTAGAGAAGGACATTTAGATTCAGGTCGATATTTAAAGTGGACATTTTGCAGGATTGGTTAATGGATTTACCTCAAAACACATTTACAAGATGGTTCTATGGTTTTAACGTTTGTTCTGACTTTACAGGTGAGACGATCAAAATTGTGATTGAAGATTATGTCCAGCACCTTAGTGGATACAATTTTAAGCTCAAGTTTGATCCTGAACTTCTCTTCAACGAGCGTTTCCAGTACCAGAACAGGATCTCCTCTGAGTTCAACACCCTTTACCACTGGCACCCCCTTATGCCTGATGAATTTCACATCCAGGATGAAGTCTACAATTACAAGCAGTTTCTCTTTAACACATCTATACTGACAGACCATGGCGTCAACAGCTTGGTTGAGTCCTTCACCAATCAGATAGCTGGAAGGGTAAGACAAGAAAAATACGTTTAGTTTACCATATTTTGGAGAAGTCTACCACTGGTGGTGAGGATTTGGTGAATCTTAACTCTTCTCTGTTACTCCAGGTGGCTGGAGGGCGTAATGTTCCACCGGCTGTATTAAAGGTGGCCATAAAGTCAATTGAAGACAGCAGGCAAATGCGCTACCAATCTATCAATGCCTACAGGAAACGTTTCAACATGAAGCCATTCAAATCCTTTGAAGACATGACAGGTGAGAGTTAATATATTTATATTTCTCAGGTCTGAAAATAGATGTTTTCTAATGCAGCTATTTTGCCTTCAGCATAGGCAGCTGTTTTAAGTCTTTAAAACATAATGATAAATATAAATACAATATTTATTACAGTATTTAGTGCGCACACACACAAATTTGCATATTAACTTGCCTAAGCCCAGCTGTATTTTATAAGCATACCCTGCATATATTGTAAAATGAGTGGTATTTCAGTTGACAATTTGAGTTGACTGAACTTGTTTTATGTTTTAGGAGAAAAGGAAATGGCTGCTGAACTTGAAGAGATGTACGGAGACGTGGATGCTGTGGAGCTTTATACTGGTCTACTGGTTGAGAAACCCAGGCTCAATGCCATCTTTGGGGAGACCATGGTGGAGATGGGTGCCCCCTACTCCCTCAAAGGACTTATGGGAAATCCCATTTGTTCCCCTGAGTACTGGAAACCAAGCACATTTGGTGGCAAAGTGGGCTTTGAGATTATAAACACTGCCTCTCTGCAGAATTTGGTTTGCAATAATGTCAAAGGGTCCTGCCCTATGGCGTCCTTCTATGTGCCTAATGTAAAAGATTCGGTACCAACCACTATTAATGCAAGTACTTCCCACTCAGATCAAAACGTAAACCCAACAGTTTTACTAAAAGAACGGACGTCTGAGCTCTGACAGATGTATTCTGTAAGAAAATGTATTAATTATTTATTTATTTATTTATAGGATATTTATTGTGAGAACAATATCTTTTAATTCCTATTTTTGATGAATAGTTTTGTACAAATTTAATGTTATATTTTTTATCTATTTATTAAATATTATGTACATTGTATGTATTGTAAAAAATGTTTACATTAGACCTCAGATTTCAGCACCGCTATAATGCTGATCAGCTTATTCTGTCATATTGTGTCTTGATTTTACTTGAATCCCATTTCTAGTTGTTTACAATGTTTAAATGGTTTAACTTGTGTTGTTTGTTTACTGTCTGCCATTTTTCTTCCTTTGTTTCTCTCAATCTCCATAATGTAACATCTCAAGATCTCAGAATACTAACTAAACAAACAACTTTCTTTCTAACAAAATGTCTCACACTGTTTTTTTACTTTTTAAACACTTGTTTAATCTAAAAAAGTATTGACATTTTCTTGTTTTATACTTGAAATTTGACTATGAATTAATAAATCACAATAAATTAATATTTTTACCTTGTGTTCTGTGAATTCTTAAAAAATGAATTTCCTTCAAAAGATTTGTATTAACATTTTGCAACAAGATAATCATTTTATTTGGTATAAATCATTAGACAAGGTTTATTAGCGATCTGAGCAATTTCCACGAATAAAATAGACGTAACTTGCAATTCCAACAACCCTGAGTGGTAGTGTGAAAATATATAAAATAAAAATATGCACACAGCAAATTCCAAGGCAACAAATTTAGTCTTTATGATGGCAGATGTTATAATTGTTAGTCAACAGCCTATGCTGAAGGCACATCTATGACATTATCAGGGATGAAAATAATTGCAAAGCACCACTGCATTCTGGATAATTTGCAGATGTTTGGGAATGAATGGATGAAGGCTTAAATACATCACAGTAGTAAGTCCAAGAGTTGTTCAGCATGCTCAGATAGGAAGGGTCTGACTTTCACAATGTTAGAACACAAATCTGCATGAACGTTCTGTGTGATGTGGTCAATAAAGATTATCGTTCAAAAGACATTGATTGTATTATTGGTGACGAGCCTCGTTGAGGGAGATGTAGTCATAAATTGCTGAGCTGGGGTCTATTTCCCAAAGCCAACTATGGTTGCATTTTCTGTCATTACCAACACAATTAAACTGAACTTTTGGGAAACACAACTCTGGCTGGGAGGATAAGGAGCTCTGACTAACCCTAACCACTATGAACTGGAGGTGGTATTCTTATTCTCAGAATACCTATTTTTTTACATGTAAAACATATTTATCAATACATTATCAACATACTAAATTGTATAGTGAACACCAATAAGGGTTTCAGGCTCCCTTATTTCACCACTAATTGTGATTCCTTTTTCTTATTTAAAGGGCACTGTGTACACACAACCATCCTTTAATGGTAAAAATCCACCCAGTCCTTTTTTAATCCCCATAAATCATAAGCAGTGTCTCAGAACAAGCCGTTTGTAGATTCTAGCAATGTGACGTCACGACTGCTGACGGTCTCTGCCCTATTAGCAGAGCAGCGCCATGACATGTATGAAAGAAATTTCTACTTGGTTTGATAATTATTGACAATCAGACTCCAGAGAATCTTGCTGCACTGGTTTGGTTCCGATCAGGCCAAAAACCTAGGACTAGTTCACAAAATTCCAAGATTTCCATTACACGAGAGTAGATGTTAAAACTTCGGTAACGCTTCATTTTACAGTACAGTACTTACGTGTACTTACAGTAGAAAGTACTGGCTAATTTAAGGTAAGTACATGGGTTAGGGGTAGGTTTAGGGGTAGGTTCAGGGTTAGTACCTAGTTATTACCCAGTAATTATAACTACTATAATAAGTACATGGGTAACAGGACTGTAAAAGGAAGCGTTACCAAAACTTCATACTGATTTGTACTCGGCTTTCGCCAAGATAAGCACAAACTAAGACGTAGCTTTACAGTAACTTATGCTTCTCCATGTATTTACACTTCCTTCCATATGGTGATGTGAATCTCCTTCTGTCCGGCGTTAACGGCTGCAGTGTACTTGGCGCGTCAGCACACACAACGGCTGCAACTACAGTGCGGTCTCCCCAGTGGACCAGCACGACAACTGTCTGGATTGAGCCGAGTAGGGGACATCTCTAGGGTCTTCAAGTGGGCACCTTCTGTCCTCAGTGTTTCGTCGACTAGCCCACGAC
The DNA here is from genome assembly GCF_029890125.1 of Rhinichthys klamathensis goyatoka. NCBI lineage: Eukaryota > Metazoa > Chordata > Actinopteri > Cypriniformes > Leuciscidae > Rhinichthys > Rhinichthys klamathensis. Next base: position 8,207,822 of record NW_026606800.1, read on the forward strand.
ACCTCAAGAGGGCTCGACAGTGACTCTGGCGTCCCAGAATCACCCCCCTCCGTCCCCCACTCAACTCAGCCCAGCTTACTGACCTTTACATCCCTCCTGCTGCTGAGGTTGTTCCTTCCTCGTAGTTCACATGTGACCTAACCACAATCTCACAATCTCTCCGCAACCCAACCATACGCGCCAACCCGTTTGACTAAGGCTGTCGAGCCCCACTGTCTTCGTTAAAGTAGGTTCAGTGGAAACGGTTCCGTATGGCATACTACCTACCGCAAAACACGATATCTGCCCAAACACCAACCCTCATTCACGCAATATACACAGGAACATAATAACTGTAATTACTATGCAAACTATACAAATAAACCAACAGACACTTCGAATTTTTCAAGAATTCTATGAAACCGTAGCATGGCAGCCTGTACACAGCCAGCCAGAATATTTCCGTCTCAACCACAGCCAGTTGCTGCTCCTCTCTGCTGCTTCAGATAAGTTCTTTACTGTGCGACGCAACTCTTGGCCACTGAATCTGACGTCTCTGAGGAACCGGGTTGTGGAGTGTGCCACAAATCCTCGACAACCCACTTCCACTGGATAAACCTGGACTCTCCATCCTCGCTGTTCTGCTTCAGTGGCCAGATGAGCATACCGCAGTTTCTTCCTCTCATATGCCTCATCTACCGCATCCTCCCATGGCACTGTTAACTCTGCTATCAGTTGAACAATGCGTGCTGATCCAGACCACAAAACAATATCTGGTCGGAGGTTAGTGGTGGCAATCTCAGGTGGAAAAATATTTTAAAACATTTCGATCGGATCCGAGGCATGCATTTTGTTCATCTTGAGCCAAGGATTCCAAAGATATAAGACACTTGAGCCTATGCCTATGAGTTTCATACTTCTCACCGCTGTAGCGCCCCCGTCAGGCCGATCGGGGCGAGCCTTGGTGACATTGTAGACAGTCTGAGTACGACCAGCCCTCAAAGTCTCAAGTCTATACGACTTACAGTTTGGTCTGCCCAATCACTTTTAGGGGAGAATGCTGATCTATGGAAATTTGAACAATTAGGGTTTCAGCGCTACAAGCTAGCTTAATTTATGGTCTTTTTTATGATTATTTTAAGAGATTATCCAAGCTTTAGTATGCAGTGTGCACCCCCTCCAGCTCTCTTCACATTGTTTCTACAGCTGTAAATATGTCAGTTCTCATAAAACTGAACCACTGACCACATCAAAGTGAAGAGAAGTACCGCAATCAGTAAAGCTTTTGACGAGAAGCGTCCGATTAGGCCCCATAATTGTGCAAGTGATTAGGACTTTGCATTTGTGCTTCTGGTCATCTCTGACTTTCCAAAGCTTTACTGTATGAGGTCCATCTAGCTCACTTCTGTGGGCAGACTAAAGGACAAGCTCCCATTCTCTGTGATAAATTGGCATAAAATTGGCACCGCGGGCCAGAAGGGAAGATTGTGGAGCGCATGTTTCCATTGCCTCAGACTGTCTCCTCAGCGATTGATAGTGTACGCAGGGTTTTTTTTTTTTCACTGGCCAGGGGACGTGCCACCGAGAAAAGCCTGTGTGGCTCGAGAGGAGATACGTGCCATTTGACAAGTGATGAAAATGAGGGGCAGTTGGATCCGGTCCCTGGTCACTTCCCAGTGTGAGAACTTGGCAGAGAGAAATAGAATCAGAGGAAGAAGCACTTTTCAACATTCATTTTAACAAAAAATACAATGATTTTTTTTAACTGAAAAAAATAAAATAAAATTGGTGTAGAAATCATTTTCAATCAGAAATTGCAAGTAAATGTAACCGTAAGCTGAAATAGTATTTTCTTGTATACCATGCTACAATGATCTGTTTTAACTTACTCCAGTGATCTTTGTTGTATCTTTTTTTTTTTTTTTTACAAAATCATTTTTACAGTGTATGATAGTAAAAAACTATCGACAACCGCCACGAGTCACATTACATGTTAAAGGAATAGTTCACCAAACATTTTTAATTATGTCATCATTTACTTTAACTTCACATCTTTTTGTAGAAGACAAACGAAGATATTTTAATTTTATTTGTTGTTGTCTGTAGCCTACATTGAAAGTCAATGGGGTCAAAAATAACACACACATTCAATGCATGGACCAAAAAAACAACAACAAACGAACGAAAACAGACGACATGAGAGTGATTATATTATAACAGAAATTTCATTTTTGGGTGAACTACCCTCTAATATTAAAATCTTAACACTGCATGTAGCACACACACACTATAAAGGAATTTGAATATAGATGAACATATTTGGAGAAAACTATAAACCTGTCAACACTTGCCATGCATCTGACACAAATGAGGTAATGCTTATAAAAATGCTTTTAGTTGGGTCCTGGAGCAAGATGACAGAGTGTTAACTCATCATTACTGAAACTACAGTGTGCCACACTGTCTGTGGCCCTCCATTTAATGCTGTAAACATTCTCAGACCATAAAAGGAGAGACAAATATATAACATCTTCAGTATGTGCCACTCGCCTCATTCATTAGGTCAGATGACATTGCGTGTCTTTGGTTGTTTTGAATTTGTAATATCTTTGTTTAAAAATGAAGAGGACAGTGAAGAAGGAACCTTCCTGTATGCCTGTGTTTATAGGAGAGTGTGCCTGTGTCTGCACATGCATATCTCACATATTCAAAATGATTTCACTTTCCTTGAAGGAAGAAGCAAAAATTCCCAGTTTAGGCAATCTGAGCCACAAAGCCTATCTGCGCCTTACAGATAAATCCCTCTTATCTTGAAAGATGAATAATATATTCATTATAAAATTACTGTATGTTTATTTTGAGCAGGAGCCATGTGTATACTTTGCAAATGCTGCTCACACTTCACCCCGCATGTCGGAATACAAAAGTTTCCGGTTTCCTTTAAACTTCCGAGCACTAAAAAAGAATTAAAAAAGAAATGAGAGTTAAGCACAACAGGAAGTTGGCATTCATAAGTAACAGACATCTTTTCATCAATCTTAGAAACATACAGACATGTAATTCTATACTTTTCCCTTTGAAATTACAGAAAAATACAACCTTGTTTAAAATGATATAAAAGTTTCTGCCTGCCCTGAACTGCCTCAGAATTTATTATCTCTCAACAAAATTCCAGACTTTGTTCTCTGTGTGGTCTCCTTAACGGAAGATAATAAACATAAAAACAGATTAAACCAGGGACTTTGCCAAAAATGCACTTGACCTAATAATCAAAAGTTTAGTTTACTTTGCTTTACTGACATTTCAGCCATACAAGTGTACAGTGGCATGTTCTACAAAGAACACACTAAACAATAAATAAATAAAACACATTAATCCATGCAATGGCATAATGCATAGCCACATTCTTATGCATTCTATCTGCATTTGTCATTTTTCCTGATGCTTTCCTCTGTTTTTCATAAAAAAATGTAATTCTCTCTGTGAATCTGAAAATCTTGGCCTTACATATGTGTACATAAACTGCCACATGAAGAAGCCGTTTGAGATCAATATTGTAAAACAAAATTGATTCTTGCGAGTCTCATAACTTAACATGAGGTGGCAAGTTTGAATGCAAAAATCATCAGTGAATAATGTATTAAATGTCAGTACGTTCCTCACTCAAAGCTATATTGTATGATTTTAAAAAGAAGACCTGGCACAATAAATCATAGAGTTTATAATTACAGTCAGTGCTATTTGAAGCATGTTTCAGATTGATGTTCTAAGTCAGAAACTACAGGAATGAGGATATTATAGTCAGAAAGGGAAAACCCAACCAAAAACATGAATCAGTTAAAGGTTCTTTGGTAAGATGTCTTCCTTAATTCATAAATAAACATTTTTTTTCCATGCATGTTGTGATATCAGAGGCCCTTTCATGTAGAGACATTCTGGTCATAAAACATATAACATTGTAACTAGACATCCACATGCATCAGCATCATGACCCTACTACTAATGGACCTCTCCATCCAAAATTTCCAGCTATATCAACTGGTAAGTGTCTCATTCTAGACCAGACAGTCTTTGCACAACACTTGCAGAGAAACCAGCATGTCTCAATATCCATTTTACACCACAACACGGCCACATCACACACTTTGCTACTTTGCAACTCTTCTTGTCTATAGCCTACATCAGACTACATGCCAATCATATTAGTAAGGGGCGGTTCACACAGAACACGTTTTTCCATTCCAATGCTCTAATTTTCCATTGTTTTTCTATGTAAACACCCGCTAGACGGATGTGTATAACGTTGCGCTCGCGTCTTGCGTCTCGCGCATAACACAGTTATAAAAACGCTCAAGTTAAAATCAGTTCAACTTTTTTTTTAAAGCGTCTCGAGACCTTGCGGTTTTTCCTCATTCCACTGCCATCGTCTCCATAAGACCTTAAAGGGGTCATATAATGCCATTTTTGTACAAGCTAGTATGATTCTTTAGGGTCTAAATTAAAAGTTTGTAATATACTTTAATTAAAAATTCTCATTAGTATTGTAAGAAAACACTTATTTTACTTGGTCAAAAACAGCTCCGTTCAGCATGCCGTTTCAGTGCATGTGACTTTAAATGATAATGAGCTTTGCTCACCCCGCCTCTCTGTTCTGTGCGTACACTGTTTGTAACACAATAACACAATAACCATAACGCGTTGTTCATTATTAACGTGGGATTATGAATTATATTGAGAACATCATACATAGAAAACATGCCGTAATGTACCCTAAGTGTAAACCTTAGACGCATTCATTGTGAAGCGTGCAGCTAGCGATTTGCAAAGATTAATATAAATATTAATATGAAGTTTAATAAAACGTTACACTCACTTCAGTTGTTCTAGAGGTTCAGCAGGAACACGAAAAGCTGGTACCGATCCTTTATTCAGGAGCAGCTTCTTAGCAAAACCAGCTCATACTGACCCTCGTTTATAAAGCAGTCTGGTGAGAAATGATTCGCGCAAACATGAAAGCATTGACGTTGCTCGTGGGGAATATTCCCTTCGAGAACAAACTCAGCCACTGCGTCTTCAGCGGTTCGGATTTAGGAACATTAAAATGACTGCTGTGTTCCTTATTGCACCCAAGAACAGAACACCACAATCCCTTAGACGCCAATGATTCTGCTCATAGACAGTGCTCCAGCATATCAACATTGACCGCGCCGGTCCGCGCGGACTATGATTGACAGCTCGCTCACAAGCGAGGGCGGGTCTGTGTTGAAACGTTGCTGTCAATCAACAATCGTGGGAGGGGCTTCCGAGCGTGTGACGTCACAAGGTCGAACGGCTTGATTTGAGGCAGGGGAAAACATATAAGGAGATTAAAACAAAAACACTGGATGGATTTTTATCATTTTATGATGGTTGTGTACAGGCACTGCCAACACACATTTCAGTACAATCAACTTGTAAAAGTGCATATACCATTAAATGACCCCTTTAAGACCTATAACATGGTTAATGATTCTATTGAGGCTCTCAAGATTAACTCAAAGATGTGGAGCCAAAGAAAAGCTAGCTCACTTTTTATTTATTTTATTTAACCTTTATTTTACCAGGTAGCCCGATTAAGAACAAATTCTCATTTGCAACGGCGACCTGGCCAAGATAAGGCGAACAGATGTGCAAGACAACTTTAGTGTTTGTTATTTTACAACACCTAATTACTGTAACGTGTATATTCTGTTATGTTTTGGTTTGGTTTTCATTCTGTTTGTCTGAGTTCCTTCCTAGTTAATTTCCCTGGTTGTTAATTCGTTTCCACACACCCGTTTCTGTTCTCCTTGATTACGTTCCCTATGTATTTAATCCTTGAGTTCTTTCTGTTCAGTGTCCGGTTTCGTCTTATTAACGTGGTTGTGTTTGTGTGATCTCATATGATCTCCTGAGTATTGTAGATTTAAATAAAGACTGTTTTGTTATTAATCTCCTTCGTCGTACACGTCACTGGAGCCACCTTTGACAATTACTACTATTGTTAATGTAATGCTTCTCTGGCAGGTGTACTGGAATCAATGAAAAGTACAACACTAAAATGTCAAAATGGCTTTGCTACAAAAAGGTATTTATGTGTAGAATTGCTCTTATTCTTATGCCTCTTGGCATCCAGAAAAAACGGCATTTAATTCAAGGTGTGAAAGGAAATGATATCATTTTAAGTTTACTAGTATTAACACACAAGTTTTAGTAACACACCAGTCTTTGAGCAGCAGTAACCGAATGAGTGTTTGATTAGTCACAAATACCTCTTACCACTGCTATGGACCATTTTCAAAAGAATGCATTACAAATTAAAAGGAAATTCTTATGCTGCATGTTTAAATACATATCTGATTCCCAAGAATTAATATTTTGAAATTGTCAATTGGCCCCCTTGTCCTCTAGGCATGAAACACTACCTAAAATACCTCTAAAATTACTAAGTAGTATGCAGTATAATATGCGTCAGCCAGTTTACAGGTTTTAGTGTATATTTTAGGCAAGAATGAGGCATTGCAACAAAGACATACCACTTGGCTTGACTTGATAGTTTCTGTCTAGCTTCTTATGCAAATAGTGATAAGATTAACAATGGCACACCTTTTCCTCATACTCTTTCTTGGGAAAATTCATTTACTGTCTCTAGTTACTTAGTCACCTCTATAGCTCCATTCTAAAAATAATTTTACATATTTGATTATCCTTTCATTTTTAACATGATATGAATAGGAATGATTCCCCAAATAGTGCGGTTTCTTGAGAAGTGCTTAGTGATCAGACATACAGGTGATAAAAAAGCCAAAAAAATTGCAATGAATTTACTCAAAAAAAATGGGCCATACACATAATTGATAAGAGAATGTATGAATCATAAAAGGAGATTGTTGTGTGCTTTTGTAACCTTCTTTATGCAGATCTCGCACTGTACAGCATTACAATAATTTCCTCTGTTTTTCACCAAAAAATTTAATAAAATAAAAACTGTACAATATTTTTTGTTATTCTATCATTTTTAAAAATCCTGTTACAGGGACGAAATATTTTTTCTAAATAATCTATAAATAATCTTCTAAATAATCTATCATCTAGAAAGCCTCTGTCTTCACAAAACCATCTTCAAATGAGTGCAATTAATTTAACAAACAGTTCAAAATAGTGTACTGTTCTCACATGTAATAGTTTTGATTATGGGTGCATTCCGATATTGATAAAACATGAATTCCTTTCTATCTAACAATAAATTTTCTTAATTTTAATTATATATTACTAATCATGATTGCTCATTTTATTTCTGATCAATTTTGAACCTTTTTTCTATACTTGAATTATATCAAATGACTTATTAAACCCATACAGCATTAAATTAGCAGTCTGTTCTCATGGAATGAATGAACAGTTCAGATCAGGTCAGGTCAGAACCTTAGATGACTGTACAGAAAATCACTGTTAATTAAAATGTAAAATGTTCACGTAGCTAGGGTTTTTCGTCCAAATAATTATACATGCACACACACCCCGACACGCACACACTCAGATCTGATTGTGACTGTTTAATTGCTAATATTTGGCTTGCATCTCCAATTTTGTGATCAGTCACCTGAAACTGGAAATTTTGATCTCTAAACTAAAACAAAGAATAGGAAATCCCCATTCATAGATCAATTTGGAAAATAAGTCACTGGGAGAACAACGATGTCACATTCATTTTAGGTCAACACATACACTTTGTAGCACAACGTTATTGCAAAACTACAGATCAAACAAAGATGTTTTATTATTATTTATGAGGAATATAAATGTATCAGTAACTACAAGCCATGGTCTCAACCTAGCTATCCCCTACTGAGGGACAGCTTCAGGTTACATTTTCAACCATTATTTGCAGTCTAATTGCGCTACTCCCAATTTTTTTATAGGCTATTTAATTATTCTTTATATGAAAAAAAGTTTGTGTATTCCTATAGAAGCACAATTTCACAAATCAGGTTTTTAAATTCAGCATGAAATTAAATTAATACATTTTTGATCTCGTAAATTCTTAACCAAAATATCATAACTTGATCTTCAGGTGAAACGACAGTATGCTGGACTAATCCAGTATGCTGGTCCAATCATTTAGTCTGCAAGGTTTCATATAGATCTAGCTCCATCTAATCAACAACTTATGGATAGAACCATTTTTTTCTTTTTCGATATCCATTTCACTTGAATGTACGTCACAATTCAAAGATCTGTCACTACTTCTGTTACATCGCGATTTTAAAAACTATTTAGACATGTCCCAAACATTGATAGAGCTATAAAATGGAATTCTAAATTGGATTCTAATCATCTATTATGTGTGTATTCTTCCATGATGAAAAATTATCATTATGTTCACATTAAACCAAAATGGGATGGCAGCCATTTGGATCATATTTTAAAAACAACAGCAATGACAAATTATCAGAAAGTGCCCAACTCTACCTGTTTTGCCGTAACAAATAGTGACTATTCTTGGAGAGAGAGAGAGAGAGAGAGAGAGAGAGAGAGAGAGAGAGAGAGAGAGAGAGAGAGAGAGAGAGAGAGAGAGAGAGAGAGAGAGAGAGAGAGAGAGAGAGAGAGAGAGAGCTCAGGGAAAGTGCCACCAATACCTTAATCAAGTAATTTGGGGGAATTTCCCACAGACTACATCTCTGATACAACTGATATCTTGGTTATAAAAGGAAACCCTGAAACAGAGAGGTTTTGTTTGAGACCCAGGGACAGCACCAGCTTCCTTGATACTTCCTTACTCTATTTGTATAAGGGGGAATGTTTCCATAACACAGATACGCAGGTCAGCATAGCATCCTTACATAGTCATAAGCTGCCACATAAAATGCATGTCAATAACGGACACATCCTTTAAATATAAGGAGCTTCAGTGCAAAAATTACCCATTTTTGTAGGAAAATGACAACAATCTGAGGGTATCAGAACCCAATTGTTTTTTTGTTTTTTGTTTTACAATTTAGCACTCTATAGCTCTTAATTAAGACAATAGACTAATATTATTTGCTATATTACTCAATTATATTCAATTACTAACCCTATAAGCACACAACGTACATCACAGAGATGTCTATTTGATGTCTGCATTTACATCTGGAAGATGTATTTTTTGTGTTTGCTCATCTGCAATGTCTCAAAGACAGAGTAAAATTTATATGAAATGTTGGTAATTTTTGGTTTGGTATGGCTGTAAAACTGAACTATCAGGTGAGTAACTTACACTAACTTGTTCACTTGTTTACAGCATGTAAACAGGGTGACTAAACTGATTTAGACTATATAAACATTTTGAGGAGGCTCTGAGAAGAGAAAGCAGCATGTTTAGCAGGTGGCATGAAGACAACATTTTTAGTTGAAGCAAATGGTTGGCTGCTGCTGGCAAGACTGCATTTGATTTATTTTGTTTATTGATCATCGCAAACACAACCAAAGATATGAACAAAACACTAAAACAAGCTTGACGAATCATGAAGACTTCTTAAAGGTCAACACACACACATATGTGCTCATGTAAACACAAGTGCACATAAACAAGAACTTACGTCATACAACTCACATCCAGCCATGACAAACTGTATTTGGTAATAAGCTTTTGTAAAGTCAATTCATGGGTGTATTCTTATCATGTTAAGGTCATCAGAGACTAATGTAACTACTGTAAGTATTTGGGTGCGGCTCAAGATCAATCTTCTATAAAATACCAGATCAATATTTCTTAGTCTTCTTCACATACAGCTATTCATATTATTTAGTCAGTTTTAAAAATAAAGGCAAAACCTTTCCATTAGGGATAGTTCACACAAAAATTAAATTTCTGTCATTAATTAATCACCCTCATGTCATTCCAACCCCGTAAGGCTTTCGTTCATCTTTGGAACACAAATGAAGGTATTTTTTAATAAAATCTGAGCCAGTTTTGTACTCTACCACTTTAACGCTTCAAAAGGTTCATAAAGAGATCGTAAAACTAACTCATGTGAATTGTGAGTTTAGTCAAAATTTTCTGAAGAGTCTCGATCACTTTATATGATGAACAGATTGAATTTTGGCTTTTAATCAAATATAAACATTGATCAGCGAAAACAGAAGCTCAACCGAACCTGCTTGACGCGCGAGAACAAACCTCATTGGTTCTTGAGGAAGCTCGTGCTGAGTAACACGAGAATGAACCTCATTGGTTCTCACACATCAAATGACCAAGCTTGAGCTTCAGTTTATCATAACTGTTGTGTAGGTTGCTGAATGTTTATATGTGAATAAAAGCCTAAATTAAATTTGTTCATCATAAAGCGATGGTCTCTTCAGAAAATTTTGACTAAACCGCTCAATTCGTATGGATTAGTTTTACAATCTTTGTAAAGGTAGTTGCGTATAGCTAGTGTCTATGGAGGGACAGATTTTATTACAATTATCTACATTTGTGTTCCGAAGATGAATGGAAGTCTTACGGTTATGAGGGTGAGTAATTAATCACAGAATTAAACATTTTGGGTGAACAACCCCTTTAAGAGCTGGGGATTGACAGGGATGTTTTGACCTTTTGCAGAGGTTAAACCGATCTAAATGTGTAGGTGACAGCTGTCTAATTGCTGGATTTTCTCACGTCTCCCCTGAGGCTTAGGCGAAACGGGTAAATCAGTCATAAAACACCTGTGGAAAAAAATGTTTTTGAAGTGCATCATTCTGGAAGTGTTGTCATATTTCATGTGATGCTGGGGCTAATGTGCGGTATTGGCTAATGATCATCATAGTTCATGCACATAGGACATAGTTCATGCACAATGCTCATGAATAGTTCACCCAAAATTAAAAATTCTGTCATTAAAAATTTTCACATCCTCATGTCTTTCTTAACTTGTCTGAGATTTTTCTATTCAGTGAAAGCAGACAAGAGCTTTCAAGTTTTGTTCAAAACACAAAAGCACCATAAAAGTCCATACGACTTGTGAGCTATAGTCCATGTCTTCTGAAGCCATATAATATCATTGTGTGATGAACAGACTAAAATGTATTATTCACTCATCATTCATTGAGGAAGCACAACAATGATGGGCACTCTCGAAACACTTCTTCATGAAGATTTGAAAACTTTCGTTTCTAACCACAGTAGCTCGGAGCACCTATCAAACTGGCCAAGTCACGTGATTTCAGCAAATGCTCATACTTTTGAATTCATGGTTCAACACATGAACCAGTGTTGAATATGTAGTTTTAACAGATCTCGGGTCAGTTTTTTGTAATGTAGGTTCAGTTAATGAATTTAAATAATTATGCGTGATAGTTTGTGATAGTTAATAATTGTCATTTGTTAAGTTAATTTAAAGGGTTAGTTCACCCAAAAATGAAAATTAAGTCATTAATTACTCACCCCCATGCTGTACCAACCCCGTAAGACCTTCGTTCATCTTCAGAACACAAATGAAGATATTTTTTATTAAATCTGAGAGGTGGATCACTGCTACATAGGCTGCCTAAGGGAATGAAACTTGACGGCCCAGAAAGTCATTAAAGAAAATGTTTAAATATTCCACGTGCCTATAGTGGCTCAACTATAAGTTTATCAAGCGACGAGACTACTTTTTGTGCGAAAAAACCCCCATAAATAATGACTTTATTCGACTATTCCATTACTTCCTTGTGGGCCTTGAGACGAGAGTTGAAGAGATTTCCAGAACGCATGCGCGAGAACTGAGGAGAGGACGTTCTTCTTCTACTACTTCTTGTTCAGTTCTCGCGCATGCGTCGTGGAAATCTCTTGAACTCTCGTCTCAGGCCCACAAGGAAGTAATGGAATAGTCGAATAAAGTCGTTATTTATGGGGGTTTTTCGCACAAAAAGTATTCTCGTCGCTTGATAAACTTATAGTTGAGCCACTGTAGGCACATGAAATATTTAAACATTTTCTTTAATGACTTTCTGGGCCGTCAAGTTTCATTCCCTTAGGCAGCCTATGTAGCAGTGATCCACCTCTCAGATTTAATCAAAAATATCTTCATTTGTGTTCCGAAGATGAACGAAGGTCTAACGGGGTTGGTACACCATGGGGGTGAGTAATTAATGACTTAATTTTCATTTTTGGGTGAACTAACCCTTTAAATTGACAGAGTGCCAGAGTGCCTTGGCTTGATACGTTTTTGCTACACCCAAAGAACACCGGGATACGGATTTTACACCCCGTGCAGCACTTTTTTAGCCTGGATGCCAGCCCGAACCCCGCCCACAACATTTTTTGATCGGGAAGTTCGGTCTGGACTCGCTCCATTGAGGAGTAATTATGATCGGTTCAGAAATCGTCGGGCCAATCAAATTGCCAGGGCGGGCTTTATACGATGATGGACAGATGATCTGCAGGGACGTAATCCTCACGTTATCAAAGAGCGCTTGGGTTGAACTGGTTTCCCTCACAGATGACTGCCGCTGGAGAACTGAGATGTAGAGATTCCGCTATCGCGTCTGTTGTAAAAGAAATCGACAGCGCATTCATTTTAAAAGACGAACATATAACTGCAATCAAGGCATTTGTCGATCGGAAAGATGTGTTTGCCGTCCTTCCTACGGGATTCGGCAAAAGTTTAATTTATCAGCTGGCTCCGATGGTAACTAAGAAGATGGGACGCAATGAAAACCCTGTGGTCGTTGTAGTTTCTCCTTTGGTCGCACTCATAGAGGGCCAAGTAAAAGAAGCAACACTCGTTATTTTACTTCTTCCAGCGTGCGTGCATTTGAGTTCTGTAGTTGACAACTGTGCTATGCAAAGTAGTTGACTTACTGCGTTGCTCTCATTGGTTGTAGGTCTATCCAATTGAGTGCAGAGTTTTTTTTTTTCCTGGTTCGGTTAAGACACGCCTCATAATCAAAGCCCTATGAAGCAGTATCGGACTCACATTCTGACTAGAATATGAGTATGACGAAGTCAGGCTAGCGCTTTTTAGCACTCCTTGTTTTATGTAGGCCTAATCTAAAAGTCCTTAAATACAATTTTTATATAAAGTGTCTGTTTAATTATTTTATTTCTGCTTGTTTTGTGTTTTAGGCAAGACTTTATCAATTAAGTAAATTTATATAAAAAGCCTTTATTTAGTCATGGCTAAGGCAATTAAAATCAGTTTACAGATAGCCGCACACCGACGCGTTGCGGCTAATGAGTGTTCACATTTCCTCTCCTGAAAGATTCGCGCACGTCTCTGTCTCCTCAGTGCCCATCACAAGCCCCTATTGGCAACCACTTGAGAGACCTCTCGAGCTGTCTTAAATAACTGGGAGAGTAAGAGTGATTCTTAGCTTTAAGAAATTTGATAAATTGCTTTTAAGATTACGTTCGAAAAGTAGGAACCCCAGATCAGACCTCTCTCATAAACTCACCATGGAGAGCTAACATTACAGTTGATGTCAAGTTTAACGATGAATAACAACTTAAATTTAGTTTTCTCACAAAAAGTAGCCTTGGGAATTCTATACAAATTATTTTAAATACAATTTTGTGTTTGCGAACAGTTTGAACAGCACAAGGGTGAGTAAATAATGACTAACGTTACATAGTTTTCTTTTTGAGAGAAAAATCCCTTTAACCCCAACAGCCCTAATACGTATACTTTTCGTTACTATGGGTTCAAACATCTGATAAATGACAACTTACAGTGTAATAAAGTTTGTCTCCATGATGTTTGTATCTGTTCTTCAGTTTAAGGTCAAACAGGAAGTTGTTGATGTGCGTGTACTGTCACCTGGTGGCGGTAAAGAGACCCTACATGAGTCATTTCTTTTTCTCGCAGTGGGAGAGAGGGGACCTCAGACAAAAAGAATAATAAAAAAACCTATGAATGAGCGTGAGAAGGTTTACAAAGTAAATGACTAAGATCGGTGTGTAAGAACGAGAAAGTGAACCATCGCGTTTCCCTTGCGTAAGCAGTGAGCAGAGCCACTGGATTCCACAATGAATCGGCTAGTTTTGATGTGACAGATGAAAGGTCATTGTCATGACGCTGTTTTGAGTGTGTATGTGAACACCATAAGGTATCCGCAAAGCCTAGTGACGTGGTCCATTCTCTCCTGCTTGGTTATTTTGTTCTTGTGTTAATCCAGTACTCTGGGGTTTTTCTTCTCTTTTTTCAATCAAAGGCCTTCGAAACTCTTTAATTTGTTTCACTGAAATGTAATTATTTTATCAAATTCATTAAAATAGAATATAACAATATAATCAACTGATATCTGCATAAAATTAAAGGCGTAAATCATGTTTATGTTGTGTTTAATGTGCAGGTCAATATGTGTATGAACTGAGAATGCCTTTTAAATTTTAATTCTATTCTGGAACAGTATCCTGAATTAAAAAGTAGAATTCAAATGGAATCAAATTCAAAGAAATACATTTTTACAAATTGTAATTTCTACAATGAAAATAAATAAATAAATAATTTATTATTATTATATTTATTTTTTGGTATCTTTACTTCCACAGAGCATCATCACCTTTCAGACCATGACATCAAAAGTTGCAACTTTGCCCCTTGTTGTAACCAAAGTAATGCAGGAATGCCTGATTTAGTCCAACCCATCACCCCCCTACCCATTGTGTTGTATGCTAAAAAAGAGCATACAACACAACAAAGTCCTCTAAGCAATAATTCCAAATCTCAATAAGCACCTTGAGCACCCCCTCCTGTACTCTACAAAGTCCCATTTACACTTTTGACCCTGTCTGGGTTGTCTTCCCCTCACTTCATAATTCTTGGGTTTTATCTGCCATGAGCAATGGAAAGCTAGAGAGACAGTGAGTAAGTACTCATAATTTCCTGGTAAAGATGTTATTTATCAAACAGACTTCAGCCAGCATGGGTCTCCACACATATTGTCCGACGCATAGCGTGCATAAATGAGTGTTTTCTCAGTCTGGCCAGAGAAAATGAGGAGCCCTTGAGGAATTCTGACCTACTCTAAAGCAATTTTGGGCATTCAGATCATTCCTATTCACCATAAATGGAAACGTGGGCACAGGGGCGTCACTAGGATTTTCATTTTAGGGGGGCTAAGCCCCCAATATGATTTTTTTTTTTTTAAATAAAAAAATGTAACACTTTAGTTTAGGATCTAAAGATCACTATTAACCATTTTCATTACGATGCAAAGGCACGGTTTTATAATAACTGTGGTCCCTAATGTGAGGTAGGGCAAAAAAGGGGGTTCGGGGTCTCCCCGAGAAAATTTTGATTTCTCTGATCTACATATGTGCATTTTAAGATGTTCTGAAGGCAAAAAAACTTGGATAGTGCAGCAGCTGATTATTTTTCTCTCCTCATCAGCATCACACTCTTTTTCTCTTTGTTTTTCTCTTGCTCTGTCTCTTCCCCTCCTAAAGCTGAGCTTTGACTGATATAGGCTTTTCATTTTTGTCTGTCAGTGAAGAAAGTAAACATAGGGTCAACTGATAGGTTGATTTTGCCTATGAATCATTTTCTCAGACGCGTTTATTTACTGAAAGCTACTAAAGGTAATTAAGTTTATTAAATGCATTCACAATATGTAGGCTACACATTTATTATTGATCTTATGCCTAATACAGGGCCGTAGACAGGGCTTTAGTCACAGAGGTCCTAAATTTGAGGTTGGTAGGGGGTTCAAATTTTTTATTTCTCTGATATGTGCATTTCAAGACGTTTGAAGACCAAAAAAGGATAAGAAATAGCTTTAAAACCATGTCAGTGCGGGCAGATTATTTGTCAATACCTGCTCTCTTCTCATCTCCATCACTCTTTCTTTTTTTCTCAGTCTCTTCGTCCCTTTCTCTTCCCCTCCTAAAGCTGAGCTTTTTTAATTTACTAAAGGCTACAATTTGTATTATATCCTCAATATGTACACATTCATTATTAATCTTGTGCCTAACATGATGAAAACGGCTTTGTTAATGTTTCTTGTAAACTAATTATTACATTACATGAGTCACGTTACAGCCTATTTTCAGTTCAAAATGGCGAAATTAGACAAAACTATATTAGTTTGCCTGATTATTTTTTGTCATTCGTTTAACATTTATGACCTAAAAAAAGTAAAATATGAAATGTTAGGTTTAGCTACTTACATCTTATCTCGCACTTGACCGTACGCGTCGAGTCGCACTGTTAAAATTCGCGCTCAGCAGCGTCTGTGAACATAAAGCCCGCCTACTTTGATTTGATTGGTCATCTCAAATATTCTGACATTGACGAGCAGTGACAGACCAATGAGGCTCAGATGAACACACATGAACACACACACACACCCTGTCCTCTGTTTCTGACGTGCTCTCTGTCGGCGCCGCTGCGGATTGAAGATGAAGAACGCGCTGAATCTGATTATAACAAGACTGAAGCGAACACGAAATTGTGTAGCCTACATTAATCTCACATTTTTAGGGGGGCTAGGCAGAAGTTTAGGGGGGCTGAAGCCCCCCTAAAAAGGGCCTAGTGACGCCCCTGCGTGGGCGTATGATAGGACAGAGAGGTGTAACTTTGTGGGTCATTGTGATGCATCCTAATTCATTTGAAAAGGTAGAAAATAGAAACTCCACTGTAGTCTGAGTCAGTGCAGTGGTTTTCATATGTTGATCAGACAGGTTGGGAAACACTAAGACTATGTTTTAAAGTGCATACTGGCTTGTAGATGCTTGTAAAAAGGAAATGGGAGTGTTTCCTGTATTGTTTCAAAAGAGGGCACACCAATTTTTAAGGGATAGTTCTCCCAAAAATGAAAAAGTTAACAAGAGAGGAGTCAATATATATATATATTGTGGTCAACATGCTGTCGATTGATCTTAACTTATATGTGACCCTGGCCTGGACTACAAAACCAGTCACATGGGTACATTTTTTGACATTGAGATTTATACATCATCTGAAAGCTGAATAAATAAGTGTTCCATTTATTTATGGTTTGTTAGGATAGGACAACATTTGGCTGAGATTCAACTATTTGAAAATCTGGAATCTGAGGGTGAAAAACGAAACATTAAGAAAATCGCTTTTAAAGTTGTCCATTTATGTTCACGCTTTTGCTGCATCCACTCACAAAAATAAATGTTTTATATATTTACGGTAGGAAATTTACAAAATATATTCATGGAACATGATCTTTACTTAATATCCTAATGATTTTTGGCATAAAAGAAAAATCGATAATTTTGAAACAATGTATTGTTGGCTATTGCCACAAATATACCCGTGCGACTTGTGACTGGTTTTGTGATCCAGGTTCACATATATTCCTTAACCTGGAATATTCCTTTAATCTGTTAAGCCAATAAATGGCCAGAAATAGCGACAACTAAAACTATGAAAGTGACTGAAAATGGGACCGTTACCTAGTCCACTTATCTCTCAGAAGTACTGGTATGCAAACATTCATGCAATGTCTAGTAAGCTGTGTAGAAAAGACTGTACAAATCTGAAAGCAATTCAAAAACAGAAGTCTAGAATAGCTTTGCAAAATAAATTGCAGGTATTAGAGTATGACGATATATATCCACGGTATATATATATTGTTTGAGATTTTGCTATATTGTGTATATCACGGTACATAAATATATACCACTATTGACACTTCAGAGTGATGAAATGCATGGATGAGAATTTAAAGAGCGGTGCTTGAAATTAAAAAGAGTTATAAGCACAATATATCCTGAAAAGGAACTCGGTGCGGAGCTCGTGCTGACTGGCTCACTGCTAAAGTGCTCTGACAGAAACCTGCCTCTCTCAGAAGCGATTGCGAATTTGAGATGGGCTCGATGTTAAAAAGCACAATAAGCAATATGCACAATAAAAGAAGTCAATGCGGTGCACAAGCTGACTGACACTGCGTACACGCTTGCACAGAAAGCCTCACCTCTCAGCATGTGATCGCAAATTCAGTTCTCTTTCACGTCTTATTGCGCTTGAATGGTCGAATACACATACAATCAAGTCAAAATGCCCATCGTGTGGAGTATTCATGTAAACACAACCAGTTATTTCTCAGGGAAAGTAAACAGTTGGGTGTAAACCAGATGTGTATCAGTATAATGGATCTGTGCATTTGGTCTTAAAGTGACAACAGCCTAATATACCTACCTGCTGCTCTGTGTCATTAATTTGAGTCAAACAAAAGAGAAAATAACTTTCTGGTCAAGGTCCGTGTACCTTCTGGTCATTTGAGTTTCTACTTAAAGAGAAATGAGAAATGTTTTTTTTTTTTAAGAAACGGAAATGTGTGGGCGGCCCTGAAACACCCCTTTAGTCAAACCTCCTCAGTCTTCTGTACTACATTGTATGCAGTAACCGCAAGCTCAATTCGGGCGAGCCAAGCAACAGCAGAATTGTTTTGTTTTTTTAAATAATAACATCATTTGTGTTTCATGGGAAAAGCCCAACCCCATAAAAATAACTAATATTATTAGTTAACAATATAACTAACTATATTATAAATATTGCTTAAATTTCCACCGTAATAATTAGTCTTAATATATAATATTATTATGCTATAGGTCTACTTTGGAATTATGAACTGAAGCGAGATCATATTAATGCCTTTACTTTCACTATTCCAATCCAGATCATTTGAAGTCCTGCGTTGATTCAGTCTTTCATGTAGGATATAGTTTGGAAAAAATCAACTAGTAAAATGTGTACAAGTTTATGTAAAAATAGCACTTTAACTAATGTAAGTGACTCATCAGAAACGATATCCTGAATCAAACCACACATCGCATCGCCTTCTTCCTCTGAGCTTCAGAGGCTGAGGTAAATTCAAGGCTTATTCCTCAGTGAAAATTACTCCAAAAACGATGAAAAGTCGATGGTGATGTTTACATGTTCACATGGATGATTACCACATAGCCTGCGCTTCACCAATAATAATGAGCTCAGAGGGGAACCACTGTACCTCTCGTTGGCTTCATACGGATTACATAATCAGAAAATTATGTAAACATTTCTTTAGACATGTTTCTCATGTCTTTGAGGCAAGTATTGGCTGAGTTTCAGAAAGTTGTTTTGTAACTTTTTGTTGTTATTGTGAGTGTATGCAAATAAAAGTAAACCCTTTACAGTTTCAAATGATGTCTTCAAATGATGATCTGTATGACCAAAAATGACAGAGTAGTTTAAGTTATTTCCACTGTTATCAGGAAACAATGCAAGGGATCACACTCATACAATTCATATACACTCTCTCTACTCTATATACACTCACCGGCCACTTTATTAGGTACACCTGTCCAACTGCTCGTTAACACTTAATTTCTAAGCAGCCAATCACATGGCGGCAACTCAGTGCATTTAGGCATGTAGACATGGTCAAGACAATCTCCTGCAGTTCAAACCGAGCATCAGTATGGGGAAGAAAGTTGATTTGAGTGACTTTGAACGTGGCATGATTGTTGGTGCCAGAAGGGCTGGTCTGAGTATTTCAGAAACTGCTAATCTACTGGGATTTTCACGCACAACCATCTCTAGGGTTTACAGAGAATGGTCCGAAAAAGAAAAAACATCCAGTGAGCGGCAGTTCTGTGGGCGGAAATGCCTTGTTGATGCCAGAGGTCAGAGGAGAATGGCCAGACTGGTTCGAGCTGATAGAAGGACAACAGTGACTGAAATAACCACTCGTTACAACCGAGGTATGCAGCAAAGCATTTGTGAAGCCACAACACGCACAACCTTGAGGCGGATGGGCTACAACAGCAGAAGACTCCACCGGGTACCACTCATCTCCACTACAAATAGGAAAAAGAGGCTACAATTTGCAAGAGCTCACCAAAATTGAACAGTTGAAGACTGGAAAAATGTTGCCTGGTCTGATGAGTCTCGATTTCTGTTGAGACATTCAGATGTTAGAGTCAGAATTTGGCGTAAACAGAATGAGAACATGGAACCATCATGCCTTGTTACCACTGTGCAGGCTGGTGGTGGTGGTGTAATGGTGTGGGGGATGTTTTCCTGGCACACTTTAGGCCCCTTAGTGCCAATTGGGCATCGTTTAAATGCCACGGCCTACCTGAGCATTGTTTCTGACCATGTCCATCCCTTTATGGCCACCATGTACCCATCCTCTGATGGCTACTTCCACCATGTCACAAAGCTCTAATCATTTCAAATTGGTTTCTTGAACATGACAATGAGTTCACTGTACTAAAATGGCCTCCACAGTCACCAGATCTCAACCCAATAGAGCATCTTTGGGATGTGGTGGAACGGGAGATTCGCATCATGGATGTGCAGCCGACAAATCTGCGGCAACTGTGTGATGCCATCATGTCAATATGGACCAAACTCCCTGAGGAATGCTTCCAGCACCTTGTTGAATCTATGCCACGAAGAATTGAGGCAGTTCTGAAGGCAAAAGGGGGTCCAACCCGTTACTAGCATGGGGTACCTAATAAAGTGGCCGGTGAGTGTATGTGCTCTATTATACAAGATGTATATTGGCAAGAAATATATGCAACACCTAAACAGTATTAAGAAACTTTATTGTTACTAATTTGCAAAGCAGTTTATCAGGGGCCTGTACCATGAAGGTAGTTGAACAAACTCAGGGTTGCAGGATTAGTTTCGAGTTGACAAAACCAAACCAATCCAACCAGGCTTTGTTGGTACCATGATGCTGATCTCTAGACTTTCTCTATCAACTCAGGCTTTGATCCTGAGTTTAGGAGTTTAGGTGTGACATCAGTAGCGAACAGCCAATCACATGCTGAGAAAGAGTGAAACTTATTCAAAACTCATTGAAATTCATTTCTCGCGAGAGAAGCAGCGCAATTCACTTATTAAATAAAAGTATTAAAATATTAAGAATTTAAACAAATGTACACAGCAAGAAGAAAATAGCTGTCTATGAAAGAAGACAACTAAAAGAAAAAGTCTCGCTACTGTATATCAGTGCAAGTAAAAGTTGTGAAGTTAGTTTATACAGTTGATAAAGGTATAGAGAGAATTGAACATTTAAGCTCACATGTAGTCATTTTATAGCGTCATCTATTAATTCTAAAGCGTATTTATATTACCTTTATATATTTATTCATTTAAAATCTGTGTAATAATAATTTATAAACTAAAATTGTACATGTGTGATCGATTAAGGGTATAATAATTACATACATAATTTCTAAATCATACAAATTTATTATTCTAAATAAGCATTAAAAGCCTGACGATTTTGTCTTTAAAAATCATTTGCTATGTAGTGACCTTTAATTTGGAGTAGAAACAGATGGAGTGGCTTTATCCCATCAGACATGTGTCACTTTGCTCACAGCTGATTGGTCCAAGTTCGTTTTGCAACCTCTTACCTGGAACATAACCTGCCCCGGACCAGGTTAGCCGTGGAGCGCCATAGCTAAGTTACTATGGCGATGAACACTGCTAAAAGCCAAACCACTTTCATGGTGCTTAAAACCTAGGGTTGGCGCAAACTAAACTGAAACATTCCTGGCTAGCCACCTAAACCGGCTTCATGGTATAGGCCCCAGATGAACTCTTAATCTGCATGATGGAACAGGCAGTGTACAGAAGACAGGATGAGTTGAAGAGGAGCGTCTCAGGGACGCCCACACCTGCGAAACAAATCAAGCTCAAAGTCGGGTTAGTGCGTCTCAAGAGTAAAGCATAATCACATTTTTTGAACAAAAAATATGAAAAATCTAGCTTAATTTTCATTTTACCGAAAAAAAAAAAATAGTAGAAAATCAAATGACCAGAAGGTACACAGACCTTACAGTGAAGACTATGCAATATTTTATTTTTCACATTTGGTTATTAAATTTCTGTACTTTTACAAATTTCTGTAAAAAATATTTTTGTTATATTGTTCCTGTAATTTGCTTCTTTTTTCTTATTTTTAATAACAGAAATTAGATAAAAATATCTATATCATGATATATATCGTTATCGTGAAATAAAAGTTTTCATTTCGTGAAATAAGAATTATGTCATATTGCCCATTCCTAGCAGGTAAGCAGACCCTGCAGGGCCAATGCGGGACAAACGCTAGGAAAGAAGAGGAAGCCCACCCATAGCAGGTATCTCCTAAAACCTGCAGTCACAACTCCCTGATGATGGTGCCATGGCAAGCCCTGATAGGTATCCTAATGGGGTTTACTTACATTTACACCACACCCAGTTACAATGACAAACCATTTGAACTACTGAAGGGGGTGGCGGCGTGCATTCTCACCTGCTGGTGATACCGATATGGGTGTGTCTCTCCATGAGCAGAAACGAAGCCACTTTTACCTCGAATGACTAATAACTTCACCTCCCACACTTTAGGTTTGTCAAACCACTCTTTGATCAGCAGAGATATTCCCTTTAGACATTGACAGGAGACAAATACAGAAAGTGTGATTAAAACAGAATCATTGCTCTGTTGACTGTTCATTTCAAGTCGTATACCTAACGTATTACATTCTCAATTACATTAATAAGAAAATGAAAGGAAAGGAAAATAAAAGAAATAATGGCACATGTCTTCATAAACCATACGGTTTAAATACAATTATCATGCATTTTTGAAAAAATACCCCAATTAGGCCATGTCAATGTATAATTGTTTTTAAAATTCAGTCTTAATTGTGTATTTTGTTACATTGTTCATCGTGTCATCATTCAAGATGAGCACATCATGCTTTTCTACATTTTACTTGAAATTCCTGAAAAATGAACCAAATTTAAATAATACTACATAATTTTGTTTATAGTCAAATTTATGATAAAAGAATGGCTTTTTGTGTTTAAGTAATAAAATGATGTGTCATGTCAGTGACTCTGAGTTAATTTAAATCATTTTTGTTTGTGTTTGTGTCAGTAGGAAGGATACAGCTAGCTAAGTTCAACCCGGGGGCTGTTCCATAAACCAAGATTAGAGTATAAGCCAGGCTTATTTCGGTTAGTCAGGCTTATTTTTGGTAGATTCGGTTTCATAAAACCAAACTTAAAAAAGTTCAAACTCAGTTACCCTGGCAACTTATGCTGGGAAACTAGCCTGGTCCAGGGCAGGCTAACTGTCAGGCTAAGCCTCAGTTGTTACACAGATCCTCAACACTGACCGACAAGAACACAATGATATTACCACTGACAGTCTCTAATACCATTATTGGACTTTATAAATACACAGTATACAGACAATCAACTTAAATAAGGCTACAATATAGACAATATAGACACATATATAAGGCGTTTTAAAGTTGTCCGTTTAGGACATGTCATTTTTGTAATAAAGACATTTTAATTAAGGAGTGCCTCGGCCCTCGGTTATCAGAGAATTCTTTCTCTACACTGTCTCATATATATATATATATATATACACTCACCGGCCACTTTATTAGGTACACCTGTCCAACTGCTCGTTAACACTTAATTTCTAAGCAGCCAATCACATGGCGGCAACTCAGTGCATTTAGGCATGTAGACATGGTCAAGACAATCTCCTGCAGTTCAAACCGAGCATCAGTATGGGGAAGAAAGGTGATTTGAGTGACTTTGAACGTGGCATGATTGTTGGTGCCAGAAGGGCTGGTCTGAGTATTTCAGAAACTGCTAATCTACTGGGATTTTCACGCACAACCATCTCTAGGGTTTACAGAGAATGGTCCGAAAAAGAAAAAACATCCAGTGAGCGGCAGTTCTGTGGGCGGAAATGCCTTGTTGATGCCAGAGGTCAGAGGAGAATGGCCAGACTGGTTCGAGCTGATAGAAGGGCAACAGTGACTCAAATAACCACCCGTTACAACCAAGGTGGGCAGAAGAGCATCTCTGAACGCACAGTACGTCGAACTTTGAGGCAGATGGGCTACAACAGCAGAAGACCCCACCGGGTACCACTCATCTCCACTACAAATAGGAAAAAGAGGCTACAATTTGCAAGAGCTCAGCAAAATTGGACAGTTGAAGACTGGAAAAATGTTGCCTGGTCTGATGAGTCTCGATTTCTGTTGAGACATTCAGATGGTAGAGTCAGAATTTGGCGTAAACAGAATGAGAACATGGATCCATCATGCCTTGTTACCACTGAGCAGGCTGGTGGTGGTGGTGTAATGGTGTGGGGGATGTTTTCTTGGCACACTTTAGGCCCCTTAGTGCCAATTGGGCATCGTTTAAATGCCACGGCCTACCTGAGCATTGTTTCTGACCATGTCCATCCCTTTAGGGCCACCATGTACCCATCCTCTGATGGCTACTTTCAGCAGGATAATGCACCATGTCACAAAGCTCGAATCATTTCGAATTGGTTTCTTGAACATGACAATGAGTTCACTGTACTAAAATGGCCCCCACAGTCACCAGATCTCAACCCAATAGAGCATCTTTGGGATGTGGTGGAACGGGAGATTCGCATCATGGATGTGCAGCCGACAAATCTGCGGCAACTGTGTGATGCCATCATGTCAATATGGACCAAACTCCCTGAGGAATGCTTCCAGCACCTTGTTGAATCTATGCCACGAAGAATTGAGGCAGTTCTGAAGGCAAAAGGGGGTCCAACCCGTTACTAGCATGGGGTACCTAATAAAGTGGCCGGTGAGTGTATATATATATATATATATACACTCACCTAAAGGATTATTAGGAACACCATACTAATACTGTGTTTGACCCCCTTTCGCCTTCAGAACTGCCTTAATTCTACGTGGCATTGATTCAACAAGGTGCTGAAAGCATTCTTTAGAAATGTTGGCCCATATTGATGGAGATTTGTGGGATGCACATCCAGGGCACGAAGCTCCTGTTCCACCACATCCCAAAGATGCTCTATTGGGTTGAGATCTGGTGACTTTGGGGGCCATTTTAGTACAGTGAACTCATTGTCATGTTCAAGAAACCAATTTGAAATGATTCAAGCTTTGTGACATGGTGCATTATCCTGCTGGAAGTAGCCATCAGAGGATGGGTACATGGTGGCCATAAAGGGATGGACATGGTCAGAAACAATGCTTAGGTAGGCCGTGGCATTTAAACGATGCCCAATTGGCACTAAGGGGCCTAAAGTGTGCCAAGAAAACATCCCCCACACCATTACACCACCACCACCACCACCACATGGATCCATCATGCCTTGCACAGTGGTAACAAGGCATGATGGATCCATGTTCTCATTCTGTTTATGCCAAATTCTGACTCTACCATCTGAATGTCTCAACAGAAATCGAGACTCATCAGACCAGGCCACATTTTTCTTCAACTGTCCAATTTTGGTGAGCTCTTGCAAATTGTAGCCTCTTTTTCCTATTTGTAGTGGAGATGAGTGGTACCCGGTGGGGTCTTCTGCTGTTGTAGCCCATCTACCTCAAGGTTGTGCGTGTTGTGGCTCACAAATGCTTTGCTGCATACCTCGGTTGTAACGAGTGTTTATTTCAGTCAAAGTTGGTCTTCTATCAGCTTGAATCAGTCGGCCCATTCTCCTCTGACCTCTAGCATCAACAAGGCATTTTCGCCCACAGGACTGCAAAATACTGGATGTTTTTCCCTTTTCACACCATTCTTTGTAAACCCTAGAATTGGTTGTGCGTGAAAATCCCAGTAACTGAGCAGATTGTGAAATACTCAGAACGGCCCACCAAAAACCATGCCACACTCAAAATTGCTTAAATCACCTTTCTTTCCCATTCTGACATTCAGTTTGGAGTTCAGGAGATTGTCTTGACCAGGACCACACCCCTAAATGCATTGAAGCAACTGCCATGTGATTGGTTGATTAGATAATTGCATTAATGAGAAATTGAACAGGTGTTCCTAATAATCCTTTAGGTGAGTGTATATATATATATAATGTACTTTATTATGTCTTTCAATTCAAACACATTTAACACAATTATACAAATGGACAGTTCCTTTAAAGACATCATATTTTTCCCCAATAAATATTCCTTATTTTTCCTTCTACTTTTTTTTCTTTTGTGATAATACCAACACATACATATAAATAAAACAATAAATAAATATTAATAAAAATATAACATTCACATATATCAAACTCTTATAATGAATGACACATAATTCCTAATAGTTATTCAAGTAATATTATTTAAATATCAAATATTCAATATATTAAATAAGTAAATAAATAAAATAACAAATAACTAGAAATAAAAGGGAAGGTTACATAAAAATGTAGTTAATGTAGGCCAATATATATTCCTTTATTTTATGGAATATTCTTTGATTTTAGAGTTGCACATATCTTTTCAAAATGTATACATTTGTTCTTAATTTAATGTTATCCTCTCCATAATGTACTTTAGAAACTAAATCTAACCACTCATTTAAAACTGGGGATTCTTGCTTTCTCAAAAAAATTACAAATGTCACAAACGCATAAATACGCTGTTTGATGGTGGATCGATTTGATCCACGATCGACCTCTAGGGCTGCTTCAGAAACGCGTGCACACGCAATTATCTAGACTAGATAAACCTGGATCAAATTAGTGAGATTGCGTGAACTTCAATTACCTTTTATGGAACCACTTTAGCCCCAACTTATTTGTTAGGCTCATTCAAGTCCGGTTTTGGAGTTTAATCCCCGATTTTCTAAGATTCATTTATGGAACAGCCCCCCGTTCTCATCTCTCAGGGCGTCATATAAGGCCGTTTTGTCACGTGCTTTTCTGCCCACGCATAGCACCCTTTTGAATATAGAGGGAATGCATTAACGTCACTTCCCCGCCGGAACACGCCCCCCTCAGCGGGACTGAGTGGCAGAAGAGCTGCTGCGTGACTGGAGTTAATAGGGGAAACTGCGTTAACGCGAGTAAAACAAACTATTATCAGTTTAAACTAAAAGTTGGACTCGATATAGTGTTCCTTACAACTTATCAAAGATCCAGTGATCCATGGATATTGACATGCAGCCAGGAATCGTGTTTCCTGACATTTATATGTGCCTGATTTCGACGCCGGGGAAATAAATTAAGAAAATTTGCCTGTAAACGTTTTATATAAATACAATATAGATAGGTCTAAATCCAAGTGATCACTTACATTAATGTTATACTGTATATCATCATATCGTCCAGCCCTAAAACTTGTATAGTTTTTTGTCAGTGTTTATTTAAAAACATCCAATTATGTAGAATATAGTCTGTTCTGTAGCTTTTTGCAGTCTGTAAAAATATACAGTACCTCAGATTTCTGGTCAAATCTAGTTGTACAGTCAATCGCAAAGCTCTTTCCCGTTTTAGATGTGTTTTGTGTGATTTTCACGGCGTTCACGCTGAAAACAAATGCTGCCGCACAGTCTTTTTGCCACTTGTGGGCGTGACCGCATTCACTCCGGCCGACGCTGACGTCATGCGCATACCCTCTATAGATGACACGCACATGGCTTTCAACCAACTTCGATGTAAAAACCATCCGCGATGTTATTACACGCTCAGGGCTTCGCCAGTTATCAATTCACCTCAACATTGACCGACTGCACAGACTAAAGACGTTTTCAGCAACAATGACTTATGTTTGCTCTATGATTAGGATTACCTACACCATAGGAGGCATTGTTATCTTTCAAAGAGGAGTCTATTTGCCATTTTCAACAACACCCTTATCGTCTATGAGAGACGCTCGGCTTAACCACCTCCAATGCAAGCCACTCGCGATTTACAGGACGCAGTTGGACTTTGCTAGCCAATCCAAGTGCGTGATATCAGACGCTTTTAGCAACAGTAGCGTGCGTAGGCTACAATTTCGTTTAGTTTTAAATTAGCCTGTGGTAGCCTACTCAATTTAAACGTGAATGTGTGCTAGGTATCAGTTAGAGATACAGTTAGAGATACAGGCTGAAAAGATGAGTGGTTTTTTTTTTTTTTGCACTAATGAGGCCAATCCTATTTATGTACCATCTGTGCGTTTACATTCAACGTCCTTACTGTCACTTTTGATCAATTTAATGTGTCCTTTCTGAATGAAAGCATTAATTTCTTTAAAAAAAAATTGTACAGACCCTAAACTTTTGAAGGTAGTGTATATATATTTTTTTAATTATAGAAGAGAGAGAGATAGAAAGAGAGAGAGAGAGTAGGCTAAATTAACCCTTTCAATCACTACATCAGATCCCAGTGTTATCCTTTTTCACCAACTTTAAGTTACATTCTGGCTAACAGTCATCAGCATTAGAACTATTAAAATATTGCAGTGTCCAAAACACTTAATATATTTGCTATCCCTCTATATAAATTAAGATTAGTTTTAAGATTAGATGCAAAGCAGATCTGATGTAGGCTAGTGTCAGAAACCAAAACCTTTTTCTTTAATTTCAGCATCATTTTTTCACATTTTACCTCATTCTTCCCCACATTATTCTCAATATCATACCTATCCTCTTGTACTCTTACCACTCTCCTCTCTATGGTACCTTTATCATTGGTTGTGTTCTAAACAGTGTCTAATTACTGCACTTAAATCCTCTTAAGTTCCCAGTGCTATTTCTGCACTAGAGAGTTGCCCAAAGTATCTTGACTTAAGAAAGCTTCTTTGTGCCCTCCCCATGCACACTCGAAAAAGAATGAAGGACAATCCAACGGTGATAGTGACCACATAACAGTTCACGGAAGGCTAGCTCACTGAAGGGACGTACTCGGACGGTACAAAAAAGGTGAGCAGGCAAACGTTTTGATTTTGCAGGTTATAACTGATTTACTCATACAGTTACAGAATTTTTAAAGTCTATTCAGTTTCATGTTATATGCATGTTATATAGTCTTAATTTCCTGTTTGTTTTGTTTCACAGTTTTAAGTCAGTCACAGTGTTATTTAACTAAAGTCTATGTAATCATAGGCCTGAACATATTTTTGATGAACTATAAGGTAACCGCCATATAGATTGCATGAAACTTAAAAAAACACTTATTCATTTGATTAACACATTAAAAGTTACAGCAGAATTCCTGTTTTTGAATCTAAAGCAAGCCTTGGAGCTGGCTTTTTAAGCGGTTGGCTCAGATGCTTTGATGTACTGTGGATAGCAGTAGTGTTGTCTACGGTATATTTATCTTAGAAAAGTATGCAAACTTTCATGCCATGTGTATTATTCTGCATGATTCAACAAGAGTTAAAGATTCAGATCAGTCTGAAAGAAAAACATTCAGAAAGACTTTGATAAAGTAATAAAGAATCAATGTGGCTAGAAAGAGTATTGCAAAGCCTGATTTCCATCATCAAATTTGAACAGTTTTTGAGGAACTCAAATTTAATGTTCGATAATCATCAATGTTTAAACATGAAAATGTGGATTATTGGGACACTTTTTGCAATTGAGATGACTGGGGAAAAGTGTCCTATCCTGAAACCCCTATATATATTTTTTAGAAAAGATAAGAATCTTAGACTGTGATAATATCATGAGTATTTAAACCAGTTATCTGTGTGCTCAAAACAACTGTCAAAGTTTTAAAAAAGATAACAAAGAAAACTGAAGCAACCTCCAAAGCAACTTGACAGGATTCTAACTGTTGCCACCTGAGCCGATGAATTGCATCATAGCTGTAATCTCAATTAGCAATTGTGATTTACTGAGAGTAGTGAAAGGTACTGGTACTGCGGGGGCAAAATGAAGACTCTAAGCTCTAGTATTAAGCTGCTAATCCGCTGCAGTGACATCCACGCATTTGAAGTGGGGAAAAAAATCAGTTTAATGTCTGATCTGAACACAAACAATTATCTACATTGATCATTTTAATATTGGCATTAAGGTGGTGTGTAAGAGTTTTATGTAATGCTATTATTGGTATTGCTTGTAGAATCAAATAGGCTAATAAGGTGAATTAAAAAGACTAAAAAGTAAACTGACTAAATCCAATTTAAAGTGTCAGGGTTGAAATGGAAGTTGATGCATGTCCTGAATGAATCGAGGACAGTTAATTTGTCATTCCATGACATCATATCGCCGACGTCCACTCGTGCAAACAAATTGGATCATGGGGTAATCTAATCTTCTTACTCCTGATAAACCTATTTCTTCCAAGAAAGAGTGATCAGGTTCGGCGACACAGAGACACTGTCCACATGCCAACTTAAGTAGTTTTGATGCTATTTGTTCGAATTTAATACATTTATCTTGAGTCCCTTAAAAGCCTGAACATAACTGTTAATATGTCTTTTGTTTTCTTTGTTAGGAACTAAATAGTAGTTCAGAGACGTATATCTTTTGTTACTTTTGTTGAAAAAATTCGGAGAATTTGATTTATTTTGTATAGATGTGATAAAGATAGATGTGATAAAGATTTGATCTTTTCCCACAGATAATCAACAGATACAAATGTCTGACAGAATGGTGGACGAGGAACCAGTGATGGTAACTCACACAGGTCAGTATGGCTCTTATTGTTTGTGAGACTGTAAAGTTAACATGTCATAGGGTAAGGGAAGTAATCTAAAGAATCAAAAGCATGCAGAATGGGAACAGAAAAAAATACATATATATTGCACCAGGGTTTCCCAAACTCAAGTTTGTGATAGAACTGCAGGGAGTTTGTAAGTTGATGAAAAGCTAATAATTAATGAAATCATAAAAATGTAAAATAAAATAAATCATTTAAAAATAGACCCAATCAAAATAAAACGCTTAAATAAAAAAATAAAAAAGATTTGTTTACCTGCTCGTCATGTGACCATTTACCGACATCAGAGAATCATATACATGAACATGCAAATGTATTGTTAAATAATTTATATATTAACTTAAAATCTCAGAAAATATTTAAAGGTCCCGTTCTTCGCGATTCCATTTTTCAAACTTTAATTAGTGTGTAATGTTGCTGTTAGAGCATAAATAATACCTGTAAAATTATAAAGCTCAAAGTTCAATGCCTAGCGAGATATTTTATTTAACAGAAGTCCCCTTTCAAAGCCTACAGCGAACGGCCGGTTTGGACTACATCCCTCTACTTCCTTTTTTAATGACGTAACTAGAACAGTTTTTTGACTAATCTCCGCCCACAGTAATACACAAAAAAGGGGGCGTGGTCTTGTTGCGCTCCCACGGCTCAGCTGCGCATGCATCTCCAATTTATGGTAAGAGGCGTGACCTTTCCAGGCAACGTGCGATAAGCTGCTGTCGAATCACAACACAGGAGCCGCTGGCACAATCAGAACTCGTTACGTATTTCTGAAGGAGGGACTTCATAGAACAAGGTAGTCATCAGGCCGTTTTTTGGACAGTGAAAACAGCGGTATACAGATAAAAATGGTGTGAAAAATACTGTTTTTTTACACGCGAAACATGAACACATGTTATATTGCACACTGTAAACACAATCAAAGCTTCAAAAAAACATGAAGAACGGGACCTTTAAGATTAAAGAGGTTTACCGGACAAAAAAGTTTGGGAATCCCTGCATTACACCAACGGTTGCCAGCTTCCTGAACAGCATGGTATTCTTGTGTATAAATCAAAGATTAGTGCACACATGAAAACCCTGCATTAGGAGCAGGAAACTGAATTATTGAAATGACATCAGTGTGTGGACATTTACTCATTCCCCCACCCCCCATCTTAACCATAGAGACAAAATACATTTCTAATATGTCTGACCTGACCTGAACTGATATCATCCGCTACTGAAACTGAACTGACTATAAGGCTATATAGCTTGTCTTTATGCTTGGCTGTCTACGTATTGATGTAATCTAGTTCATTCATTTATGGAATTTTCTTCTCCAACCATCTCTAGGCCCAAAGGGTGTCATCAATGACTGGCGTAAATTTAAATTGGAGAGCATGGACCAGGAGGTTCTGCCTCCCAGCAAGAGAGAGCTGCTAAGACAGATGTCGTCCCCTCAGAAACCCAAAGACACTTGTGTGGGTGGATTCAATCGCAAGGTTGCCCCTTTTGACTATGATTTCAAAATAAAAAAATTTTAGCACTTTGGAGAAAAAACTATGCATTTCTGAATTAGGATGTAAAAAGTGGGGTCAATGTTTCTTTAGTTCCTCACAAGGTCTTTGGCATCAAAAACTGAAAACCCCTGATTTAATGGATTTGCTCCCAAATATAAATGCAGTTACTCCCAAAACTCTGCAAGCTTTGAATTTCCCTCCTTTTCTTTCCCTTTCCAGATGAGCGCACAGGAATATGAGTTAATAAAGGAAGATGATGAAAAAAGTCTGCGTAAGTACCGTAAGCAATGCATGCAGGAGATGCACGAGCACCTGAGCTTCGGGCCCAAATTCGAGACTGTGTATGACCTTGACAGTGGCGAGGCCTTTCTAGAGGTCATTGAGAAGGAGCACCGGCTCACAGTGGTGGTGGTGCACATCTACAAAGATGGAGTGAAGGGGTGCGATGCGCTTAACAGCTGCATGGATTGCTTGGCCTCCGAATATACCAGTGTTAAATTCTGCCGGATTCGAGCAGCCGCCACCGGAGCTGGCGAGCGTTTCTCAGATGACGTTCTGCCTACCTTGTTAGTGTACAAGGCTGGAGAGCTGCTGGGGAACTTCCTGGCTGTTACGCAGCATTTCAACGAGGAGTTCTTTGCTACTGATGTAGAGGCCTTCCTCAATGAATATGGACTGCTGCCAGTGAAGGAGTGTGGCGCTGGAGCTGAGGAGGATGAAGCAGATGTGGAGTGATGAAAGATGGCAGAAAGTAAGAATGGATGAAATGAATGGGAGGAATCTGACAAGAATAAGTTTCATTATTCTTCAGTTAACATGATGAGATGCATCCGTTTGCACACACAGCTCAACATAAAGATCTCTTTGAGCACGGTAGAGAAAACTATAAATGTTTTATAAGTTTAAAAAGCAACATAAATGGAATTAAGTCAAGAAAGATAATGACATATTAATTAAACTATCATGTTTTCTCTTATAACTGCATGACTGAAATAAATAAGAATGAATTAGTGTCTACTTATGCACATATGTATGTGATTGCATGTAGCAAAATATTATGCAAATAAGAATGGCCCAGGATTGTTTTTAGAGCTCTTTCTTTAGAAGCAACAAAACATTATATTTTCTAATGGCTTCTAAACTGTCTTAAACTATGCATGCCCATCTTTTTGATTTTCTGTGTACAGAAATTTCATGAGGTTTAAGCAGTATCCTGAGTAAAATTTGATTGTTTTACTTTTGGTTTGCATGCACAAGCTGTCTAACTGTAAACTGGTTTGGCTAAAATTTTGCATAAACCAGGAGGTTTTGATGTAAATTGTATTTTTTTAGGCATACGTAAATAAATTCAAATGGAAACGTTCAGCATTCTATAGCCTATATTATATAGCCTGTATTATAGATTTAGTAAAAAAAATGTAGACCTCAAATAGAATTGATTACCTAAACACATGCTCCACTTACAGACAAATTACATGTCACTCCAAAAAAAAAAAAAGCATTTGAAGAACAGAATCAATCAAGAGAGCAATAAAGTAAAATTCCAGAGAATTTGCACCTTCCTTTAATGTGGTTTGAGAAGCGAGACTGCACTTGCTGAAACGCAATCACTGGAACTGACTTTACTCTGACCTGCAGATTCAAACGTTCCACTATATATTAAAAGAATAAATCCATAATGCACATTTGCACATTTTCCGATAATTGTCCCATAATTTGACATGTTCTTATTATGTATTTATGGGAATCTTCCATTGAGTTGAGTTGTACAGTAATGGGAAATGATCAGAATTTAGTTGAACTCCAGATGAACCATGGGTTATGGAGAAGTGAGCCAGCCAAAGACATGTGTGCTACCGTTTTTTAAAAGGTTGTATACTAAAGAAGCCAGGGCTTTTCGGAGTGAATAAAATTACGCCGTTGTTTTAAAATGAAATGTCTGTAGAGTTAACAACAATCAATATATGACTACCATATTGTCAAGCTTTTATGACTGGTGTGTGCAATATAGGGGTTGCACCGACTAGTCGACTTTAATGCTCTGCCATGAGTCCATGACGCTTTAAAGGGATAGTTCACCCAAAAATGAAAATTCTGTCAGTAATTACTCACCTTCATGTTGTTCCAACCCCGTAAGACTTTCGTTCATCTTCGGAACACAAACTAAGATATTTTTGATTAAATCTGAGAGCTGGATCACTCCTCCATAGGCTTCTTAAGGGATCGAAACTGGCCGGCCCAAAAGTTATGAAAGACATCGTTAAAATAGTCCGAGTGACTACAGTGGCTCAATCTTAAGTTTATCAAGCGACGAGAATACTTTTTGTGCGCAAAAAAAACAAACAAAAATAACGACTTTATTCAACTAATCATTTCCTTCGCTGTGGGCCGTGATATTTCATGTAGTGATATTGCATAAAGCTTCTAGGTTGCACGTCACACGCAGGCTCACTATTGCCCGACGCTGGTCATGTGTGTGATGCGTGACGTACAACCTAGAAGCTTTGCGTAGTTTCACTACGTGAAATATCACGGCTGAACAGAGAAGGAAATGATTAGTTGAATAAAGTCGTTATTTTTGTTTGTTTTTTTGTGCACAAAAAGTATTCTCGTCGCTTGATAAACTTAAGATTGAGCCACTGTAGTCACTCGGACTATTTTAACGATGTCTTTCATAACTTTTGGGCCAGTCAGTTTCGATCCCTTAAGAAGCCTATGGAGGAGTGATCCAGCTCTCAGATTTAATCAAAAATATCTTAATTTGTGTTCCGAAGATGAACGAACGTCTTACAGGGTTGGAACAACATGAGGGTGAGTAATTACTGACAGAATTTTCATTTTTGGGTGAACTATCCCTTTAAGCTTGACATCGACTAGTTGCTGGTCATGGCCTATAGAGGGCGCAACAGGATAAGAACTCTTGGAAGTCCACTTTAAAGGGGTCATATAATGCCATTTTTGTACAAGCTAGTATGATTCTTTAGGGTCTAAATTAAAAGTTTGTAATATACTTTAATTAAAAATTCTCATTAGTATTGTAAGAAAACACTTATTTTACTTGGTCAAAAACAGCTCTGTTTTCAGCATGCCGTTTCAGTGCATATGACTTTAAATGATAATGAGCTTTGCTCACCCCGCCTCTCTGTTCTGTGTGTACACCGTTTGTAACACAATAACACAATAACCATAACGCGTTGTTCAGTATAAACGTGGGATTATGAATTATATTGAGAACATCAGAAAACATGCCGTAATGTACCCTGAGTGTAAACCTTAGACGCATTCATTGTGAAGCGTGCAGCTAGCGATTTGCAAAGATTAATATAAATATTAATATAAAGTTTAACAAAACGTTACACTCACTTCAGTTGTTCTAGAGGTTCAGCAGGAACACGAAAAGCTGCTATCGATCCTTTATTCAGGAGCAGCTTCTTAGCAAAACCAGCTCATACTGACCCTCGTTTATAAAGCAGTCTGGTGAGAAATGATTCGCGCAAACATGAGAGCATTGACGTTGCTCGTGGGGAATATTCCCTTCGAAAACAAACTCAGCCACTGCGTCTTCAGCGGTTTCGGATTTAGGAACATTAAAATGACTGCTGTGTTCGTTATTACACCCAAGAACAGAACACCACAATCGCTTAGACGCCATTCTGCTCATAGACAGTGCTCCAGCATATCAACAATGACCGCGCCGGTCCGCGCAGACTATGATTGACAGCTCGCTCACGAGAGAGGGCGGGTCTGTGTTGAAACGATGCTGTCAATCAACAATCGTGGGAGGGGCTTCCGAGCGTGTGACGTCACAAAATCGAACGGCTCAATTTGAGGCAGGGGAAAACATATAAGGAGATTAAAACAAAACCACTGGATGGATTTTTATCATTATATGATGGTTGTGTACAGGCACTGCCAACACACATTTCAGTACAATCAACTTGTAAAAGTGCATGTATCATTAAATGACCCCTTTATTTAAAGCTCTGTGTCCAAACAGTTAAAATGACAAATAAATGCATACTCTTAGAGTGCTCCATAAGATGTTTGATTATAGGCTTCTATGTATATGCTCAAAATTTATCGGGAGAATGCACGTTTTAAACAGCTTATTGTACACATAAATGAATCGTCGTTCAGCATTGTAATGCACACGCCTACAGAAGCTTGTATCGCTCGCAGATCGCGTGCACAGGGAGAATCATTCAGTAGTGCAGACATTAAGTTGTCAACACTGATCTGTGATTTATTAATAAAATAGCTTGGAAACTGAAAAGTTCAAGCGTATATTTATTAGTACCTAAAACCCACAGCTATTAGAGAGAGGCTGCCAGGTAGAAATAATTCACACGCACGCAATACTAATGCATTCATATAAATGTTTACTG
Organism: Rhinichthys klamathensis goyatoka; assembly: GCF_029890125.1. Lineage (NCBI taxonomy): Eukaryota > Metazoa > Chordata > Actinopteri > Cypriniformes > Leuciscidae > Rhinichthys > Rhinichthys klamathensis. Next base: position 8,244,069 of record NW_026606800.1, read on the forward strand.
TGCTACTTTATCTGTAGCCTATCTGATTTAGAACGAGCAGTAATCTGTAAAAACTATAACGACCAAAAGACAAAATAACGGATAAAAGTAAGCAGTTATGTATAGCGCTGTGTCAATATAGCTCTGGACATGGCAACCCGTATTTGAGTCTCGGCTCGAGATTCAGGCTTATTTGTTCATTAATGACGTTATCAGCGACTAGTCGACGTCGACTCGACTTTCATCCTATGCTTTCATCACACAAATGTCGACTTGAAAAAAAATCTGAAGTCGTTCAACCCCTAGTGTGCAGTAGTGATCTTTTTTGATCGGCTTAGTCAAGTAATCTTATTAGTGGATTTAAAGAACTAATTTTGATCAGTGTCAAAATATGGGCTGAGTTTTTGATTTCACCATAGTTCAGAAAAAATTCAACAGCAATTGCAAAAATATTGCATCAGCTTGTGGGGTAGCTGAGCAATTTTTTCCCCCCGTCTGTTCCATATTTGAAAAAGACATGCAAACCAATTTGAGACTAACATATTTTCTCTTGAGGGCCAAGCCATGCAGACACACCCACAGAGGGCCTGGAGGGTTTGGTGATTTTGTGGTAACGTATTGTGTGTCTCACGCCGAGCTCTTGCTATATCGTGCGACGAGGTCGTCTGCGCTTCACGAGAACATGTTCTGACAACATCTGCACCTGCACCATATTTGCTCCCATCCTCTCTGCATGCGTGAAGGAGTAGCTCAAACATCCAAGTCCTCGTCTGGACCTAATTCCTAAGACATGTTGTTACGGGTTCATGGCTCAGACATTTAAAGATTAAAAACTCTATGGATACTGTATAGGCTAAGCAAAGTAGCTTGCATATAGAAACAATATACATATGTGTTTGTGTGTGTGTGTATATAGTATACAACAGATCTTTATGGAAATAAAACATCTAATATAGCTGAGTTTGTATAATTTGTATTAATATAATTCACTTTCACATACAGTTCTGACACAAATAGGCTATTTACATATGTCACTGCCGTAACAGTGATTAAGCAGTTAGACAAGGTCACACTGCTGTGCTGTTTATTTTCTTTGGTTTTCACAAAGATCTTCTTCAGTATGTAACAGCCCGATCATAAAGCTTGCAGATAAGATCTTTAGGCCTGGAACTCTGAAAGGATTTTAATCATATTTTATTGTAATATAGGCCTATGGTTTATTGTGTTTTGTACTATTTCAAAATAAACGCATTATCACAGAATACATGCCTAATATGTTATATGCTTTTCATGGGTTAATAGCCTATATTAAAGGGGTGGTTGATTATGATTTCACTTTTCTAACTTAAGTTATTTGTTGCTGTTTGAGCATAAACAACATCTGCAAAGTTACAAAGTTCAAAGCAAAGGGAGATATTTTCTTTTAAAGAAATCGCTTTTTAAGGACTACAACAAACGACTGATAGGGATTACACGACATTCCTCCCGGGGTGACATTACATCCCTCAAATTTACTTAAAGGGGTCATATAATGGTACATGCACTTTTACAAGTTGATTGTACTGAAATGTGTGTTGGCAGTGCCTGTACACAAACATCATAAAATGATAAAAATCCATCCAGTGTTTTTGTTTTAATCTCCTTATATGTTTTCCCCTGCCTCAAATCAAGCCGTTCGACCGTGTGACGTCACACGGTAGGACGCCCCTCCCGCGATTGTTGATTGACAGCCGGGTTTCAACACAGACCCGCCCTCACTCGTGAGCCAGCTGTCAATCATAGTCTGCGCGGCGCGGTCATTGTTGATATGCTGGAGCTGTCTATGAGCAGAATGGCGTCTAAGCGATTGTGGTGTTCTGTTCTTGGGTGCAATAAGGAACACAGCAGTCATTTTAATGTTCCTAAATCCGAACCGCTGAAGACTCAGTGGCTGAGTTTGTTTTCGAAGGGAATATTCCCCACGAGCAACGTCAATGCTTTCATATTTGCGCGAATCATTTCACACACCATCCTGCTTATAAACGAGGAGGGTCAGTATAAAGCTGGTTTTGCTAAGAAGCTGCTCCTGGACCGGTACCAACTATTCGTGTTCCTGCTGAACCTCCAAAATAACTGAAGTGAGTGTAACGTTTTATTAATCTTTAATATTTATATTAATCTTTGCAAATCGCTAGATGCACGCTTCACAATGGATGCGTCTAAGGTTTACACTCAGGGTACATTACGGCATGTTTTCTATGTACGACGTTCTCAATATAATTCATAATCCCACGTCTATAATGAACAAGGCGTTATGGTTATTGTGTTACAAACATAGACTGTAAAAAAATAAAACGTGTACACAGAACAGAGAGGCGGGGTGAGCAAAGCTCATTATCATTTAAAGTCATATGCACTGAAACGGCGTGCTGAAAACAGCTGTTTTTGACCAGGTAAAATAAGTGTTTTCTTACAATACTAATGAGAATTTTTAATTAAAGTATATTACAAAGTTTTAATTTAGACTCTAAAGAATCATATTAGCTTGTACAAAAATGGCATTATATGACCCCTTTAAACCCCGACCCCGGGAACACGCAACAAAGGCTATGAGAAGAGGAAGAGTTGTTGTAGTAGAGCACATTTGGAAGTCTGGTCAAGTTGCCTCATCAGTCTTTTGCAATACATTCCGTAACACAAATACAATAGCATGTCACTCTGTAGGCATCTTACAACAGTTCCGACACGAGCGATTTATAGATTATCATGACAGAATATGCTAATCAATGACTAAAAGATAGTTACCGGTAACTCCACATCAGATACATACATTCATCAACTAACCATTCAGAAACGTCATGTTGCGTTCTGCATGTTGTCACTTCTTCTTAAATCTCTCCATCATTGTTCATTCCAGTTTGAACATAAAAGGCTAAAAGTTTTTGAAATTTTTAGTGTCTGTAGACTGTGTGAAGTAATCAGAGCTGCATGCTAACACACACGATCTCTTGAGATCGGGCCTCTGTGCCGGGAGCAGCAGCTCATTTGCATTTAAAGGGACACACACAAACCTACGCGTTTTTGCTCACCCTGAAAAAGGGACAATTTTAACATGCTATAAAAAATTATCTGTGTGGTATTTTGAGCAAAAACTTCACATACACACTCTGGGGACATCAGAGACTTATTTTACATCTGGTAAAAAGGGCCATTATACCACCCCTTTAATATATATATAGTAGCCAAGAAGACTGAAACTGTTTTGAAAATATATATTTTAAAAAAAAATCATATTTAAAAATATTGACTACAGACTCAAATATTTGCCATTTGTTGTTTTTCATCTGATCCAGAATTATTTTTCATGGCATTCAGTTTAGGTATTGACATTCCCTCCACAAACATTTAATCAATATCACTTTAATGCACACTACACTAGCATTTATATAAATTAAAGATTATTTCAGAACATGTTACTCCTTTAATGCAGAAGATCTGTGGTTATTTATAAGCTATATAATCGGTCCTCATGATACCATATGACATAGAGCAGTATTCCATCACTGTGGTCCAACTGAAAACTTAAAGCTTTGTGTAAGCCTGCGAGGTATAAGCAATAATTTAACCCAGATAAATCCACAGGAATTCTGAAAATAATTATGACAGAATGAATCATGCTAGACACGAGAATGAAACAAAAATGACATGGTATAAAACATTCTAATAATAGGCAAAGAAGAAAACAAGTGAGTCATGAATTATAGCAGAAATTATAATATTGTTCTAATTTCAAAAACAAGGCAAAACATTAAAAAAAATGTTTGAAGGTTTTTTATGAGCTCTGAATATAATGCCTTTTGGGAGTGACATTGGACAAAAAGAGGGGTAGTGGGTGGACAGATATGATGGATATTAATGACATGTGTAAATGGTGCCATGGGTGAAGGGGTGGATGGAGGTGGAGTCAGGGGATATGAGGTCACAAGGCTTTTTAACTCTGATTTGTGTGAAAATCACAGAAGCATTCACCACCCACACATACAAACACATACTTGAAAACTTCCTACCCTCTTCTTACTCAACATTTTATAGCTTTGTCACGCAAAGGTGAAGTAGTAGTTTATTTTCCCCATATGTCGCTATGGAAACCAGGATTTGGGCTTAAAAAATGCAACAAATCACTGATCAAACATTCTAAACACATAACATTTCCATTAGTAAAGGAAGCCAATAGCACGATTGCCTTTTGGGGATATTGAAAACAGGCAGCTATAGGCTCTGTGTTTAACCAAAAAATATTTGAATCATGAGCAAACAAGATTTTACATTATTTCTTTATTGGTGCAGTGATTTTTAATGCATTGGCCCTAAAGGCAAAGCCAGCAACAAAAAGGAAGCATGAAATGAGGTGTGAGGTCTTGAGACATCCCCATGGGTCTTTGTTTTCTAGAGTGTGTTGCCATTTGAAAGAGGTGAAAGAGAGAGTGTTGCTTGGCTGATTCAAGGTTAAGGCTGCATAGCAAAGAGAGGCGAGGTTACACTATCTCAGACAGTCTTACTGTAAATAATATCCAGTGCTTGAGGGGCACTGAGAGCATTAACAACTATTTAATGTTTTTTTTTACTTCCATTTGAAAATTCCATATTGATTAATCATCTATGGTCACATTGATGTGTTATGACTGGTCTACGGAATGGAAAACTGAAAGGAATTGAAAGAGAAAAGCATGAAAGAGAGAAGGAAGCCAAGAGTGTAGAGATGAATGGGGCATAAGAGCATAACAGGAACATTCAGGGAAACAGAATAGCAACACTCTAACACTGACGAGACAGGACAACAAACTGAACAAAACAGGGAGTACGTTTCATAAGGAAGTTCAACCAACTCTGAGCTAAAATGTGAACTCTTGACTTGATTTATCCTGAGATGTGAAACTGAGTTTTCGGTTTAAGAACAGCCGATTTAAGTTAGTTCAATCAACTCTGAATTGTCTCAAATCACACTTAAGCGACTGCAGCATGACTATAAAAAGCCATGATCAATGGAGCTCTGACATTATGAATCACCATGGCAACAGCACCCAAAAAAAGAGGTCCCCATACTTTTTTACCAGTAGAACATACTCAATACACAAGAAATTATGACAAGTAGTATAAGGTTTAACGTGTACTAAACCAAATACTCATCTTCACAGGATGATGCACTTTTAACCCAACAGTTGGGTTTGTCGATAAATTTGGGTTAAAACAACCCAGCATTTTTTTGAGTGTGGGGATGATGAAATAGTGTTTGCTACCACAGAGAGGCCTACAGAGGTAATGTTAATACTATGTGTGTCTACACATCACACAATCTACACATTCACATTTCTTCACATTTTTGTGCAGAGTAGCCTATTGTGTCAGTTTATATCTTAGAATAAACGGACATTCATGTCTTCTTTTTTTTTTTTACAGAGCGTGGCAGAACAGCATGGAGCAACATCATGAAATTCTGCAGCAAAGATGAACACAGTTCAGTGATATTCAGTAAATGCCAGAGTTGAATTCAAAGAACGTCATGATGTAACCTCAATCTTGTTTATTTAAGTTTAATTGAATAACTTGGAGTTATGTAAACTTCATCTTATAAAAAAAACTACATGCATTTTAGACAGTCTCAGTGTGACAAATGTGTATAATGAATGAATGAATTAATGAATGAATGAATGAAGTAGGCTATTTAAACACCACTTATGCTTTAAAAAGGGGGAGAAGACTGTGGGTTTACCGAAGGAAACCTGCTCCCGACCAGGTTAAGTTCACAGAGTAAGTTACCATAAATGACTCTGAGTATAAGTTACCTCTCTTTCAGAAATGGGCTTCACTTAGGCTATAGCCTACCCGCTTTCTTGGGTTTGGCATAGGCATACCTCCCATTCTGAAATGGAAAACGTCTCGGTTACGGATGTAACCCTCGTTCCCTGAGTCGGATGACGACGAATGGGGGTTTCGCTTAGAAAGCCTATCGACTTTGAGTATACAAAAACGAGCCAATGGCAAAGAAATGCCATGGGTCTGCGGAATTTGCCTAGCGTAACTCCGCCTCACCTCGTGGGTATTTAAGGAGAACGCTGGCAGCAATTCAGACATGTTTCTTTGCTGAGGAGCCAAGACTGAGCTCAGGCGATCCCCACGGTACAGCGGAAGTGGCAGGAAGACGGAACGTCTCCGTTCCCTACTCAGGGAACGAGGGTTACATCCGTAACCGAGACGTTCCCTTTCGTTGTCACTCCGAGTTCCGTCCAGCCGCAGGTGGAATATTTCAACCCCAGGGGTGGCAAGGTGGCTTGCCGAGGGAAAGACACATGCTCAAAGAGGCTTACAGTGGAAATACACATGTGGAGGTTACTCAGAGGAGGAACCATGCACACGGAGGCACCTAGTCGACGCACAGGCAATAGACACTGGCGCCAGCGTCAACAGTGCTGGAGGAACTCAGGGCTTCAGAGAGGAAGGCTCACCTGAGGAAATATCGCACGTATCCAGTCCGTGGAGTGGAATGGCGAGCAAGCGAAGACACCTGAACGGCTCCCATGTTAGCTTGAAAAAGACAGTACATGGGAGGAGACTGGCTCCACTCGGAGATTGTAGAATCTGGCGAATGTGTTAGGTGTCGCCCAGCCTGCAGCTCTGCAGCGTCTGTTAGCGAGGCGCCATGCACTAAAGCCCAAGAGGACGCCACACTCCGGGTGGAGTGGGCAGTCACACCAAGGGGGCACGGTCGACCTTGATGCTGGTATGCCAAAGCAATGGCGTCCACTATCCAGTGAGACAACCTTTGCTTGGAGAGAGCCTTTCCCTTCAGCTTCCCACCATAACAGACAAAGAGCTGGTCTGAGGTCCTGAAACACTGCATTCTGTCTACATAGATGCGAAGAGCACGTACTGGACAGAGCAGTGCCAAGGCTGGGTCTGCCTCCTCCGGGGGCAGCGCTTGCAGGTTCACCACCTGGTCCCAGAAGGGAGTGGTAGGAACCTTGGGCACATATCCAGGCCGGGGTCTCAGGATCACGTGAGTGTAAGCCGGCCCGAATTCCAAGCACGCTTCGTCAACGGAGAATGCGTGCAGGTCCCCTACCCTCTTGATGGAGGCCAATGCAATCAGAAGCGCTGTCTTCATTGACAGGAAGTTAAGCGCGACCGATTGCAAAGGCTCAAAGGGAGCACTGCGCAGGGCAGTTAAGACCACTGCGAGGTCCCAAGAGGGTACGAGAGGAGGGCGAGGAGGATTCAGTCTCCTCGCTCTTCTCAGGAACCTGACAATCAGCTCGTGCTTCCCCACAGACTTACCTTCTATTGGGTTATGATGTGCGGCAATGGCGGCGACATAGACCTTGAGGGTGGAGGGAGACAGCCTTCGCTCCAACCCTTCTTGAGGAAAGAAAGCACGACACTGATCGAACATCTCCGGGGGTCTTCTAGGTGAGAAGAGCACCAGTTGACGAAGAGGTTCCACTTCAACGCATAGACGTGTCTCGTGGACGACGCTCTAGCGGAAGTGATGGTAGCCACCACCGCTGGTGGTAGGGTACTCAAACCTGCCTCGTCCCGTCCAGGAGCCACACGTGGAGGTTCCAAAGATCGGGACGAGGGTGCCATAGGGTGCCCCGTCCCTGAGAGAGGAGGTCCTTCCTCAGGGGAATTGGCCAAGGAGGTGCTGTCGCGAGGAGTATGAGTTCGGAGAACCAGGTCCGGGTGGGCCAGTACGGCGCGACCAGAATGACCTGCTCCTCGTCCTCCCTGACCTTGCGCAGGGTCTGCTGCCCCGCGGCCAGCTGTGCGCCAGTGCATCCGTGCCGAGCGTGCCCTTGGTCAGGGAATAAAACAGGGCGCAATGGGTCGAGTCGTGAGAGGCAAACAGATCTATCTGTGTGTCCCCGAACTGGTCCCAAATCAGCTGAACCGACTGGGGATGGAGTCGCCATTCTCCAGGGAGGGGCTGAAACCAAGAGAGCTCGTCTGCACAGTTCAGGGCTCCAGGAAAATAAACGGCACAAAGCGACCTCAGATACTTCTGACTCCATAAGAGGAGGTGGCGGGCGAGTTGCGACACACGGCGGGAGCGCAGACCACCTTGACGGTTGATGTACGCTACAGACGCTGTATTGTCTGATCGGACTAGTACATGCTGGCCCCTGAGCACGGCTCGGAAGCGGCGCAGGGCGAGCTGTACAGCCAGCAACTCGAGGCAATTGACGTGCCATAGGCGGTGGGGTCCTGTCCAGGAGCCTGCGGCAGCACGTCCATTGCACATGGCACCCCAGCCCGTGGTAGAGGCATCTGTTGTTACAACAATATGCCGGGAAGCTCGTTCCAGGGGCACTCCGGCCCGTAGAAAACTGAGGTTCGAGCACGGAGTGAAGGTCTGACGGCAGGTCGGAGTAACTGGTACTCGGAGAGTGCCGTGTTGCCATGCCCACCTCGGGACTCGGTCGCGAAGCCAAAGCTGAAGCGGTCTCATATGAAGCAATCCGAGCGGTGTTGCCACGGCTGCAGATGCCATATGCCCCAGGAGCCTCTGAAAAAGTTTCAGTGGAACCGCACTCTTGCCCTCGAACTGTCTCAGGCAAGTCAGCAGTGACTGCGCACGTTCACTCGTAAGCTGCGCGGACATGGCGGCCGAGTCGATCTCCATACCGAGAAAAGAGATCCTCTGCACGGGGCAAAGTTTGCTTTTCTCTCAGTTGACCCGAAGGCCCAGACGGGCTACATGGCGGAGCACCAAGTCCCTGTGTTCGCAAAGCTGATCTCGAGAGTGAGCTAGAATTAGCCAGTCGTCGAGATAATTCAGAATGCGAACCCCGTGTTCCCGGAGGGGAACAAGGGCTGCCTCGACGACCTTCGTGAACACGCAAGGAGACAGGGCTAGCCCGAATGGGAGTATTGCGTACTGATATGCCTGCCCCTCGAAAGCAAACCGCAGGAACGGTCTGTGTCGAGGGAGGATGGAGACATGAAAGTAGGCGTCCTTCAGGTCGATCGCTGCAAACCAATCCTGGTGCCGCACACATTCGAAAACGCGTTTGGCGGTGAGCATCTTGAACGGCAGCCTGTGAAGGGAGCGGTTCAGAACGCGCAGGACAAGGATTGGCCGTAACCCACCGGTTTTCTTCGGGACAATGAAGTACGGGCTGTAGAAGCCGGTCCTCATTTCGGCTGGAGGGGCAGTCTCGGTCGCACCCTTCGCCATCAGGGTAGCAACCTCCGCTCTCATGATAGGGGCCTTGCCACCAACCATAGTGGAGCAGACTCCCCTGAAGCGGGGAGGAGCCGAGCCGAGCCGAGCCGAGCCGAGCCTGATCGTTCGCGCGACAGGTTGGGAAGCTCTAGCCAGGCTCCCAAGGACTGTACCAGCGGGGTCATGCGAACCACAGACTTTCCGTCGGTGGAGCAGCGAGGCTTTATGGCTGACCCAGACGTGGACGGCATAGCTGCCCTGTGTGGGGGTACAGCCATAGACCGCGTCCTGACAGAGGAGACCAGGGAAGGACGAACGTTCCACGGGGGTCTGCTCTGCCAGGGGTCTGGCGACAGAGGAGGATGAGAGCGGCACGGTGCGGGGACGGCGCGCACTGTCATCCGGCTCTGGGACAGAGGAGGACGAGGGGTGCACGGCCTGGGGGCGGCGCACCGTGTCGTCCGAGAACTCTGTGTGCTCAGAGACGGGAGAGTCAGTTCTTTCTGGAATAAGGATTCTTCCCCGGCCCTCCACCAGGGAAAGGAGTGGCCCTGCTACCAGCTCCTGGAAAGAACTGAGTCCCATCTCTGAGCAGCCCATCTCAAGAGTGCCGCTTAACCCGGCGTATAGCGGGCGGGGGTGGAGAGGGCTGTGGCGTCCCCCTGCGGCTTCCAGAGCCAGCCCGGGTGAACGGGCGGGGTGGGAGCCGCAGGAGGGCGCCTTCGGCGGTGGGCAGACCGAGGGATCTGCTCGGACGGCGGGGCCGTCGGGGCAGAATAAGCCTCAGTCTGCTCGTGGGCGGTTGAGAACTGTTGGGCAAAGCCCTCAACCGCACCGCCGAAGAGGCCGACCTGGGATATGGGGGTGTCAAGCAGAAGGGTCCGCCCTCAGACAGGTTCAGCCACAGAATGCTGGACATCACCTGACCCACGGAGCGTAAGGCCACTTTCGTCGCTCGGAGAGCAAGGTCAGTGGCGGTGCGCAGCTCATTGCAGAGCCTTGGGTCAGTCCCGCCCTCGTGCATGTCCGTAAGCATCTGGGTCTGGTAGACCAGCAGAATGGCCATGGCATGCAGTGAGGCGGCTGCCTGTCCTGTAGCGCTATAGGAATTAGCCACAAGTGTAGACGAAAAACTACAGGCTTTGGACGGGTGCTTAGGATCGCGCCGAGAGGAAGCACTCTGAGGACACAGTAGCATCGCAACAGAGCGTTCAACCGGGGGGACCCCAGTGTACCCATGGGCAGCGGCCCCGTCGAGGGAAGGAAGGGCGGAGGAGATCAACGAAGGATCGCTGGAAGACATGGGGGTCTTCGAGGATTTCGAGAACTCCTGATGCACATCCGGGAAGAAAGGCATTGGAGTGGACGCCGACAGGAGTCAGCGGCCACACCCAAAACCAATCGTCCAGCAGCGAGCGCTCGGACAGGGTGAAAGGTTCCACTCTAGTCCGATGCTCGCAGCGGCCCGGGAAAGCATGGCCGTCATCTCAGGATCTGACTCGACAAATGCCATATGCACACCCGAAAGTGGCAGCACTGTCGAATCTTCACTTCCTGAAGATTCTAGCCCGCCCTGTGATGCTGTGATGGACAACAGATCCGATTCTGGAGCGTCAAGGGAAACCCGCGGGGCATCCGAAAATAGACACGGGGAATCCCCTGAACACTCGCGGGTTGCGTCACTGAAGAGGGGGGCGTGGTCCACGGACAAACAGTCGGGGGATTTGTTCCACACTCACACCCTCAGGTCACCCTGGCCACCAGCCGAAGTAGCACCTCACGTGGAGAGTGTTAGATCGGGGTGTGGATGAGGGGACTCTCTCTCTAACGAGATCATTGAGTCTCGACCGTAATGACGCGATGGTCACGTTCCCGCGGGGAGAACGTGAGTCATCCACAAACGCTGCTCTAGCGTGATCAAGCCCAAGCACGCAGAGCAGAGAATGTGCCCATCAAAATCGGAAATGAGTCGACCGCAACCAGAAATGCACGGGCGAGCCGTCTTTAAAAAGACGTGCCGCGTGCAAGCTCTTTTATGAGAGGAGAAAAAAACTCTGCAATGTTGAAGCGAGCAGGGAGAAACACACTCATTGGCAGATCACTGCACAGATCAGCAGGCAATGTGAACTCGCTGCAGATCGCCGTCACACCAACACCGGAGAGAGTGGCTCGTCTCGTAGAGTGAAGTCAGAAATGGCTGTGGAGTGAAGAGATACTCTTGGCTCCGAAGCGAAAACATGTCTGAATTGCTGCCAGCGTTCTCCTTAAATACCCACGAGGTGAGGCGGAGTTACGCTGGGCAAATTCCGCAGACCCATGGCATTTCTTTGCCATTGGCTCGTTTTTGTATACTCGAAGTCGATAGGCTTTCTAAGCGAAACCCCCATTCGTCGTCATCCGACGGAACTCGGAGTGACAACGAAAGGGAACCAGAGTTTCCCTCATTTTAGGGTTAACTTATGGCTCGTTTCCACTCGTTTCCACTGAAGCCTTGTTTATACTCGACGCGTCCGCAAGAGCGCGAAGTGCGCGCGGCAAAAATGACGTCATTGCGGTGTGGGCGGTCGTGCGCGTTGGGTGCGCAAGACCCCATTTCGCCTGGCGGTGTGCACGGCACTTTTTGTAACATCGCGCGCGGCGCCGCATCCGAAGATGAACGACTTCGAGCCGAATCTGGCCGAACTGGTGCGTCTGTATCAGCATGTTTATGATCCTTCTATACACAGAGACATTTGCATTGATGGGCGACCATAAAAGCCTCTCATTTTTTGAATAGGAACACATTTACATTAAGCACCTAGTTTGCACTCTAAAGTAACTGCTTATATTTACAAAATAAGCCTACAATAGCAGAAGTAAGCCCTGCTGATGAAATTAAGGTTTAAACACTCTTCAATAAGGCTTCAGTTGTTTACTAGTTTACATGCAGTGAAAGTACAATAAACCTACTGCATTTATTACTCTTTTTATATGAATCAGAAATTAATAAACTACTAATAAATGGCAAACTACTTCTTCACTGCTGATTCCTGGTGGTTTAGAGGAGAATTACTCCGAGTCGCCCCCTGTCGTTTCACAGAATAGCACAACGGCGAGCGCGTCAAGTATAAACGCCTCGTCCATATGGAGAGGTCCGCGCGCAGTCAGCGGAGACTCGCGCTCGTGCGGACGCGTCGAGTATAAACAAGGCTTTAGGCGTACGGTACGGTACGGTACAGTACGGGTCGGGTCGGGTCGGTACAGCATGATCCGGCTAGCGTTTCCACTGCCAACAGTACCCTTACTTGATAGGCGTGGCGTTTGCCGGAAATTAGCGACCGACGTCATTTTCGCGCGAAGAAAGCGACATAGTTAACAACAATGGATGACAGACAGCATATCTTGTTCTTGCTTCTCGGCATGTTTGTCACAAGAAACAAGCGCTGGCATTAGGCGTTTCTCAATACCAAGTAGCCACGCAAAGTCCGACTCAGGAGATGACCCGAGGACGCGAGTCCAGTAATTCTGCTAATGGAACAGCGCGTTCTTGAATGCGCACTCAGCTCGCTCTGCTACTCCGGTTATGTACATTTTAGGCAACAATAAAACAAAATATGTTACAAAACACCACTCTGCTTCTTTTCGATTTAATTTAAATACATTTTAAACATTAAGCACACAAATGTGGTTCAGGCAACGCATAGCCGATTATGTTCACTGCATGTAACGTTGTATTTATAACAAAACTAAATATAAAACACAACCTTGCCTCTTTTCGTTTAAATTTAAAAATATTAAACGTATTCCAGGCAATGTATTGCAGATTGCATTGGTACAAATGTTGCAATAAACAACATTACAGATGATCTTAATAAAATAAAATAAATGACAACTGTCTACCGGTATTTTTGTTGAATTTCAGTTTTATCAATAATAGCCATTATAAAAGTATAAGTAAAAGGTACAAAAAGATACAGTAAAGCTTTATAAAGCAAACAATTCAGTCAAATATACAAATTCGCGCTCAAATATATGAAACTTCACTTAGCCTTCTGCCAAAACTATTGGCCAGGGAACGAATTATAGATTCACGAGACCAAAGATCGCCTGTTAGGTCTGTAGGCCTACAAGACGAATTATATCTCATGTTTAACCACTACAGAGACGTCAGAGTCAGCGGCAAACATCGGAATGACTAGCCGGGGAAAGGCTGCTCCAGGCGGGGTGCACGAGCGCCGAGCGTCCGGTGATTGCTTGGAAATGAATGGATCTTCAAATTATCATAAATCTATAAATAAACCACAGATTTGAGCTTTAAAAAACTACTTTCTCGCCTGACAAATTCTTAAACTACATTTCGTGACACAATAACAGTAGTATTATATTTCAACTGTATGCTTCTAATGCCCTTGTAGCACGCGCAAGTGACGATACTCTGTCAACCAATCACCGTTCGGCTTTTTGGTACCATTCACAACTTTTGACAGTGGAAACGCAAATAATTGCGTACCGAACCGAACTGTACCGTACCGTACCACTCAGTGGAAACGAGCCAATACTGAAACAGGCCTCTGTACACTTTATTCTTATTGTTTTAAATCAATCCATAAATCAACAATAAAGACATTTTACTTATTGGAATGTTTTAATTATTTTGCGCATTTCATTGTAGTGATATTCGATTTTAATCCTGGAGGGCCACTGTCCTGCAGAGTTTAGCTCCAACCCTGACAAAAACTCTTTTCTAGTAATCCTGAAAACATTGATTAGCTTGTTCAGGTGTGTTTAATTAGGGTTGGAGCTAAACTCTGCAGGACAGTGGCCCTCCAGGACCGAAGTTGCCCATCCCTGGTATAGGGAGACAAAAAAGGGAACAAAAATGGAATTAAAACAGAGAGAGAAGTGACAACCAGGTTTATTCAGATTTAACCGCATTACAAATATTTAAACGGCAAATGTTGTCCACGTGAAACTGTTATCCAATCGTCAAGGTTGGCTAAAACCTTACTATGTTCTGTTGTTTTTGTTATTGACCTTGAACGGCAGTGCATGTTTGAGACTAGCCTACATCTCCCTCTAGTGTTCACATCTTTGTAGTACCTCAGCTGTAATGATGAATGAACATCATCACACACTTTATTGCTTTTCTTGTAACTTACCAAAGTTATTTCAGAGAATTTTCGAGATGCTTTTGCTTGCTTCCAGACTATAGCCATATAAAATACATTTTGTACCAGACAGACCAAAGTTACTTTTCTCTTACCTAGTCAGGCTGGACCAATCACAGTCGTTTGTGTTGACTAGAATGGGCCTGCTCATAGACATCATACAGTCTATGGGCCTGCTGGCGGACGTTTTTTCCTAATAGGAAATAGTAATAAAGCACGTTTACGTGTGACGCGGAGGAGGAGGAGTCATTGGAACGAAAAATGGCGGCTGTGTTGCAGCAAATATTGGAGCGGTCGGAGATATCGAAACTCCAAAAAACTGTATTGACTAAATTAGAGAAGTACATTTCTGACCAGCAATGTGAAGTTGATTGTCTGAAGGCACAACAGGAGCAATACCGTGTGGATAGTGGTAAGGCTATGTTGTTTTAATAGATTTGAACCGTTCATAGCCACGAACGAAAAACTCATAAACGAGGCCTGGGTCTTATTATCTTAATTTAAACTTTGTTTTTCCCACTTGGACATATTGTTCTGCAAACTATATGTTGTGAACATAATGTTAAACTTGTTAAATAGATTTAAGTCTTTCAGGAAATGTCTTCTGTCTACATTATAACCGGCGACTTGTTTGTATGCGTGTTGATTCCTTCTGTTGGGTTGTTGTTTCATATAGAACAACAATATTTTGACATCGAGAAAAAGTTCGCTGAGAGTCAGTCTCAGTTTGTGTCCCAGACCCAAGAGCATCAGATACTGAAACAAGACTATTGCAAACTTGGTAAGCATGTGGTAATCAAATGGCTCTTCTTTGGTAAAGAATACCAGACTTAATTTTGTATTTGTAACTTACTCTTCTTTTACAGAAGAAGAGCTGAAATCCTTACGAGACAATAATAAGGAGCAAGCTTCTTCATACACAAAACTAGAATCACAACAGGTAACGAAAGATTGTGTAACAGAGTCAGTCTGTCTATTCTTGCATTTTGGGATGTTGAAGAATAGTGAAATTGTCCATTCTTTGTGCAGAATGAACTTTCTAAAGCCAAAGATGAGCTTGAGGCGGAAAAACGTGAGCTTGTACGGACACTGGAAAGAAGATCCCAGGAGATGGAACAACAAAGCGGTATTTAATAAGCATCCTTACATTTAAAAAATAATTTTTCACAGGTTAAGTAGAAGGTTCATGTTTGGGCTTGACAGCTTGTTTACATACCAAAATTTTGCGGCCAGATTAAATTTTTTTTTTCTTTTGAAACAAGTATCTTATGTTCACCAAGGCTGTATTTATTTGAAGAAAAAATACAGTAAAACAAAATTATTTGAGAAATATTATTACAATAATTTAAGTATTATTTATTAGTTTTCATCAGTCATTAATCCCATCTTTAATGTCACATGATCCTTCAGAAATTCTAATATGCTTATTTGGAGCGCAAGAAAAAAATCTTATTTTTATGTTGAAACAGTTGTGTTTTCATGGAATACTTGTTTTCAGAATTCTTTGAATAGAAGTTCAGAAGAACTGCATTTATTTGAAACAGAAATGTATGTATAAAAGAAATTCTGTACTGTACTGAACAAATGAATGTCTCCTTTCTGAACAGTATTGTATAATACACTACACTCATTTTCTTCTTTTTCTTTTTTCTTAGAGGACCTGAAACGTCTTAATGATAGATTGGTGGAAGTCAATGCAGAGAGGATGCAGCTTCAACTAAAACTGGATGGGTCTGAAGCCTCTGAGGTCTCAATCAAGGTATGATTGAAAAAAATCAAACTGTATTTATAGGAATGCATTGATCTAATACCTGGATCAGTTTCTGCACCAATATTGAACTTTTTGAAGATTTATCACACTAGCTAGTGCATTTGTAATTCACTGTTTTTACAACTATATTTGTTTGAATTCAAACAGTGTTGTCTTCTTTAGAACAAGCTTATATTTTTATACCATGATGTTTTATATGCTGTTTGTCTTCCAGTATAAAGAGAAGCGAATGGAGCAGGAGAAAGATCTACTCCAGGGTCAAGTAACCTGGCTGAACACCGAGCTTAAGGCTAAAACTGAAGAGCTGCTGTCTCTTTCCCGACAGAGAGGCAATGAGATACTGGAGCTCCAATGCAACCTTAATAACAAGGAGGATGAGGTACTGTATAAGCCCTTTTATATATTGTTTTTTATGTATTTTAAGTTATCTGTAATCTTGTCGGATATGTTTTGAAATGTGTTAAAGGTTCTAGTCTGTGTGCTTATCTCTGCATGTCTGTGTAGATCACCCACCTAAAAGATCAGGTGACCAGTCTGAAGGCATCCAATGAGAACCTTCAGAGGCAGGCAGAGGAGATGATCACCAAGATGAGAGAGGTTAGACAATGTTATCCATCGCTGTAGTTATCAGCTGAATGGGGTTTTAGAGTTCTTCATAATCAATTGGGCATGTTGTACTTTTAGGCAAAAGAACAGCAAGCCAGTTTGGAGGAGAAGTTCAGTAATGAACTCAATGCCAATATCAAGCTCTCAAATTTGTATAAGGTAAGTTTTAATTGCTTGAAGAATTTAAGTGTATGATAAAAAGAATGCCTGTATCAGAATAGCATGTTTTATCATTTTAAAATCAAATATAATTCTTAATGATATTGCTAAGAATTACTGTTGGAGTTCTGTTGATGATTCACAGGGAGCAGCAGCTGATGCCGAGGCCAAGGGTGAGGAGCTCAGCAGAGCTGTTGAGGAACTTCACAAGCTGCTTAAAGAGGCTGGAGAGGGTAAGCGAATTTAATTGTCCTTATGGTCGTTAGGGTTGTGCCGATAGACGATATCATCGTCCATCGTGATGGCTGAGAGACATCACGATGTTAAGCCAGCATCGCGATCCCCCCCCCCCCCCCCCCCCCCCCCATGTTTCCATGTTTCCATGGTGACGCGTCATGCTTGGCACGTGATTCACCACAGCCAAAATAGCGCTGTTATTTCTAAATATTAACAAACCTGATTACCATGTCATCAACTATCTTCTATTCCGATTCTCAAATACGTGTAAGTGAGTTTGTTTTGTTGTTTAAATAACCTTTATAAATGATTTTGATCTGTAACGCGAGATGGGCGCCGTAATGTTTGTTCAGCCCGCAGTTCAGAGATTCATGTCTGTTGGGTTTATTACAGCACGTGAATTCATCAGTTTTCCAAGAAATACATGGCCGGTGAACTGGGAGAAGAATATAGTTAACTTTATAGTTACTTAAAACTGTGTGTCTGATATGAATGAAATCCGTCGGCAAATATATTTGAATGGGTTGTAATTGCTGCTTCCATAGACACCATTGTGTATTTTACAAACTATAAATGTATTGTTTTGCTATAAATTATATGCATTTAAATGTCTGAAACCTAAAATAAACATTATGTGGTTAAAAACACTGAATAGTTGTGATATATGACAAGCGCTGAGCGCGTCCGTCTCTGGCTCAGCGCAGCCACAGCGCGAAAGCACAGTTTGAATCTGGCAGTTCTGTCACGTCACTGTACATTCGCTCCTTAGTGCTCAGCTGCTGCAGAGCGTGCCGGCATCAAAATTGCTGATGAGATGTAGAGGAAAATATCTCCGCGTTGTGCCTACGCCCCTTAGCTGTTCTAAATCCACTGTAAAACTCGGCTTTGCGGGGCTTATTGCTTAAGTGAAAAATTAGAATGTTAGCCCCGCCCTTCCTCCCGATATCATCGTCCATCGCGATGTTTCACTGTACACATCGTCTGATGCCAAATTGGTAGACATCGCACAACCCTAATGGTCGTCAACATGCATGCATGTGACATTTTCAGTTTTCTGACCAGTAAACTCATAATCAACAGGCCTACACCTGTCTTTTTTTGTAGATCCAGGAATTGTGGAATACCGTACTGTTTGGAGTCTGTACGATTTTTTTGTTTTTGAAATAAGTTAGTAGCCTACTTCTATTCACCAATGATGCATTAAATTGATTTCTGTTTCAAATAAATGCTGTTCTTTTGAATTTATTTATCAAACAACCTAAGAAAAAAAATGCATCACTGTTTCCACAAAAATATTAAGCAGCACAACTGTTTTCAACATGGATAATAGTAAGAAATGTTTCTTGAGCACCAAATCAAAGCAAACAATTAGAATGCTTTCTGAAGGATCATGTGACAATAAAGACTGAATAATGGCTGCTGAAAAATTCAGCTTTTTCAGGAATAAATTAGATATAAACAGAAAACAGTTTTTTTATATTGCAATAATATTTCAAAATATTACTGTTTTTATTGCATTTTGATCAAATAAACAGCCTTGGTGAGCATAAGAGATTTCTTTCAAAAACAAAAAAATCCTATTGACCCCAAACTTTTGAATGGAAGTGATCTTTTTTATGGCAAATGTTATTCTTTATTCTTTTGTGTCTTCAAATGCCCATTATAATGTCCTGTCTACTCTGAATAGCGCACAAAGCTCTGGAAGTGAAGATGGCAGAGCTGGAGGGTCGTAAAGATAAGGAAATCGCTGAACTGAAAGAGAAAATAAGCAGCCAAGAGAAAGAGCTGGAAAATGCAAATGAGCTGCTGTCAGACACCAAACACAGAGGTTAGCATCACCACTGTATTTCCTTACCTTCTACAGGGATTTATTTATTTTTTTTCATATTCATAAGGATTTTCATATTTACGTGAATTGCATAAATCTGATGAAAGAATGGTTTGGTTGGGGAGAGTAGGCTGGTTACTGTATGATGATTGAAAACTATGATGCAGAATGTTACAATTTCTAATACATTTTTATTTTATGCACGGATTGCTTCTGACAGAGCTGCATAGTATAGCCAGGTTTTAAACCCCCAAATGCGAGTAAAAATTGCCGTTGAAACAGTGTTACCTGCCAGTTGCTAATAACTTTATAAATTGACCATGCATGGTTCGAGAATGTGATATGGCTTGGTTCGATCATCAAATCGCAACTGGTATGTCATTTTATAAATGTATAGTCTGACATGCTGTATGTTTCTGGTCACTTTCAGCACTGTTCTTTTTTTTCTTTTCTTTTTTGATCCACAGTAAATGCAACTCTGCAAGTGCTGTGTGTTTGAGTCACTAATAATGTGCATTTGGGAACACAACATGTGCCAACCATCTTTGCAAATTCGTAATGAGAATCGTTTATAAATCTGTTGTTAACAAAGTGAACATTAAGATCTCCCTGCGGTTTACTGCCAAAATAAAAGCTCAATGGTTAAATGTTTTAAAGCAAAGAAATTAAGTTTTCAGAAATCAGGTTTTCCTTCATTTTTGTCTTTAGCTAATCACATGCCTGCTTCTCTAGCGTGTAAATTTGTTGCTTTCTAAAATTCTTTATTTTTGTTAATTCTGTTGTTTAATGGGCAGTGGTTTGCAACTCACTTTAAAGAGTTTTTTTTTTTTTTGCCACTCCAGGAACTGCTTCAATTCTTACAGAGGAGCATGTGACAACGATGTCCCCCACCGCAGCTGCAGTTGCTAAAATCAAACCAGGCATGAAACTCACAGAGGTGCTGACTGACCTACATTCTGATTTTTGTGATGCCTAAGCAAAGTTCATATTCAGAAGTTATTAGGCTTTTTAAATGTTAATATACATTCTCCTATTTTTATGTAGATATACACAGCATATGTAGAGACTCAAGAACAACTACAACGGGAGAAACTAGAGAACAAACGACTGAACAAGTACCTGGATGATATTGTGCAGGAGATGGAAGCAAAGGCACCCATCTTGAAAAGAAAGAGAGAGGAGTATGAGCGCATGCAAAAGTCTGTTTCCAGTCTCTCTTCTAAACTAGAGCAAGCTGTCATGGTGAGAACGGAGGAGTCAGTTACTGCATGTCACACTGCCAATACATGCTGCCTAATGATTGCTTTGCACTTAGGAAACCAAATCTATGACTATTCTTGAATCTTTCAGGAGGTCCACCGCCTGCAGAAAGAAGCAGATGAAGGCAACAAACGTGCATCTGTGTTGGAGAGAGATAACCAGAGGTTTGAGGTGCAGTTGGCTGACATGGCTCAACAGGTAAAGTCGAATGGCACAGCTCAGGCATCAATACCTTATGCGAGAGAAATGATAACTCAAGGTTTCATATGTTAACTACATCATTTAACGTGAACTAACAATAAACAATACTTATACAGCATTTATTAAGCTTAAAGGGTTAGTTCACTACTCATGTCGTTCCTAACCTGTAAGACTTTCGTTCATCTTTGAAACACAAACAACGATCTTTTTGATGAAGTCTGAGCTTTCTGTCCCTCCATTGACTGCTATGCAACTGGCACTTTGACTCTTCAAAAAGGTCATAGAGAGAACGTAAAACTGACCCATATGAATTGTGTGGTTTAGTCCAAATTTTCTGAATAGACTCGATGTCTTTATGATGAACAGATTAAATTTAGGCTTTTATTCACATATAAACATTTATCAGCTCACACATCAGTGGTAAACGGAAGCTCAAGCAAGGTTCATTCTCTTGTTACACAGCACGTTTGAGTTTCCGTAAGAGGTTTGTTCTAGTGCATCAAGCAGGTTCGTTTGAGCTCATATAAAGTTGACATCATATAAAGTGATCGTGTCTCATCAGAAAATTGACTAAACCGCTCAGTTCATTTGGATTAATTTTACGATCTCTTTATTAACCGAAGTGTCAGTGTCAGTTGTGTATCTGTCAATGGAGGGACAGAAAGCTCTCAGATTTGATCAAAAATATATTCATTTGTGTTGCGAAGATGAACAAAAGCCTTGCCAGTTTGGAACGACATGAGGGTGAGTTAATTTTTGTGTGAACTATCCCTTTAATGTTAATTTTAACATTTACTAATACATTAAGATAAAAACATTCATCTGTTAAGTTGTGGTAACATTAGGTAATGCACTGTGAACTAACATGAATATTAATTTTTTTTAACAACTAACATTAAAAATGAACAATATATTCTTACAGAAATTATTAACTTTTGTTAGTGTTAGTAAATGCATTAACTAATTTTAATAAATGAGACATTATTGTAAAGTGTTACCAAATAATCTAAAATCCTTTTCACATCACTATCTCAGGTGCGGGTCCTCCTCATTGAGCTGGAGGAAGCACGTGGTAACCATGTGATGCGTGAGGAGGATGAGATGTGTTCAGCGGATGTAAGCAGCACTTCGGAGGTGATTTCTCAGCACCTGGTCACCTTCCGTGGCATTGAAGAGCTGCAACAGCAGAACCAGCGACTCCTAGTGGCACTCAGAGACCTCAGTGAGGCAAAAGAGAAGGATGAGTTGGAGGTAGACACCATGAAGTAAGTGTGTGTGATGGAAGTGGATCTGTCAACCGAAAAATCTGATTAAATATCGATGGAGAAAGCATAATGCTGAGTGTCTGTTCAGACGCAGTGAGGTGGAGAAATATCTTGAGGATCTTCAACGTGAATTGGAGCAGCTGAAGGAAAAGAGAGCTCAGGACCTGCAGAAGGTTGACGCTGTCGCACGACAGAGGGACATGTTCCGTATGCTTCTGACCCAGGCCACTGGAGTCACCTTTCCACAGGGTAACTTTTTTAGTTTATTGATATGGGCAAATGAAAAGCAACACAATGTTGCATATATCGCCAGCGTAATCATTAAATTTTTTGTAAATATTTGAGATAGTGCAAGATGCCTTAATGTGAAAGTTTCACAATGATTAAATATACTTTTACTGTGACAGGTGCTGTTGCTGAGGAGCTTATTCTAACCTCCACTCCCCGCCGTTCTCCAGCCGTCACACCTACTGCAGGCACCCCTACAGGACTGGTTGCCACGGCGATAGAATCCACTGAGTCAGTAGAGGCCAAGGCTGCACTGAAGCAGGTAGGTTATTTGAGTATAAAGTTCAAAAGAATGGCATTTTATTTAAAAATATTTTTGTAACATTATAAATGTCTTTAATGTCACTTTATTAATTTAATGCATCTTGCTGAAAAAGTGTTAATTTATTATCTGTATTGTTTTTACATTTAGTCTTTCTTTAATTTTCATTTTGACAAAAATAGTTTAATCATATGTTTTGTGTGTTTGATCAGCTTCAGGAAATCTTTGTGGCCTATAAGAAGGAAAAAAATGAGTCTGAAAAGGCTCTGATTGAGCAAAGTGAGAAACTGCAGGATCAAGTAACTGAACTTCGATCTGAAAACACCAAGATTTCCACACAGCTGGAGTTCACCTCCAAACGGTATCAAGTCATACAGTCCTTTAATCCTCATGTTCCCTCACCCTCCCCACACACCACAAAGACAAATCAAGGATTCTACATTTTTGTGTGTATGTCAGGTATGAGATGCTCCAGGATAATGTGGAGGGATACCGTAAGGAGATTGCCTCTCTGAATGAGAAGACTCAGAAACAGTCTGCAGCAATTCAGCTGAGCGAACAGACCATACACACCCTCACCCAGGACCGGCGAGCAGCAACAGAGAAACTCACCATTGCTGAGGTATGTTGTTGCACACTCAATCACAGGTTTCTCTGACGACTGTTAGTTCAGTCTAAATCAGGGGTCTCAAACTCAACTTAACTGGGGGCCGCTGGAGGTAGAGTCTGGGTCAGGCTGGGCCGCATCAAGCATTCCACAAAAAAATAGTATTCAAGTATTCCAAAAAAGGAGCACAACTGATCCAATCTTCTCAATCTTTATTATTAACGTTTCTTCTGAACTTCCTCTGAATTTGAACATTCCTTTCTGTACATGATTGGTTCTTCATGAGCTGTCCTTCTGACAGTTGAAGTCCTTTTTATTTTCAATATGATATATTGAATGTTTTTTTGGAAGGCACATTTCCTTTTATTATACTTAGAAAAACAATTATTGCTTTTGAAATACAAATATTTGCAGTCATCATGTCTGCCCGTCTTATTGAATTCTTTCTACACATGTATAGTGTCTCAGGCAAATTACTGACTTTGCACAAATTAAAGCAAACCTTCTTATCAACCTGTTGGACACATATCACAAGCTCAAAATGATTATTCTCACATTGTTTTAGAGCAGGGGTCTCCAACACGTCGCTCGCGATCTACCAGTAGCTCATGGCCTGATTGGTGGTAGCTCGCCAAGGGGCCTGTTCACATATCCCGCTCACATATTTTGCGCGCTCAAGTTCGTTATTTCAAATGTAGGCGCACGGCAAGCGCGCTCATTTTTTCCAGGCGCAGTATGTTTGTACTTCGCGGTTGTCTATGACAACTATTGACAACAAACCCACCGTAAGCTGTCACAAGACTATCTATGGTAGCCCATAAGGGATAAAAAATAAAAACACGCAACGACGGGCCGCACTAACATTAAACTTTAATGTCAAGTAGGGGGCCACAAAATATCACCCAAGGCCCGCGGGCCGCGAGTTTGAGACCACTGGTCTAAGTCAATCGTCTCTGTTTCAGTCTGAAGCAGCAAACCTGCGTAAAGAGAGAGACATGCTGAAGATGGTGGAGATCAGACTGACCCAGGAGAAAGAGATCTTCCAGGCCCAACAGCTCGGCCAGAACATGCTGCTGACCAACCTCAAATCAATACAGGTGACAAGTGCTTTTATGAATCATCTCGAACTGTGGTATAGACAATCTGGGTCTCACAAAGGATGCTTTGAGAACTTGTTGCATCTATGAATTATTTTTGCAGGCAACTCTAGAGCGCTCTGAGACTGAGACCAGACAGCGGCTGACTGCTCAGATTGAGAAGCAGGAGCGAGAGATTTCTCAGCTCCAGAAAAGACTTGAGAATGAGGTGGAACAGAAGCACCTGCTGGCACGCAATCAAGACGTGAGGGAAACATCTCTTTCATTCTCTCTTCTCTCTTATTTTCTCATGATTGATATATTGGCTCATTTTTTTGTCTTTGACATTCTTCTGCATTACAGATGCAGCTGATGGATGCTAAGAAGAAGCTGGAAACACAAACAGCCCAGCACCACAGGACAAGAGAACAGTTTAGTTCTGCCCAACTTGAGCTTAACAACCTGAGGCTTCAGATCAGTAGTGGGGAGACCCGGCTGGTTTCCCCAACAGTACATACAGGTGAGAGACTGTGCTCACGATTAACATGGTATCAGAGCACTTCTTACATTTTATTTTTGCTTAGTTTACCTAACATTCCATTAGTCTATGAAGAACAGAGCAGTATTGTTGAAAAGACACCATCTAAAATTCCCCCATCCAGGCCTGCAGGGTGGTGAGGGGGACATGGAGGCTCTGCGTGCCCAGCTGAAGCAGGCTGAGAACAAGGTAGAAGAGCTTGCAGAGCGACTGAAGAACACTACTGCCAGTATGGAGCAGTACAAAGCCATTAGCCTTAGCCTGGAGGAGTCCCTGGATAAAGAGAAACAGGTGGGTGTGAAATGATAATCACTATTCTCTACATTCTAATGTAACACACTTTACCTCCCATAAAAATAAAGACAATAAGAAACTGGCCATGGGACATTTTAAGAAATGATTGGGGTTAACTTGGATTTTTTTGTTTGATTATTTTGTAAATGTGTCCTCTGTTTTTCCTCTTTTAGGTAACCGAGCAGGTGCGTTCATCTGTGGAAACCCAGATGGAGGCAGCTCAGGAGCAGTATAAACAGCTGGAGCAGAAAGTTCTGGAAATGGATAAGGTGAAGCAGAGCTTGCAGGAAGAGAAAAGCAAAGCTGTTGTTGCTGTGGAACAAGAGGTAATGAATTTCCACCTCTACTACTATCTGCTCACTAGGTCAAAGGCCATAAGCTAAAAAAAAAAATCTACTAACCCAGTCCACTTAAAGTATGTTATTCAAGGTATCTTGCACCAAATCAGTCTTTCTTAAATTTATTTAATTATGATGCAGTTCACGTGTTTTCAAAGGGCCTGCAAGGAAGTGCTAGGGGGTCCATAGAAAAGTTTAGTAAAAAACAATGAATAAATACAAATTTGATTTAAATGATAAAAAAATATTAGCATAATACATCTAACAGTCTATAGTGAGTAGGAAAATGTAAAAACATTTTATAATATTCCATTTCCAATATAATTTGGGAAATGTGTTCTTTATACATTAAATATATAGCTGCCTTTTAAATTTTAGGATGGCAGTCCCTCACATGAGGATGATCATATTTGGATTTTCGTAGCATCCAAAAGATTAAAATCCCCTGATGTACAGTAGTCAACATTTGAAGTGGATCAAAAAAGTTCATCAAAGTTGTCCTAAGACAAGAACAGGTATTGTTCAAAATTCATGTATAAATTTGATGAAAGGTTTTGATCCACTTCAAATGTTGACTGCTGTAGTTCAGTGTCATTTTCCTGGTGGCCCAAGTTGATGAATGGGTTGTGTATGTGTTCATCTTCAATGTTCTAAATGAATAGTGTGTGTTTAGAGGCTGAATTTGACTTGTCTTAATCCTTTATCCCAGCTGAGCGAGCTGAGGAAGTCTCTGAGCAGCCTGCAGGCAGAACACAAGAGTGTCCTTGAGAGAGCTGCTGTTGCTGCTGCACAGGAGCAACAGGCCATCCTGGACAGTCAGCAGCAGGCTAAGATGGCAGCTGAGGCGCAGGATAAATATGAGAGGGAGATGTTGTTGCATGCGGCCGACGTGGAAGCACTGCAGGCTGCCAAAGCTCAGGCTCTGCAGGTGACTCTTCTCAGACAGCAGCTGGAGGAGAAAGTTCAGAGCACCACCGCACAGCTGCTGGAGGCTCGTATCTCCTGGGAAGAGCAAGAAAAGATTCTCAAGGTAAAGGAATCGCAAAAAAGCCTGTCATAGAAGTATTAATAGCATTTGCTCATTTTATTTCTCTCCACATCAGGAGGAGCAGTGTAAGTTAGAGTCTCGCTGTGAAGATCTGCAGAGGCAGAACACACTCCTCCATGAGCAGATACAGACTCTGAGTGGACAGATGGCCAGTCAGCTGCAGCGAGCCGCCAATGAGAGTCCACTCAACGTCTCTCTGACTGAGGAGGGCAAGTCTCAGGATCAGCTCCTGGAAATACTCAGGTGAATGTCGGTCTTTTGACCTATCCAAGGAATTTCAGTAGTTTTATTGTCAACCCTCTTCAATCTCTAGCATATGTGACCAAATTTTGCCCCAGGTGGCTAAATGTCTGTCGTTAGCCATTGGCTAGTAAATTTACATTTTACTGACCAGTGATTAAGGCTAAGTATAAGTTTAGAAAAGATACATTTTTACTGTTTAAAATGATAAATATCTATTCCAAAAGTCTAGCGAATAAACAAAAATTACTAGCCAGTGACAATTATTTTGCCATTGTGTCCTTAGAGGGTTGATTGTGCAGAGAAAATTTTAAAAATAGATTAGATAAAGTAGATATGAGAAGAAAATATGATTATTATTTCTCTTGTTTTCTCATTCATGGCAATCTCTTTTTCTCCATTGGTTTGCAGGTTTGTGCGACGGGAGAAGGAGATCGCAGAGTCTCGGTTTGAGGTGGTCCAGGGGGAGAGTCTGAGACACCGGCTGAGAGTGGAGCATCTGGAGAGAGAGCTGAAGGATGTTCAGGAGAGTCTAAGTGCAGAGAGAGAGAGGATGCAGGTTGGCTTGGAGAACCAAGATGCATTCTATTTTATTCCTGATCAATTATACTAGTTAACTGCCTTAGGCACAGGCAAAAGGAAAAAATCCCCATTATGGGATCTGGTAACTGTTACTCAGCCTGTTTAATTGTCTAAAGGTGACTGCAAAGACTCTGTCCCAGCATGATGAGCTGATGAAGAAGACGGAGACTATGAATGTGCTAATGGAGACTAATAAGATGCTGAGGGAGGAGAAAGAGAAACTGGAGCAGGAGCTGCAGGATACTCAAGCCAAGGCAAGGCACCCTTATTAAAACGCATAACCAACAATTATATTTGTAAATGTAACAATTAGTGCTGGGCCGTTATCGGCGTTAACGTGCTGCGTTAACGTGAGACTCTTATCGGGCGATAAAAAAAATATCGCCGTTAATCAAAGTTGGATTGGGATCATAAATAGCTTTTTCGAATATCGTTATATTTTCGCGCAATTCTAATGTGTAGTATGACGCCGCGCCTACTGTCACAGATCGCGCAGTAGGGTATTTTCCTGTCAGGGACACAAGGTGTACTTTTACTTTGTTACGTTGGGCGACTTTCCTCTCGTTACTTTATTTTAATGCAATACGTTGTTAAATGAGTTTATTCCAAGCACGCTGTGTCCTTTGTATGGGCATGAGCGATGCTCATTTACAAATGAATCACTCTTTTGAGTCGATTCTGTTCAAAGACTTCATCAAACAAGTTGTCAGATGATCTGTCTAAATCGGTTCGCGAATCAGTTGATCTGTTCAGTTCCTCGCGCACTGAATCGTCTGAAGCGCTTTCAATTCACACTCGGAGTCGAAACAGGAAGATTTAAGAGCATCAAGAGCGTTGGATGAAGTGGCCGATCTACAGTCTAGTCTAGTTGAATGCATCATATTTTTGCCAGCGATGAAGATCTTTATTAGTTGAACATCTTCGTAAGCTGTCTGTGAATGAATGATTCCACAGGACGATACATTCGATTTCATTTCATTCAGGTAATACATTGTGTGTGTATTGCGCGTGTATTGCGAAGTGGCATAATCACACGAATAGTTTACATTGATTGAAACTAATTTGTTTAAAAATGAGGCTATTGCAGTAACAAGGCAGAGGTTCACATCAAATTCTTATGACATATGATGACATTATTTTTTGATCTAACGAGCATTGGCGATGCAAAAACGTACTGTCGTGCGTATTGTTTTTTTTTTTTGTTTTTTTTTAATTAGCCTACTATGTTTAAAAAAAAGGACGAAAACATGTTACTTGTTCAATTAATAAACAGTTTGTTTGATGACAAATCGCTAAAGATGAAATTGGCTTCCCTTTCTGTCATGTTTTTTTTATTTTTTTTTTTTATACGATATTCGACTTTTGCTCCTCGATTGTCGAATGGCATTTTTGGCAGAAATGCACATCCCTACGCGAGGCAAACTATTCTCAAAGACTTACTTTTAGTCATTATTTGGGTAGCACACATATTCTGAATGCCTTCGGGAGAATTCAAATGAGCCATTTTAATCTAGATTAATCTAGATTAATTTCAATATTAATCTAGATTAATCTAGATTAAAAAAATTAATCTATGCCCACCTCTAGTAACAATGTAATTGATTTAAATTGTTGATTTCATAATGGTTTCCAGGTGCGTAAACTGGAGTCGGACATCTTGCCTATGCAGGAGTCCAATGCAGAGCTCAGTGAGAAGAGTGGTATGCTACAGGCAGAGAAGAAGCTTCTGGAAGAAGACATCAAACGCTGGAAAGCTCGCACTCAGGTACGAATTTTGTCTGTATTAAAAACTATGCATTTGTCATTGAAAATTATTGGGTCCTGATTAGTGTTGTCAAAAATATCGATATTTCGATAAATATCGATACTGAAATATCTGAACGGTACCAATACTAATTTCCCGAAGTATCGATACTCAAGCGCGTTGACAAACACCACACGTGACGCACTCGTCTCATTCGCTCTGGTTAAATAGCAAAAGTGAAGTGAATGGAAAGATGGCGAGGGCGGCGCCCCCGCGACCGGGTTTGGTTGATTGATAAAGAACACCGCGAGCGGGCATGTCGGAGAATAGCGCGGACACGTCGGAGAATAGCGCGGACACGCGTAAAAAACACACCGCGAGCGGGCATGTCGGAGTCGGAGAATAGCGTGGAAACGCGCTACACACCGCGAGCGGGCATGTCCGGAGAATAGCTCGGACACGCGAGCGGGCTGCGGGCACCCAACAGATTGTTTGACTATCAATAATCCCTCACATCACTCATTTTTTTTAATTATTGTATAGGTGAAAACAGATTTAAGGAACAGGCTCCAGGGGTAGGCTACTATTTAGCAGCATATGCTCAGCATCAGGGGTGTTTGGACAGACCTGCCCTCACTGCTAAAAAAAGTCCTCAAGGAAACACTGTAACTCTTCTCATTTGAACTTTTCTGAAACATTAACCAAGAGGGCCTAGTATTGTTGTTGATAAGAGTCTGTGTTGTCTCGTTTTAATTCTTAAAGTTAACATAATCTGACTGAGGAATCTTAGACAAGAAAATATTGTAACTGTGGTCAAATGTAAATTAACTGGTGCCTATTTAACTTTATTCAAAAATTATTATTTAATTCTGCAATTTTCCTTCATTAGCGATTATCATCAATTTGATTACACAGATATTAATTAAACTAAACAGCTATCTCTGAATTCAATAATGAAATGCCTTTAACTGAAAATTGAATGTTTAATCTTATTATTATACATTACTGACTCTCTATCCTCCAATTTGATACTGTTAAGTGCTTTTTTGTTACAGTATATTTTAATCTTTGATAACAGTAGGTAATAAAATACATCATGTTAGCTCTGGTCCAATTAAAAAATATAAACAAATAGAACTCAGGACATTTTTGTTCGTGTAAAATATACCTCATTGTCATGTTCTAGACTTGTTATATTTAGCTTTAAATTAAAAAAATACCCCCTTAATATTGTGGCAGCTTTTTCTCCGTGGTATCGAAAATGGTATCGAATATCGATATTTTTCAAGGTATCGTATCGAAGTTAGAAATTCTAGTATCGTGACAACACTAGTCCTGATTATACTTTCTTGTGGTGTTTAGCACCTGGTAAGCCAGCAGAAAGACACTGACCCAGAGGAGTACAAGCGCATGCACTCTGAGAGGGAAGCACATCTCAAACGCATCCAGCAGCTTGTTGAGGAGACTAGCCGGTTTAAAGCTGAGGCTGCCAGGTTAGTGCAAAATTTCACAGGTTTAAAAAATGATTTTTTTGTCTTGCTGTATTTTATGCATGTCACATTTTCTTGCTCTTTGCAGGAGCGGTAGCTCTGTGACTATGCTGCAGTCTCAGGTTCAGAACCTAAGGGAAAACCTGGGAAAGGTGATGGTGGAGAGGGACAACCTGAAGAAAGACCAGGAGGCCAAAAATTTGGACATCCAGGAGAAACTAAAAACTATCACACAAGTTAAAAAGATTGGTCGACGGTATAAAACCCAGTATGAGGAGCTCAAGGTTGAATATGACAAGGTGAGACAGGGTTTATGACTTAAGAAAGTGAAAATATGTGTTTGGAGTAGAGATGATTCAATTGGTTTTGTGCAGTTGGTAGCCGCTGCTGCGTCTGCACCAGCCCAGGATCAAGAGGCACAACAGGCATCAGCTCAAGAACTTCAGGGCCTCAAAGAGTCCCTCAACCAATCAGAGAACAGGACAAGAGAACTGGAAGGCCATCTGGAGAATCTCAATAGAGTAAGTATTACTTTACCCCCCCCCCCCCCCCAATTCTATTATCCTTAAATAATATAAAATGTTTAATATAAAACAAAATTTTATAAACTAATCCTTTTTTTTATTATTCATATTTATTACCATTTCCCACCCTTGCTCTGACCCCTCTCTGTTTACACCGGTTTTATATTATTAAAAAAAAAAAGTATTTTAGCGATTCATATTTATTGCCATTTTCCAACCTTTTTCTGAACCCCTCTCTGTTTTGTAGTTTATCTCTCATGTGAAAAATAGTGTGGTTCCCATGCCCGTCATCCGTCTCTTTGAAAAACCTGCATTACATTGTGATTGGATCTCAAAACAATCAGCAATGAAACGTACTGCACAACCTTTTAAGATCAGACTGAAATGATTAGGTATCTTTTTGAAAATATGATGCTCATAGTGTGAGATTTCTGTTGCCCTTTGCAGACTGTAGGTGAGCGGGAAGCAGAGGCACGCAGTGCACAGGAACAGGCCTCTCACCTTCAGGGGGAGCTAATGCGTCTTAGACAGGAGCTTCAAGAGAAATCTTCTCAGGAGGAGCGACTCAAACAGCAGCTGACTGACAAGGAGGAGAGGACCAAGAAGGCCATAGTAATGGCCAAGCAGAAGATCAGCCAGCTTAGTGGTAAGAATTGACCTTGTTTTAAAAGAGTGATTTTCTGTTTTAAATTGTTCCAGGTAGTTTGACACTGAATAAAAAAAGTAATAAATTAATTTTGTCCTCTACTTCCAGGTGTAAAGGGTCAGCTTCAGAAAGAAAATGAGGAGTTGAAGCAACAAAAAGAGGAATTGGAAGTACGAGTGAGTGCACTAAAGTCTCAGTATGAGGGGCGTCTGAACAGACAGGAAAGGGAGCTGCGAGACCTCCGTGAGCAGCAGGAGAGACATGGAGAACAGAGAGACGAACAACCAGAACAGGGCTCCAGCAAGGTAACACCACACGTTTGTGCAATTGCAAACCTATAGCTGAACAAGTTTACATGTTAAAGTGTTTATCTAGTTTTTCTTCTGTCTGCAGACCCAGGAAGCTCAAAGGACAACAGAACAGCGACAGATCTCTCTCAAGTCCACACCAGTGGCAGAAAGAGGAAGGTACAGTATTTTTAGGGGGCACTACACATTAACCTGCACATTTTATTCATAGTCGCTGTCATATTTTCAAAAATGGTTCCAGTCAAGCCACTCTACATCCTCTTTATGTCCCTTTGATAGTGCAAGCACTTCAGAGCCTCCAACTGCTAACATAAAGCCCACACCACTGGCGGCAACCCCCAGCAAGCCTCCAGCCATCCCAGGAAACAAATCCACCCCAAGGGCCAGCATCAAACCTATGATCACTCCTGCCCCAGTGCCCACTCCTACACCCACTGCCACAGTCATGCCCACCACTCAGGTGGAGAGCCAAGAGCGTAAGTGTTAGGCTGTTTTGGACTAGGGTTGTTATCGTTTACGAAATTTTCGTTTTTGAAAGTTAAACACAAACTGAAATAAATATTTTAAAAAAATATTTTATTTTTTCAAGAAAAGTTTTATTTCAGCTAGTTGCCAAGGCAACATTTCAGATTTTTATTTAGTTTAAGTTTAAAATAACTCAAACTGAATTAAAACAATATAGACATTAAAAAAAATTGCGAATGCCCAAATTATTAAACTTAAACTTAATATTTCAGATTTTGTTTAACTAAAAATTATAATAGTATGTCAATGGTACTAAAATAACACTAATTTGTTTAACCCTCATGTGGTGTTCGGGTCAATTTGACCCGGAGAAGATTTTCTTTTTCCCGAAAATACTAGTTAATGTTATCGCTTTGGACTGAAACTTAGTGACTTTGTTCCCAAACGGTTTAACTAAATCTCAGGGTTTTTTTGAAAATTTTCTTATTTTTTTGTGGGAGTTTTGTTACCTTGTTACACTTGTGGTGTTCCCGGTCAAAAATGACCGGCCTATAAAAAATAGCTTATAAATCACTCATTATACCATATTTTCACCCAATCTTGGATTCAATCTTTTTGTCAACTTGTTCTCTTTCAATTAGGACTGGTTTTATATTTCTGTTTGCATCTGATTAATCGTGGGCCTCATTTGTCTGAGAGTAGGCATCTCATTTTTTGAGTAAAAAACAAATAATTTATGAGTAAATTTGGTAATATGAAAAGAAAATATGAAAAAAATGGCTACTGTTAATCACACTAGTCTACTCTAATGTTTCACAAGGAATTTTGTTTTGAAACTTTTGTTTTGTAAAAAATATGGCACATAGTCACACTTGTGGTGTTCCCGGTCAAAAATGACCGGCCTACAAAAAATAGTTTATAAATCACTCATAATACCATATTTTCACCCAATCTTGGATTCAATCTTTTTGTCAACTTGTTCTCTTTCAATTAGGACTGGTTTTATATTTCTGTTTGCATCTGATTAATCGTGGGCCTCATTTATCTGAGAGTAGGCATGGTCAAAAATGGTCACAATGGCCGACCATTGAAAGTGAATGGGAGAGACTGAAAATAACAGAACAATTTAGTTTTCAGGAGCATGTTCATTATTTTCATGTACACATATGAGCATGTGTGCTTGCAAACATCGAGCCCTTGGACCTGTGCATGTATCGATACATTTATACACACGCTACCCAGACACACACACACGTTAAAACACACAAACTTTTTTGAGTATTACACACATTATTTTCCACAGAGAGAAATTTGATCCTACCCTAACCTGCATCTAGTATACATTTATCCATCTGACATTACCACACACACACACACACACAAACTGGCCATGACTGCAGTGACCCGGCTTCAAAAGAATCTTTCTTTCATGGTCTTGTTTCATCACAGCTTTCAGACAAAATATTATGACATTTTGTTTTGGAACTGTGAGGTTCTCACACAGAACTAGACAATATTTACAAATATACATCATGTGATAGCACAGGCATATATAAAATGCCTCACAGCACCTTGCTTGTCATTCATTTGTGGCAGCACAATGCAAAACAGCTCTCTGCACATGATGTTATTCATCAGATTTTTGACTCAGAAACTAGTGAGGAGGAGGACATGCAGGATGCATCTTGCAGTGAAGATGTTTCTGAAGAGGAAGGCCTTCAGAAGAAAACCTGCCTTGCCTCATAGGTGGGGATGAACGCCAGGACAAAGTTCCATCTTTTGACCAGAATGAAACGGTAACCTCAGCTGGGCCCTCATCACTGGACGACTGCTCCTCATCAGTTGTTTCAAGCTCCGTAGCCGATTCAGTGGTGCCTTCCTCTTCAGAAACATCTTCACTGCAAGGTGCATCCTGAATTTCCTCCTCCTCACTAGTTTCTGAGTCAAAAATCTGATCACGGCCTGTGTGTGTGTGTGTGTGTGTGTGTGTGTGTGTGTGGTAATGTCAGATGGATAAATGTATATTAGATGCAGGTTAGGGTAGGATCAAATTTCTCTCTGTGGAAAAGAATGTGTGTAATATTTAAAAAAGTTTGTGTGTTTTAACGTGTGTGTCTGGGTAGCGTGTGTATAAATGTATCGATACATGCACAGGTCCAAGGGCTCGATGTTTGCAAGCACACATGCTCATATGTGTACATGAAAATAATGAACATGCTCCTGAAAACTAAATTGTTTTGTTATTTTCAGTCTCTCCCATTCACTTTCAATGGTCGGCCATTGTGACCATTTTTGACCATGCCTACTCTCAGATAAATGAGGCCCACGACTAATCAGATGCAAACAGAAATATAAAACCAGTCCTAATTGAAAGAGAACAAGTTGACAAAAAGATTGAATCCAAGATTGGGTGAAAATATGGTATTATGAGTGATTTATAAACTATTTTTTATAGGCCGGTCATTTTTGACCGGGAACACCACAAGTGTGACTATGTGCCATATTTTTTACAAAACAAAAGTTTCAAAACAAAATTCCTTGTGAAACATTAGAGTAGACTAGTGTGATTAACAGTAGCCATTTTTTTCATATTTACTTTTCATATTTCCAAATTTACTCATAAATTATTTGTTTTTTACTCAAAAAATGAGATGCCTACTCTCAGACAAATGAGGCCCACGATTAATCAGATGCAAACAGAAATATAAAACCAGTCCTAATTGAAAGAGAACAAGTTGACAAAAAGATTGAATCCAAGATTGGGTGAAAATATGGTATAATGAGTGATTTATAAGCTATTTTTTATAGGCCGGTCATTTTTGACCGGGAACACCACAAGTGTGACTATGTGCCATATTTTTTACAAAACAAAAGTTTCAAAACAAAATTCCTGGTGAAACATTAGAGTAGACTAGTGTGATCAACAGTAGCCATTTTTTTTCATTTTTTTTTTTCATATTTCCAAATTTACTCATAAATGATTTGTTTTTTACTAAAAAAATGAGATGCCTACTCTCAGACAAATGAGGCCCACGATTAATCAGATGCAAACAGAAATATAAAACCAGTCCTAATTGAAAGAGAACAAGTTGACAAAAAGATTGAATCCAAGATTGGGTGAAAATATGGTATTATGAGTGACTTATAAGCTATTTTTTTTAGGCCGGTCATTTTTGACCGGGAACACCACAAGTGTGACTATGTGCCATATTTTTTACAAAACAAAAGTATCAAAACAAAATTCCTGGTGAAAATGTTAAGTTGACTAGTGTGATCAACAATACCAATTTTCTTCAGATTTTATTTAATATTTCCAAAATTATTCAAAAATTGTACAAAAATTACTCAAAAAATGAAATGCCTACTCTCAAATAAATGAGGCCTATGGTTATTCAGATGCAAATCAAAATATAAAACCAGTCCTAATTGAAAGAGAACATGTTGACAAAAAGATTGAATCCAAGATTGGGTGAAAATATGGTATAATGAGTGATTTATAAGGTTTTTTTTATGGCCCGGTCATTTTTGACCGGGAACACCACAGGTGTTATAGGGTTTTGAACACCACATGAGGGTTAAATACTGACTGTTTAAATTCTAGTTATGTTATTTATTGATGTTAAATTAGATTTTTTTTTTTTCGTTTTCAATTGGTCATTTTGTGCTTTTATTTTTGTGCTGTTTTAGTTTTAGTAATATTAGTTTTAAGTTTTTAATTTAATATTTGTTTTATTTCTGCTTTATTTACATTAAGAAAAAATATTTGTAATAGTTTAGTTAACACTGTACAAATGAATTTTTTTCCTTGACCTTGCAGCCATGCAGTCATCTGAGAGCCCGCTAGAGCATATGACAGTCTATGGCAGTGCCAGCGGTTCAGTGCGGTCCACCAGCCCTAATGTTCAGACCAACCTGGCTCAACCTCTGCTGAATGTCCAACAGCAGAGCCAAGCCACTGCGTTCATTCAGCCCACTCAACAACAAACCCAACCCCCTGCTGAACCATCCAATCAGGAACCTCCAGCTGCTGTAACGCTCCCAACCTCACAGTTAGACAGGCCTCTTTCTACATCCTCGGGGCTGTGGAGTGCCACCGCTAGCACAAGCAGTGCCAGTGCAGGTAATGTCAATTATAAACTCAACCAGATTAGCTGAACTCTTTTGTCATGGAACTTCACTCTACAGATGAGCTCTTTGTCCTCTTGCTGTAGTGACCGCGTCTCCTAGTAGTGCCTTGAGTAAACGCGCCCGTGAAGAGGAACAAGAGTCTGCTGACACACAGTCCCAGGATGAGCCCAGTGACTCTCCCATTTGCAAGAGGGTCCGCATTCATAGGGTGGAGGTGAGGTTTATTATATTATATCAACCAGGTGCCATAATTTTTTTCTTGCTTTAAAATCGAGACTGTGTGCAACATAAAATGTGTACTGCAGGAAGAGATGTTGGCTGAGGACAGCACTGAGGCTGAAAGCGTTGTACCGGGTGACAACCAGGAGGCTCCTGACGCTGTACAGGTAATAACAGAAGGATGTGTGTAGAACTTCCTGTTTTTATTCAGACAGTAGAAGTGTGAAACCAATAGAAATTGGTGTTTCATATGCATGTCTGTGTGAAGGAGTTGGAGAGCTACTCTACTTTGGAGGAGATGGATGAGGAACCTGGACCATCTCAGTCTGTGCCTGGAGATCGACTTCTGCCTCATTCCTCTGACACCCATCGAAGCCCGGATGAGCCCGATCACCACGTCATAGTCATTGTTAGTGACACAGATAGTGAGGGAGACCACGAAGATGAATCGGAGGAGGAGGAGGAGGAAGAGGAAGAGCAGGTTTGTAGTTGCACCGCTGCTGAAATTCAGTGATGTTTGATCCTGTTATATGTACTGTTTTTATCCACCTTAGGATTATGAGGAGGAGGAGGAGGAAGAGGAGGAGGAAGAGGATGATGATGAGGAGGATGGAGGGATTGGGGAAGAGGGAGAAGAGAGTAACGAAGAGAGCGGCAGCAGAGATGGCAATGAGGTCTACGAGGGAGACGACACAGAGGTACAAAGCAGAGATGTGCACCAATCAGAATTCAGTTGAGAATATCAATTCTTGATTTTAACTTGAGGTAGGAAACATTATGCAGAATTGTAATTTAAATTTTCAAAAGTAGAATTAAAATCAAAAGAAATTCAAAGAAACATCTGTAAGTGTAGTTTTATTAATACATTGTATTTTTCATTCTGAATGACCTATATAGCATATGTTGTATGTATCATGCATAGAAACCGACAACCGAAGCTTGTTAACTGACAAGATTGTTAAATTAGAATTAAATAAATTCAAAATGGATAAAATGTGTCTGTGACCCATTAAAATATAAAAATTTGTTTTCCAGGGGTTTAGTTTTACATGCACAAATAGCAGCATAAACAACAGAACATGAGGATTCATCGTCACATCACGCACCTGCAGCGCTTCTGTGAACGGAGACAAACAGAATAAAATCATATATAAAAAATGAATCATTGCGCAACATATGTCACTTAAAAAA
This sequence comes from Rhinichthys klamathensis goyatoka, assembly GCF_029890125.1. Classification (NCBI taxonomy): domain Eukaryota; kingdom Metazoa; phylum Chordata; class Actinopteri; order Cypriniformes; family Leuciscidae; genus Rhinichthys; species Rhinichthys klamathensis. The sequence continues at coordinate 8,281,709 of NW_026606800.1, forward strand.
TTTACAGATTAACAAAACAAAAGAAAAAACTGTGCGACAAGTAGTATATGCCAAGTTTCTGCTGATTTTTGTGACAAAAACAAGTTCACGGAAAGGAAACCGAGACGGCAGAAAGCAGCATCCTGTTTGTTTTCTTTATTTTACAAAAGCACAATGTTTTGTTTATATTGTGAGTGTACACAAATAAAAGTAGACTCTTTACAATTTGTCTTACTCTTATCTGTATGACCATAATGATTCCGCTGTTATAAGGAAACATTTCAAGAGATCACGCAGACTCCTCGTGCACACACACCACATAGCAGTTCTAGCATTGCTAACTTGACATCGCAGCCTGTTCATTATCAAAATAAAATCAGTTGCACTGCTCAATTTAAATAGTCTGTAGTAGAATCTGTGGCGTTCAGCGTGAACACCGCCCCACTGTGGTGTTAAGCCAAGCACATTTTTGTGCATGTGTGAGATGATATTTTACGTTAATATTGGATATTGGAAGTACAAAGCCATAATAAATACTAGTTTAGCATCCATATACATTGCGAATGAGAGAGATAGGACGGTTTTCAGTTTCACTTAAATTAATTTGTTTTGGCTCAACGTTTATAGATACTTTTATTTTTCATTCTTGTTCTGTTTTAAAAGATGTGTTGAGTCAGGGGAACTAAAATAGTCTATAGCTATGTTTATACAGGATTCCTACTCAGTTTGGATAAGTATGGAAAAATTGCAAGACTATTGCCCCTTTTCAGTTTTCTAAAATATAAAATTAGGTATTTCTGAAAACTAAATGTATTATGCAAGCAGAGTCATGGCAAAAGTTGAGTGATCGTTTTGTGATTGTCGAACAACAAAATTAATTTAAGGCACGTTTTCATTGAGACATTGTTTGTCTCGAGCAAGTCTGTTTTGAACTTCATTAAACGAATATGTGTGTGGCACTCAAACCAGCAACAGATAAAGGAGCAAAGGATCATTTAAATCAGACTATACTTTGATGTTTGGTGATCAATATCACACTAATGTGTGTCAGATATGAATATGCAGGATATAAAATTTCACTGATGTTATCACTTTGAGAAAAAAAAAGAGAAAATCAAAATATTTACATGTGACTACTATATACCAAACATAATGCTGTATAAAACATTTGTTAATTGTGGTCTCAAAAAATATACAGATAGGTTTGGAAAAGTATGGAGTTTTGAAATGGAAAATGTGTAGGAATCCTGTTTGTTAGCTTTTTTTTACCGGTAGGCCCCTATACATTATTTCTGAATGTAATAACAAAATGCGATTTATATGCAACTTATGATTTTTTTTTTCTCTCTCTCAAAAACTACGTTTTGTGTGTCATATTTTTTTAACCATGTAGCAAATGTTTTCAAAATATCTTGAAAAATTACTTTTTAAACCTTTCTTACTGTCGGTTAACCAGTTAATTATGAGCATCCCTAAAATGTACAAAATCCTGACAAACATTAGATATTATTAATCAAATTGGTTCGTTTTTAATTGACCTTTTTTTATAATTTTGTAATAAGTATCTTATGCTCAACAAGGCTGCATTTATTTGATCAAAAATACAGCAAAATTGTCAGTATTGTGAAATTACACTATATATATATATATATATATATATATATATATATATATATATATATATATATATATATATTAAAATGTAGTAGCTGAAATTTCAGCATCATTGCTCCAGTCTCGCATGATCCTTCAGAAATCCTTCTAATATGCTGATTTGATGTTCAAGAAACATTTCTTGGTCTCATTTGCTGCTTAATTTATTTAAAAACAGCATTTTTTGAAATGGAAATATTTTTTTGCATTATAAATGTCTTTACTGTCACTTTTGATCAATTGAATACATCCTTGCTGAATAAAAGTGCTAATTTCTTTCCAAAAAAAAAAAACAAGTCACTTTTTTATGGTAGTGTATATCTAAATTAATTAGTTGAGGGGGAAAAAAATCTACTTATCTGTTGGAAAATTAGAAAAATTAGTCTAAAATTATGTTTTGTTTTTTGGTGGCAAAACTTGTTAGACTAATTCAATTTCTTCATGTAAATGGATATCTATGAATTGATGTTCAGTAAATTCCTCTTCCCATTAACCAACCCTAGTACGTTGGTTTTTGTGCAGCATAAACACCTATATTTGGACTTAACATCAGAGAGGTCTGTATAAGCTAGCTCATGCCATTTTAATGATCCAACCGTAACTTGTCATGTGTAGCTGGCACAACAGGCTCAGTTTGACTGCGCACCCTTTAATGCTAATAAAAATGTTTAAACCCATTCCGCTAAATATAGCTTGGGACAAATGTTCTTTGTGTGTATGTTGAATCAAAATGTAATGCTCAGGAAATTAACTAGAAATGTTCTTCCTGCTATTTCTTCCTCCCCCTCTACCTTCCACACCATCCTTTCCAAGGGCCCTGATCCCACAGATCCAGGCACTGAGACAGAGGAAAGTCTTGGAGCGACAGACTCCACCCAGCGCATGGCAGATTCTCAGAGCTGTAAGTCAGCGTGACTGTGACCTAACCATCTTTCTGAAAGGATCTTTTCCATGCAATTACATTGAATGGGATTGAGGCTTTCAACCTTTAGAAAGTCAGTTGTTGGTGTTTTAAAAGCGTCTTCACTTTTCCTTTCATCTATATGTGACGTCTCAGATGAAACGAGCACATTGGATATGTTTGATGCACCTGTCACCAGCTCTGCCCCTCGACCTCCACATTCACCCAGGAGACCTCAACATCCTCTGCCACCTCGACTTAACATCTTGGCCCAACCTGCTCAGGAGTTGGGACCTCCTGCTCAAGTCCAGGTGTGTGTAAAAGTGTGTACTGCATGGCATAGCCTGAGGAGTTTTTTATTTTTTTTTCATGGTTTGATGTTGTTAGGCATTGCCTCGAGTGTGCGTTGAAAAAAATAACTTGCATGTGTCTGCAGCGTCTCCCAGTTCGTCGGCAGTCAGTGGGACGAGGCCTTCAGCTTACCTCTGGAATGGCCAGTAGTGCAGTGAGTTGCCTTTTAGGACTTGGTTTGATTGTGTGGTTTGCACCTGAGCTTGAATGCTTGTCGTTAAATCCCAGTGTCATTGTTTTCCTCTGTTTCACATCAGCAGCATTTCTTTGAGGACGACGACAGGATGGTTCCCAGTACCCCCACACTCATTCCTCCGCGTTCGGATGGATTTGCTGAAGCAATCCAGTGCGTTTCCTTGTTTTTACACTTTGCTATGCTCGTTTGTTTCTTGCAACATGACTGATTTCTTTTCTGTTGTACAAAGTTCTCCACAGGTCGCAGGCGTATCACGATTCCGATTCGGTCCTTCAGATGACCTCCCGCAGACCAGCTCCTCTCACTCAGACCTTGTCCAGCTGCCCTCACAAGGTTGCATGCATTACCCTATGTTGTTGAATCTGAAAGACCTATTCAGTAACTGCTTTTTCTGTAAAATATTGGTTAGTTTTTTCATTGTGCCGTCTGTGTTTTGCCGGTTTAGGCATTTATGATAGTTCTGTTTTCCTTGGAGCTCATGAGGAGGAGTCAGGGGGCCGCAGTGTGCCCACAACCCCACTACAGATCGCTGCTCCTGGTATGTACAAAATCACGCATCCTTTTTTGGGTTCTTATGATATCTGCAGCATTGTGACTCTGTCATACTGTTTCATTGACAACTTCTCTTTAATTGAAATTAATGTTCAAAATAGGGGTTGACTGATATGGGTTTTTCGAACTGATGGTGATTTGTAGGAAACAAAGTATTCCCTTTACAATGATGATGTATACACTACCGGTCAGGGTTTTTTTCCCTCTTTTTTTTTTTTTTTAAAGAGATTGATACTTTTATTTAGCAAGGATGCATTAAATTGATCAAATGTGACCGTAAAGACATTTATAATGTTACAGAAAATGTTATTCTTATAAATAAATGCTTTTCTGTTGAACTTTCCATTTATCAAAGAATCCTGAAAGTATCACGGTTTTCACAACAATATTAAGCAGCAAGAGCACCAAATCAGCATGTTAGAATGATTTCTGAAGGATCATGTGACACTGAGGACTGGAGTAATGATGCTGAAAATTCAGCTTTGCCATCACAGGAATCAAAATGTTATTTTAAATTGTAATATTTCACAATATTATGTTATATTTATTTTTTTACTGTATTTGTGATAAAAAAAATGCAGCCATGGTAAGCATAAGAGACTTCTTTCAGAAACGTGTATATAAACATTTGAATATATATGCACACATAATAAAAATCTAAATGTAAGATCTCTTGGAAAATTCCTATTTGAAGAACAATCTGGAAAAGTGCAGGATTATGCAATGGCCACTTTTGCTGCACTTTCCAAAATTGATGACACGAGCCATTTCAAGATAATTTCAATATTCTTCTTTATCTTTTTAGACCTTATTCTCATTGCTGTACCACTTTATAATCGGTTAAATCATCTTTTTTTTTTATCTATTCAGTGACAATTTTATCAGAGACTGTGCCATCCGAAGCAAATGAGCTTGCTTCTCAGTCTGTGCCCACGGTGAGCACCTCCACACCAGGCCTCAGCGCTCCTGCAGGCACTAGTGGGATGGAGGAGAGAGACGACATGTTCATGGACGCAGGAGACAGGTGAGCGTGAGCCCTTAAATCTACCCGTGCAACACATTCATAACTTCCTTTCATTCTTGTGCCATAAGGAGTTCAGTAAGGAGAGATCATGGACTCCATAATTGTGTCTGAATAATGTTTCTACAGTACTGAAGCTTCACTTGAGGCTGTGTCACAGACTGAGGCAGAGGAACCAGCCCAGACATCAGATGAGTCTAGTCTGCCTTCCACAAGCCAGGAACCTTCATCTAGTTCTGCAGGTACACACAAGCACACTTCAAATTATGCAGAGCGCCTCAAATATCTCATTGCGGATTTACAAACTGTCTTTTTTCTCTTTCAGACACGAGCAGCTCTCAGCCTCCCAAAGCTAGAACAGGGTCTAGCAGACAATGGACTAGTGGGCGTGGTTCTAGGAGTTTTGTAAAGAGGGGTAAGAATATGTACCGTTTTTAGTTTCTCCAACTGCGGCAAATTATATTTTTATTTCTTCTCATTTTAACCTAGATGTATTAACACAGTAAGATTTACCATCATGTGTATTTGACGTCTTTCTTGCTGTAGGTGGACAAGGCGTCATGGGTGTGAGGGGCCGTTTTGCCAGGTGAAGCAAACTCCCAAAAGTCGCCGTTCTAGTTGTGGAGCGACACATTCTGAACTAATAGTTCCAAAAGAACACAGCCTGACATTTGTTCCACTTCAAGGATTCAGTCAAAGTATTATAGTTGTTGTTTGTTAGTTTAATGCTTTAGGCAATCCATCATTGTTTTTTTTATGATTTTACATCCGTACAATAAAATTGTTTTGAAGGAAATTCTTAGTGTGTCCTTAATTCTGTCACTGACGATGCAGCATTACCGTCAAAGGCTGTTTTCCACTGCACATAAGACGAGGGCATCACTAGAAATCTAAATTCACTGTTTATGGTATAGTTAAAGAGATGAATGACTCAGTTTTTCTGAGTTTCTTGGCATTTGAAGAAGCTGCTTGCTGAGTTTTCCTTTGGACCTGTAGCAGGTTTTAAGATCACTGGTTTTTCTCTTTCCATTTTTATGCTGTAATACTTTCCTGTGAAAGACAAGAACACAAATATGTAATAAACGCAGTGTTTTTGTTAAACTATTAAAACTTAATTTTTGGTAATTGAAATGAAGCTAAAATATGAAAAAACTGAACAATGAAAAATATTGAAATATTTCAACAACTTCAATTAATAAAAATATAATAAAAACAAATTAAAGCAATATAGAAATATTTTGTAAAAAAAAAAACTTAAATTCAAAATATAAAAAAAATACCATAATAGCTCATTAGATGTGACTGGAAACAGTGCTGGGACAGAGTCCAGTAACAGCTTTTCACTAGTTTTAATGAACGTTGTTACACTCACTTTGAGAGAATACATAATACTTGTACCCCTCTTTCACCCTAGAGGGTACGGACACGGCTGAGGTCACCCTGGTTGGGAATCCTTTCCAGTTCTTCGAGATATTGATCATTTGCCCCAGAGCTGCAGCTGGGGAAAAAACTCCTAAAATTAATTAAAACGCTCCAAGGTCTGTTTCACTTACATTTTTTAAGGTTACTTATCTGGTCCGTTAGGCCTCACTTGGAACAAAATGTCCTTTTTGAGGCTTTATTGGGGAAACTTCTGTTGCCAGAAGTAGTATATATGGTATTTTCACTTTTCATTAACTGCACAAATGCTTATACACATAAACCTTCCCTCTCCCTTTATGTCTAATTTGTTATTATTATATCATCTAAATGTGATTAGTCTTTTAAACGTCGTTGTAATGCTGTATGGACTAAAATGGTATTTTGTAATCAAACTTGTGATTCTTTACCGGCTTGTCGTCTGGCTCTCGTCCTCGCTGGGTACACAGGAATTCTTTTCCCACATTTTGGAGTAACCTGGTATGTGTACTTTTGAGCCAATCCACCTGCAGAAATCGATTTGAAAATCAACAACGACACTCACACCTAATAAAAACAAGCAGCCATAGTGTGCTTACAGCATGTACATGTAAATATTTTCTTCTAGTTCTTACCTCTTTTGAAGAAGATTACAGACTCTTTTCTGCTTCTGTACTCGGGTATAGATAAAGCAGCTGTGACACGACCAATCTGTCCGAAGCCCTGGCTGACAGGTTTGGGAAAGCCATGATCCATCATACCGTTGTCAAACCTCCAGTAGTCCTTTCCCTGTGAAATATGTGCAAACAGGATACATCAGTTGTTGTCATCCAGCATTTTATTTGACACCACTTCTATTATAATTATCTGTGGTGAAATGAAGTGTTTTGTCCTAATGTCTGTGTATGAACCTTGAAGAAGTAGGTTTTGCCCAGGCAGTTGCAGCGGGTGTAAACGGTGTCAATGGGAGACGGGATTCCCCACACCCTTGTAATTAACTGAGGAGGATCAGGATTTCTGTATTTGTCTAGTGTCCAAAAATAATGTCCTATAGAGAAGAAAGGGAAAGTGACACATTGATGTTCATGAACATTTGGTTCACTTTTCCCTACACTCTGGAACTTTCCATATAATTATAAAGGAATTACATTCCTCCTCAAACCGCCCCCCAATTCTACTCTGTGATACCCTTTAAAAGATCAATTTTTCGAACCAAAATAAGTGCTGCTATAAAGCAAATGTGCTGTACTGTGGTACTGACCTCTGAACACCACAATGGTACCATTTCTCAGTGTAGTCAGACCACTGACTGGACGCCCACTGCAGAGGTTAGTGTCATAATCATCTGGGGACAAAATTAATAAATTAATAATCAAAATGATGCAAAACATTATTTTTTTTAAACTTCGTAATATCTAGAATTCTAAATATTCATGATAGCATTAGAGTGTCAGCAGTGTTCATATGGAAACCATGAAGGCTCTTAGTGGGAACAAAATTTGCCACAATGAATATGAGGCACGAAAGATCTTACCAGCTTGATAATCTTTAATACCATCTGATTTGTCATTCTTGTGTGTACTAGGCTGAATGGTTCTTTTTGTTGGTTTCACTGGAGCAGGAGTAGATGTTGTCTTTGGGACTGAGGTAGCTCTAGAATCCTTGAGAGATGATGATTCCTTTGGATCTTCACCCAGTGACATCATAGTCATTTCAGTGACAGAATATCCCTTTGGTACTGCGCTTGCTGGACCATTTGATGGTATTGCGATTGTAGGACCTTCTGTTGGTGCTGCCCTTGTTGAACCATCTGTTGGTGCCGCGCTTGTAGGACCTTCTGTTGGTGCTGTGCTTGTTTGACTTTCTGTTGGTGCTGTGCTTGTTGGACCTTCTGTTGGTGCCGTGCTTGTTGGACCTTCTGTTGGTGCTGTGCTTGTTTGACTTTCTGTTGGTGCGGTGCTTGTTGGACCTTCTGTTGGTGCTGTGCTTGTAGGACCTTCTGTTGGACCTTCTGTTGGTGCTGTGCTTGTTGGACCTTCTGTTGGTGCTGTGCTTGTAGGACCTTCTGTTGGACCTTCTGTTGGTGCTGTGCTTGTTTGACTTTCTGTTGGTGCTGTGCTTGTTGGACCTTCTGTTGGTGCCGTGCTTGTTGGACCTTCTGTTGGTGCTGTGCTTGTTTGACTTTCTGTTGGTGCGGTGCTTGTTGGACCTTCTGTTGGTAGCATGCTTGTAGGACCTTCTGTTGGACCTTCTGTTGGTGCTGTGCTTGTTGGACCTTCTGTTGGTGCTGTGCTTGTAGGACCTTCTGTTGGTGCCGTGCTTGTTGGACCTTCTGTTGGTGCTGTGCTTGTTTGACTTTCTGTTGGTGCGGTGCTTGTTGGACCTTCTGTTGGTAGCATGCTTGTAGGACCTTCTGTTGGACCTTCTGGTGGTGCTGTGCTTGTTGGACCTTCTGTTGGTGCTGTGCTTGTAGGACCTTCTGTTGGACCTTCTGTTGGTGCTGTGCTTGTTGGACCTTCTGTTGGTGCTGTGCTTGTTGGACCTTCTGTTGGTAGCATGCTTGTAGGACCTTCTGTTGGACCTTCTGTTGGTGCTGTGCTTGTTGGACCTTCTGTTGGTGCGGTGCTTGTTGGACCTTCTGTTGGTAGCATGCTTGTAGGACCTTCTGTTGGTGCCGCACTTGTAGGATCTTTTGTTGGTGCTGTGCTTGTTGGGCCTTCTGTTGGTGCTGTGCTTGCAGTCTCTTGTGGCTGTGGTGTGCTGGAAGTTGTCATCTCAGATGGCTGTTGAGTGGTAGACTCTATAGGGTTCTCATCAGCATGGAGCATGCTGCTTGCATCTGCATCTGGAGAGGACAAAACTATTATTGTTATGGTAGAATCGAATTACTGTGGTCTTCAGCATGCACAGGAAAACCGCAACACCAGTGCCAATGTCAAACCCATAGTCAACCACAAAAGACATTTGCTGATGTGGCAAGCACCTGCTGTCGGGGTGAGAGACGGACTGGATGGGGGGAGGGATGAAGCCAAGGTCCTGCTGTTTGGTTCTGGAGAGGTCCTCTCATAGTCTGAGTGGAAAGTGCTGTTTTCCCCCACTTTCACTTCTATATCTGAATCTGCGTAAGGTGAAATTATCTCTGTTGGGACATCAGTTTGAGAAAATAATAAATAAATAATAATAAAATAAATGTTGTAATTATGAACATATCTTTGTCAGCATGTGCTGCTGTTTAAGGTTTCTTGCATATTTGACAAAAAACTTGTTTATGCCAGATTGTTAATGCTCACCAGGGCCCTCAGAAGGTGTGGACTCACTTTCATCCTCAGGGATCATTAACTCGTCTGCCTCAGCATAAGAAGACAATGTCATTTTATCGGAGTACAATGGCTTTGCCTCAGGTTGCAAGCATATATATATTTTTATAACTTATTATTATTCATGTGAATTGACTTGTAATTATTCTCAGAGGGGGAAAAAAGTGAATATTACTTTAAGCATTATCTTTTTTTCATCAGGAAAAATGTCAAAGTAACGTAGTTCAATACGTGCTCGACAGGGAAAAAGAAGAGAGAGAAAGCGAGACAAAGAGAAAAACTCACCTCCAATCCCTTCCTCATTGGTCATCTCCTCATTGGAGGATTCTAACAAAAAAAGAAGTCACAACTATACTTGAAGAGAACTATTACTACAAAAAATCAACAGCTGCGTGAAGCTAAGTATCAGTACACTTGATTTGTTTATTTGTGACAAAGCTGCAGTAATTATACCTGTAGATTTTTTATTCTTTATGTTTAGGCATAAGTTAGCAGTCCTTTGAGCTGCGGTGTCAGTGTTTCTTGACTTTAAGGCAGTATCTGTGAGAGTCACAGAGATATAAGCTTAAAATTAGGGCAAAATTAGACATGCAAACAGATAGATACATCTGCAATTCCAAATTTTTGTTGTTAGATATTTTAATAAATAAATACTGTTCAAATGTTTGGGGTCAGTATATATATATTTTTATTGATTGCAAAGGATGCATTCAAATGATCAAAAGTGACAGTAAAGACTTACATCGTTACAAAAGATTACTGTTGCAAATAAATGCTGTTCTTGAGAACTTTCTGAAAAAAAGTATCATAAGCAATATCTGTTTTCAACATTAAAAATGAGAAGAAATTTTCTTGAGCACCAAATCAGCATATTAGAATGTTTCTGAATGATCATGTGACATTGAAGACTTAGTAATGATGTAATAGTCAATAGATTAATAATAAGTTACATTTTATATATTAAATATATTAAAATAGAAAAGTTATTTGAAATTGTAATCATATTTCACAATATTTACTGTTTTACTGTATTTTTGATCAAATAAATGCAGCCTTGGTGAGCATAAGAGACTTCTTTAAAAAAAAAAACATTAAAAAAAACTTCCCAACCATAATCTATTGTAATATTAGGTATATTTTTTGCAATCAGTGCATGTTAGTCCCATCAAAATATACAATTAGTATTGATTGTTGAAAATGTATTTACATGTTGGGAGCATTATCAATTAATTTAGTTTAATTTTTTACCTTCCATCAAGCACATGCCCTCATAATCAGGGCAGCACTGACTGTATGGGACACAGTCGATATCACAGTGACATGGATTGCCTCTATTAAAAGGCTCCCCGCAGCGTCCTTTGCATGAGTCCTCTATGATCAGAAATAATAGCAAAGCAATCTTACAGTGTTTATGACATTCACACCAAATGCTACACCAAAACTAATGAAGTTAATATGAACCTTACTTGTAGTACACAAGTTTTGAAAGTCTGTACAGCACTCATTCAGGCCCAGACACTCATAGTCACACTGGCAGAAGCTTCCTCTGTAGTACCCTTCTCCACAACGACCCTCACAGCTATCTGGACATAGTTTGTTTTAAAGAAAATGCGGATTTTTACTTAGTTAGAAGTTGAACTCAATATGTTGAGCAACATATCTGTACATTTAGACACAGAGACAAACATAACGAGGGATGAGTTAATTATTTACAGTGTCAACAGAAATGACTGCATCACTACCCTGAGAGAAAAACAGCTCACTGTTATATTTACAGAATAAAATATGGCGAGATAGATAGATAGATAGATAGATAGATAGATAGATAGATAGATAGATAGATAGATAGATAGATAGATAGATAGATAGATAGATAGATAGATAGATAGATAGACATTATGTTGACTTACTTGGATTTGAAGAGCTTGTGGAGGCACATGCAAAGAGCAGCAGTAAGGACAGATATGTGGCCATCTCAGTTGTTCGCTGGAGTCATCACAGTCATCTAGAGACCCTCTGGTTTTTCACCTGCAGTGATCTTCACTTTTATATAGAGGCAGAATGCGTTGGTGTTCCCCTTTCTGTCCAATTATACAGTCAGTGCTGAATTAGTAATCGTCTAGTTTTCAAGGGTGCGGTGATTCACAAAGACAAACAGACTTTAACATCCCCCCTCACGGTGTGCGCCTGTCCGAAAAAAAAAAACATTTACAAAGTTCTCTGCCTGGGTGACACATCACAGGCTATTCAAATTTCAAAAGTTCAGTTGATGAGAAAAAAACATTCGTTATAAATATTTTAAGGACATTTCTGTCAGTATGATTTTCTGGGCTCAATCTCGTCGTCTCGCGCGCACAATTTTTTTTCTTTGGCTCCCCTACAAGCACCTAATCATAATATTAATGATAATAAATAACAACAACATTTTAAAATCAAATAATTTTTTCTTTTTGTTAGGGACCAGTGTGGAGTAAATTACTATAAAAAAAGTAATTAATAGAGTACTATAATTACATCTTCAACGGTGTAATTAATTACTTTCTCTCTACTATTGCATTATTATTACTAACACTTTCTAAATCCCATATCAACCTCGACCAGTTGAACAATATAAGGATAAACATGAAACTGCTCTTTTAATTCTTTCAAATAAATAATATAAATTTGCATAAATTGTTCTTAAACTGACCAAAGCATTTAAAGGGAAAAGGTTACATTATAAGGCACTTCAGTGGGCCTTTAAAACTCCAGTGAACCAAAGACAGTCTCAAAAAAATCGCTGGTGTTTCTGGCGTCACAAACTACCATGTAACCACCAATCACGTCAACGTGTGGTGACCACTGATCCACTGATCTATATAATGTCATTCTATATAGATCAGTGGCGATGACAACGAGTGGATCTCTGAGTTGGTGTGACTACGTGGAGTCGGGGCTAATTTGCATATTCAAAGGACCGCGATGAGGCAAGGTTGTAGTTACATTCAAGCTATGTTAAGAAAAAGTTTAAATATGTCATTTTGGTGATCAAATATGGGTTTTAAGGGATACAATTATGGACTACAGGGGGACTTTAAGTAATTATTGTCTAGTTTGGTCAACCTGCGTTATCTCACGGGTAAAGCATTGACTATATTTCGGTCACGGTGGATACGTATTGACTAAATATATACAGTGCACTTTAAAACACCTTCATGTCCAAGCGTGTGAAGCAAAAACAACATTAAATATTATTCATATTCCGGAAAATGCTGAGCTAAAAAAGCAATCTTAAAAAAATATATTCCCCTTTCGTTGCTGACAGTCACCCCTGTACAGCAAGATGGTTTCGTCCAAATCTATAACAGGAAGAGCCGGTGTTTACCGTTTGCGAACAGGAAGTTGTGCATCGTGCCAAAATCGATGCAGTCTGTCAAATCAACCGATTTGTTGCGGAGAAAATGAATTTAAAGTGTTTGTCCGCTGCGCAAAGATTTGGTCGAGGTTAATGGAAAGCAAACGCTGAGAGATTTTGCAATAATGGTGCATACTGGAAAGGAAAACTGGTTTTCCTAGGCAATTCGCTTCCTGTGAGGTGACACCGCCATACAGGTAGTCTACTCGCGGTACAGCTGTCATGTATAGGGTATAGATCGTTACACAAAATAAACACTTCTCCTGAATACCGAGTGACAATTAAAATGTGAACCGAATCTAATATGTGACGCTAAGAGCTTGTCCAGTGTGATTCTGTCAGTGTTGATGCAGTAAAAATGCCCTGTAATGAATTCCTGACATGACATTTTGTTCGTAAAACTTGCCTTATGCCAATTATTACTGTGATCACTTAGTCTGAATGTTATTTCCAGATTGTCATTGAAAGACAGGTAAGAGCTTTGAATAAGGATTGTAACGAACATTCTGCTACTTTTTGACATGTTGCATACTCTTTATTGCACGTCAGTCACTACTGTAGCCTGTTTCAATGGTCAGTGGTGTTTCATTAGGACATTGTCATCAGCATACATACGAAGGAGACATTTTGTCTTTTGTAGTACAGGTATTCATTATGTTTTTTCCCTGACAGTGAGATAGGCAGACCCTCTCAGTATAAGGATGGGTGCTGAGAGCAGTGCCCTGCCAAGCTGTGTGCTGGAAGAGCCGCTGATGACGCTGCCGTCTGGTCTTACCATGTACTCCGCCCTCCTCCAGGATGGCAAGCATGCCTCCGTCTTTGTGCATAAGCAAGACAATGAAGATAAAGTCAATAAAGCTGCCAAGGTATAAGTGAACAGCTAATAAGTAACCTCACCAATAACATGCATTATCTGTCAAAAGTTTGGGCACATCTGCTCACAAACACTTTAATATTAGTATTTTCCACATTGTAGAATAATAGTAAAGTCATCAAAACTATGAAATACAAATTGAATTGAACTATGGGAATTATGTAGTAGTCAAATTTGAATGTATAAATAATAAACAGTTAATTATGATATTATAAATTATTAATAACTCATGTATATATATATAATACAGCCTACCTCTAAATCACTCAGCTATTTTAGTTCCGGACATGTCATGTACATTGAAATGAATTAACCTGAGATAATACATCTTTCTTTGCAGCACTTGATGACATTAAGGCATCCATGTCTTCTTCGCTTCCTGTCATGCTCAGTGCAGGGTCACGGTATACATTTAGTGACAGAGCCAGTTGAACCATTAAAACGGCTGCTTGACAATCTTACTCCGGAGGAGATCTGCGCAGGCCTCTACGACCTGCTGCAAGCGCTAGTTTTTCTACATGATAGGGTAAGAGTCCATTTACATTTAATTTTTTTTCTTCAGACATTTTGTTGAGCAATGACATAATATGCACTAATTGTTCTAGCTAAATCTTTCCTTTTTGTCTCTTAGGGCAAATCAAGTCACAACAATGTGTGCATATCCTCAGTGTTTGTCAGTGAAGATGGCCATTGGAAGCTTGGGGGGATGGAAACCGTCTGCAAGTTTTCAGAGGCAACACCAGAGGTGACATCCGTTACTAATTTATGCCTTACACATACTTTAAAGGTACACTATGTAACTTTTGGCCCTCTCGTGGTAAACAACAACCATAATAATCCAAAAATAAGTATTTATGAGTGAGTCATTGAATCATTCATTCAAACTGATAAAAAAAAAAAAGAATTCATTAAAAATTAAACATTTTAAATAGACTGCAATTAACATTTGGTCAGAACCTCTAGTAAAATACATGTTATTTTGCTTAGTTGTGTTAGTGATCTCTGTTTGAACATCGTGAAAAAAATTCCCCAGAGGTTAAAAAAAAAATAGTTAAATAATTTTAATACCAAAATATATATATAAAGTTATAACAATATATAGATTTATATGATAGATATTATAAAGTTGATTACTCTAACCCTTTGTATGTGTGACTTCCTCTCCAGTTTCTCAGAAGTATCCAGAATGTAAGGGAAAATGGTGCCATTCCTCCCGAGGAAATGGTAGGTACCATGTATACCACCGTTCAAAAGTTTGGGGTCAGTAATATGTTGTTATGTAATATTACAAAATATTTCTATTTCAAATAAATGCTGTTCTTTTGAACTTCCAACAATGTACTAGTACAAATACAATGTAGCACAACTGTATTCAACATTGATAATAATAAGAAAATCCAATTCAGTAAATTAGAATGATTTCTGAAGGATCATGTGACACTGAAGACTTGGTGTAATGGCTGCTGATTTAGCTTTACCATCACAGGAATTATTTACATTTTAAAATATATTAAAATAGAAAACAGATATTTTAAATTGTTATAATATTTCATAATATTAATGTTTTACTGTATTTTTAATCAAATAAATCTATCCTTGTTAAGCAGAGAAGACTTCTTTCAAAAACATTTACCAACCCCAAATCTTTCATCATAATCATATTTGTTGCTGGAATTCACAAGGCCTGGGACAAATTACAGGCTGACGATGACAGCGCCGATCATTCTGACTAAGTAATATAATAATGTGTTTTTGTTTTGTTTTTTAGCTTGAAGGATTCAAAGTTCTTCCCGACAAGCATGCCCACTCCCGAGACGCTTTTTCATTCGGGGTGATGGTGGAGGCTTTTCTTCCACTCCTGACGGGACACGGTTAGTAACGCTCTTAATTCAACAGACGCATGTAAAGCAGGCTCGGTGTGTCTAGGATTCATCCTGTTGTGGCAGTTGCTAAGCCCTTACTGCTCAGACATTGAGACATATTTGTTAATGGACTGACAACTGCGATCAAAACGTCACAGGTTTTCCATTCAGAGCGGGTTATAATGTTTTCATGTTCAAAGAACAAAATGATCCACAAGAGCAATGTAATAGTGATGCAACATTTTGGCTTCTGTGCTGATTTTGGGGGCAGAGGCTCACTGAAAACATATGCGTGGCTGTCTGTGATATCTTTTTTTCTTTTTCTTATAGTGAGTCTCACTCACTAAATAGTTTTTCCATTCCCTCTTTCTTGCGTGTTTTTATTTATTTTTCCATGTCTGCTCCCCATCTTTGTAACCTCCATGTGGTCCTCCACCCAAACTTTCTGTCTCAGTCTCAGATGATTTGTTGGAGAGTCTAAAGAACATGCTGCAGGCCAGCCTATTGACCCCTGACCCCATGTCTCGCCCATCACTCAGCATTTTGCTGACTCACACTTTCTTCAGGTTCGCTTTTGAAAACTACTCTATTTAAATTAATAGTCTATTCGGGGTAAAGTGTCTTTTGAAATTAACTTCAATTTTAGCTGAAAATTCAGCTTTGCCATAACATGAATATATTACACTTTAAATTGTAGTATTTTCACTATTTTACTGTTTTTGCTGTATTTTTGATCAGACTAATGCAGAAAAATATTATTTAGTTTGGCTATAAAAAGTTAATTTCCCTAAATTGAAATATAATGATTAATAAGGTGATGAAATTATTTAAATACATCACCTATCTCTTATAGAAATGACTTCTTGGATATCATGAATTTTCTGAAGAGTTTGACTCTGAAAAATGAGGAGGAGAAGAATGAATTCTTCAAGTAAGCTTTCCACTCAAGTACATGATTTTATTAGAAGGATGACATGATGTGCTTAAATAACTGTTTCTCTGCAGGTTTCTCTTGGACCGAGTTCAGAACCTCCCAGAGATGTTAATTGCTACACGTCTGGCTCCTAAACTGCTCAATTCTTTAGTGTTTGCTGAGCCCATGGCTGTGAAAAGCTTTCTTCCTCACCTCCTACGGCCTAAGCAAGGTAAAACCAGCCAGTAAACTTTTAGGAGGTGCTTGCTTGTACTCTTCATTAGTCTCAGTGGTGATGTTTTCTGATGTACAGACTCGAGTGTGAGTGCTGGAGAGGAGTGTCTTCTGTCTTTGTCTTTGTATCGGAGATACGTGGTTCCTCAGCTCCTCAAGCTCTATAGGATGAATGAGGAACACGTCAGGATTGTGCTTCTCTCCCACATTCACATCTATGCAGAGTTTTTTCCTCATGAAGAACTCAAAAAACAGATTCTTCCTCAGGTACTTTGAGAATGTTTGTGCTTGTATCAACAGCTTAGTACTACTGTATACTTGTTTAGAGAAATATAAAATGAGTAAACTCATAATGTTTTTAAGTTGATATTTATACTTTGATTGTTTCAGTTATTTCCCACACTTTATCATGCAGGTTTTGCTGGGAATGAGGGATACAAATGACTCACTCGTCGCTCTGACACTACAGAGCTTGGCTGTGCTTGTCCCGTTGCTGGGTGCCCAAGTGGTTGTTGGTGGGGAGAGGACAAAAGTTTTTAAACGGACTACGCCAAACTTCCCCAAGTCCACAGAGGTCACCCCAGAGAGTAAGTATCCTGTAGCTGGATTCTCATTTATCAGTAAAAGTCTTCTTAATGGCTAATGTATTTATAAATCAAATTCAGATGCTCAGGTATGAAACACTTTTGATGGTACTAACATTATTTTCAGGCCACTGGAGGACGCTGCTGCATCAATTTCTACAAAATTATCTGTTTTTCTTTCCCTAAAAGAGGAGCTGAATGCATAAAGACATTTTTAATGTTACAAAAAAAAAAAAACCATACACTCATCTAACTTTTTCCTCTGCAGCATCGCCTGTGCATATTGTTGGGCCATTGCATCCCTATATCTCACAACCACCAAAAGTTCTGAATGTGTTCCCTAAGGGCTCAGAGGACAAAAAGGTTGTTACAGAAAATGTGTACTCCTTCCAAGCAACTGAAAAAAACACTACCCAGCGCACCATTGCAGAGAGAGCAGGTATGCCACAACTGACACTTACAGTTCTGAACTGCTTATTCTCTAGGAATAATTTGGATATTTGAAAAGAAAAGCTAAATTTATCTTGAATTAAATGTATTTGTCCCTACTTGGTGTTTGAATGTGCAACCCTTCTAAAACAAGTGGTCTCTCCAGCATTGAGCAGCGAGATGTCATTCCCTTTGAATGGGTACAAAATTGGCACACAGGCTGTGGACTGCATGAAAAGTAACGGAGCGGTGAGATCCGACGAAGACTGGCCTAACTGGAGTGACACAGAGGAGGCAGAGAAAGACAAGAGCCAATCAGTCCAGATCAGCATTCGGTCGGCAGACATCCCAGATCAGAGCAACTCTGCTATGCCAGCTGACAATGAGGATGAGAGCAAGGAACCCTGGGATGATTTCGAGGACTCAGAAGTGAGCTCAGGACAATCACCTTCCACTGCTTTACCAGTCTTTGTACCAAAGACATCAACAAAAAGCAGTGCGTCATCTCCCCCGAAGCAATCAAAAGCACTCAAACTGAACCTTAGTGTTAAAAGTGTTCCAGATCATAACCATACCTCATCATGGGACACCAGCTGGGACCAGGGAACTGACACCCTCAAAACAAGCTTGGCATTGGAGCCCAAGCCAAAAAGCACAATCAAAAGCCCTGAAGCTGGAAGTCTCGGGGAGGAGTTCACAATTGCGGTGAAGAAGAAGCCAGAGAAAGATCCAGAACTAGATTTTTTTGCAGACATGGTCCCAGATATAAAGCTGTCTTCCTCATCTTTTCTGCTCCCTGTGGAGAGCTCGGCTAGTGAACCCATCACGGGACACACAACATTAGACCCATCGATAGATAGACTAAGCCTCACTGCCAAGTTTGCTGCAGCTGACTTGACTGAAGTAAGTTCAGCTGTGTGACCAAGCTTTTATTTTGATAACTACAGTATGACGATGAATAACATTGAAGCGTGCGCTGAACTTTTGTTTTGTTTTCACAGACAGAGGCAGAAGGGTGGGGTGATGACCTCAACTGGGAAGATGAGAACACATGGTGATCAGCTTGGTCCTTTACACAAAGCCATATGAGAGATTCCCATACAAAAACAGTTACATATTCCATCATGACATTGTCACTAAAGACCAACCTTGACCACAACTTGACATAAAAATGTAGTAATTGAGAACTATAATTTAAGAGAGTAGTGTGTATTTTCAGATTCCCCCACCCAGTCCAATATGCTAATCATTCTATTGTCACCATAGAAATTGTTTGGCTACTGAAAAAGGTTCTGTGCCGTTTAGTTTTTTCAAGATAGCATGACGGACCGAAATATGCCAAATTCTATTAGGAATCCTTTAGTTATGTTGCACAGAAAAGGGGTACATAACGTGAAAATCCATTACTTCTAATGTTGGTTTTATTTGTGCCATACAGCTTTTTTTTATGTTCGATGAGCCTTAGAGGACAGACAGCCTCAACTTGAGAAAAAATATATAGACTCTAACTTGTTCACTAGATTTGGGTGAGAGCCTGACATAATTTATTTGTATTATCAGCTGCTGATTAAATAAAATGGTTTTATGGTATTTGACCTTCTTTGATTCCTTTGTACTGATGTGTTTTATGTTGACTATGAAATAATTTTTTTTTAAAGATCTGCCACTGACTTAAAGTTGACACTACACCGACAGACACCAACCAAAGCCAGCAGACATGTTTGTTGGATTTCAGATCGGAGTGTTAGCTCGTTGGTTGGCATTTGTTTTCAGTGACTGAACATGTTCAATCTGTTTGTGTAGGGTTATGGAATGTCTGGGCAGTATGGTATGATTTTTATGGTATCAACAAACTGATTTAATCTGGTGATTGTTGGTTTCTGTGCAGAGTGAACTTGCATTTAGAATGATTTACAATTCATAATTTAACTGGCAGCCATGATGTCATTGTAATTTTTAAATTCTGAATTGCAATTAGTCTTCTTTCTTGCATTTATTTCCCATATCTTTAAAGTCATCTATTTTGTAATTGCATATTATAGATCTTATTGTAAATGATTCATCCATGTTTCCTTTTTTTATTTTTAATAATGACTCATAACTTATTTAATTAGTTTAAACCCCACCCCTCTACAAGCACGCATTAATTTTCGAGTGCAACGGCCACATCTCAACAACAACCAACGTTACACTGATGCACGTTAAAACATGGAAGAAAAGATCTGACGCAACTTCTGTTTCATTGTAACTAACCCTTGTAACCATGTAACTGCCTTTACATTAAATGGTATGTTGATTTTCATGCACAACCAAAAGAAAAATGGCTGCTGAGCATCACAACAGCAGGCACTAGTATTTCTTAATTAGAATAATGGGATGGTGGCATTAATATGGTACATTCATGTCGAGTCAGAATCTCATAATTAAAATAATTCCAACATAGTGCTAAATGCACCATTAAATGGGGCACTTCAGACTTAAAGATGTGATGTAAATATCCATAAGAATAATATAAATACTAGAAGTTATTAAATCTACAAAACAATCAATTTTAATAAAGTTTAATAAACAATTAAATGGTCTTTTGGAGTGACCCTTCTCCATATAAACTTCTATACAAATATCTTAGGTGACATCAACTAATGTAGTGGTATGGAACAGACAAGCAAGTGTTGTGATAAAAGCAGCCAGAGGTAGAGGTGGTGTTGTGGTTGAATCAGGGCTGCTGTTCTGTAGAGGTGTTGATTTGAGTTATCAGTGTCTGTAAGACCTGAAGTCTGACCCTGACCCACACTGGAGGGGACGGGCTTAGGCCAGGCCCCTCTATAGCCTGCAGGGCTTTCAAGGCACTTTCTGCTGTCTGGAGGTATCGCTCATATTCCTCTTCTGTGTTGGTCTCCTGTCTTGCCTTTTTCAGACATGGCTGGAATATAATATAGAATTATATAATTAGTAAATGTTTTTCCCATCGGCATGTCAGGCAGAAAAGTAAGACATCCTTTCACTCACTCACCTCCACAGTAATTGGTGTGTGTTCAGGTGATCTGTTCTCACGCTCCATTTGCTCACAGTGTTTCTCTATTATACTCCTCCACTCCTTGAGACGTTCTAGTCTCAATTCCTCAGACTCCTGCAGTGAGACCGTCTATAGAAAGTAATACAATCTATATAAGGAACACAACAAGACAAAATTATACATTTAAAGTTTATGCATATCTCACTTGTTACCTTACTGAGGAAGTTTAACACTTTGGTTTTGACCTCCTCTGATGTCAGTGTTTGAGAAATCACTTCCTCGTGGTTGGTTATCTTAAAAGTTGAAAAAGAGACGTGAGCTGGATTACAAGTCACCGTAATACTAATATATATATATATATAGATACACACATAAAAAAATAAATGGATGAAATGTTAGGTTTTTCAACAAATAATTAAATATTAATAAATAAATAAAAGTTCTTGAGAGACTCGGTTTGTGTGTCATGTTTCAAAAATGTATCATTATACATTCACTTCTGATTTACTCAAATAAATTTAACAATTGAGGATACTGCTTGTTCTAATAATAAACTACTAGGTTAAAAATGGTTATATAATGGGAAATTTCTGACCTCTGCAAAGAGGCCAAAGGCCTCCAGGACATGATGGAGTATCAGCCAGGATGAGTGAGTCAGGAGACCATTAAACAGAGCACTGATTCTGGGCAAAACTTGGCACTGCAGTCACACGCATACATATTCATACGCACACAAAGAGAAATGACTAAATGAAAGAGACTCATTTGTGATCTTAAAAACATCTTACTCATTTTCCACTTATACCTGAATATTTGGAGGAAAAAATACTTTTCCCATGGAAGCAAGGAACTCCAAACCAGCTAAAAGCAGGTCATCAGAGCATTTCTGGATAGTCAAACCACTCAAACATGAAACAGCCTGAAAAAAAACCCCCAAAAAACACTTGTACCAAAATAATAAAAAATTCAATGAACAAAGATAAATAAAGCTTTAAAAGAAAGAGAAATATGAAGGTTCTAAAGATACACAGTAAAAATTGAGGTGAAAGTGGATGACCAAAATGACCAACTGAATGCAATGTTAAAAGATCACCTGAACGATGACATGTGGCTCCAGACTTTTGATCAGAACAGCTGATAATGACAGGAGTAGCTTCACAGTGCACTGGAGAGGAGGATGAACCTGCACCTGATATTAGTGAAAAAAAAAACTATGAAGAAAAACTACAAACACAGTAACAACTGAAAAAGAACAATTCTTAATTTTCTCATGCCATCCCTGTAAGTACAACTGCTTAACATGAAGGGCCCTATTTTTTTATCTAAGCACATGGTCTAAAGCTCATTACGCAAGTGCACTTAAGGCATGTCCGAATCCAGTTTTGCTAGTTTAACGATGGGAAAAATGGTCTGTGCGACAGGTGCATGGTCTAAAAGTGTTGTCCCTATTCTCTTAATGAGTAATGGGTTTGTTTTGGGCATAACATGCAATAAACCAATCAGTCCCTCATCTCCCATTCCCTTTAAAAGCCAGTTGCACTCACGCCACGGCGGGTTGCTATTTACATGGTGGAATTTGCAAGTGGAAAGACCGAACGCTAGCCTAGAAATCTAGACGCACCCTAGCAGCAGCAAATTTTATTTTGCTGCCAGTTACGTCTAGCAACTCTCCGTTGGCTTGCGAGCTGGAAAAAACTAACTCTAGTCAGGCCAATCACATCGTGTATAGAGTCGGTGGGCGGGCTTAACATAATGACGGCAGAGTTGCGACGGCTCCGCGTGAATTCCCTGCTACTTGAAACCAAAGAAGATGACTGCTGCTGGCGAACAGCAGTCTTTCGAATCGGCTTTGGCCACGACTCTTAAGCTTTTCTTTGAGAAAGAACAAAGAACGGCACTGAAGTCATTCTTAAAAAAGGAAGATGTGTTCGGACCACGTCACCTTAGTTGCTCTGGTTGGTTGTAGCGCTATCCTATTGCGTGCAGAGGGAATTTGAAAGACAACCGTTTATCCCACCCCTCGGATTGAGCCCTGCCAATGGTGTTTGTCAGGCTAACCGAACGCGTCTCCAGAGAGGAAACGGATCTGCTCGTGCGCAAGGTTAAAGCGAGTGAGCAGACCATCTACGGGACAAGCCGGATTCCACCATATCTTTATGTACACAATATTAATCTTTTACATTGTAATCCTTTTATTTTTAATATTTGGCTAGTTTGTGTGCTCCTGGGCGTTCCTGTGTGTGTAATAAACAGAGTGTACGCGCGTTGTGGCCCCACCTAATAGGTGCACCTTACTAACGCGCTCTTTAAATAACAAAAAAAAAAATTTTGCGATATTGGCCATTGACCAACTGAAACCTGGTCTAAAGTCAATGACAATAGACAAATAAAGTCTATTTCAGTTGCCTCAAAATAGCAATGCGCCAACAATGCACCTGAACACAATTTACTTTCAGACCAGCACACCCATGGGCGCACAAATGGGGGCAAATGCATTTGCTATTTAACCCTCTGGGGTCCTTCATTTCAGGGTCACACTCAGGGTCTTCGGGACCAAATGGTCCGGAAGGGTTTGATTCATATTTATTAAAAGAAAATCATATATATATTTTTTTACTTGTTTTTTATAAAAAAAAATTCTTTTATTTTTTGGTGTTTTGAGAAAATTTTATGATTTATAATTAATATTTATGCAATAATTATGACCTATTTTTTCCCATTGAATATAATATAATTTTTTTATAAATAAGTTTTTTTTTTTTTTTTTTTTTTTAAAGCTGTATTTCATTTTAGAGTCAAGCCTAGGCCTCATGAAAACAATTTTTGAAATGAGATGGATGCCATCTGCTGGACACACTGAGCATTTTTATCACGCAATAGCACATTTTTACCACTAGTGGATTTACAGCTCTCTGTAGAAAGGGTTCAGAATTCTTGTGAGTTTTGCACATCTTTGACAATTTTTTTCAGGTTGTTGATTTTAAAATATAATAACAGATTCTCAAAGACTATTTTTGTCTTGTTTTTTGTTTGTTTGTTTGGTTTAAATGGTAATTTGAAGTGCCAGTTTTACTTTATAATACAGATTATTATAAATATATAATACAGTGTGTGTGTGTGTGTGTGTGTGTGTGTGTGTGTGTGTGTGTGTGTGTCTGTTTTGCACTCTTGATGTTTTAGAGATTCACCCCTTCACTGTTGAGTCCTTTTTTCTGCATCCTGGCTGATTTGTAGATTGTATGCAAAAAAAAAAAACTCTGACAATTTTTCCATTCATTTCCTATGGGGGTCATTTTTGACCAAAGAGCAGAAGTGTGACGACCACTTAGCATGCTTGGATCATGACCTCAATATTTTTTGTTTGTTCACATACCTAATACCATAAAAGTCACCTAGTTTCGTAACATTCCGATGAAGCTGTGATTTTTAAAAATTCAAAACATATTTATGTAATCTGAATTTATTAGTGTGTTTGTGTATAAAAGTGTGTGTGTGTGTGTGTGTGTGTGTGTGTGTGTGTGTGTGGATGTGTCTGTTTTGCACTCTTGATGTTTTATAGATTCACCCCTTCACTGTTGTGTGCTTTTTTTCTGGATCGTGGCTGATTTGTTGATTGTACGCACAAAACAACTCTGTATTGTCACATTTTTGTCTATTTCCCATTCATTTCCTATGGCGGGTCGAAGACCCTGAGTGTGACCATTTTTTTTACAACCACTTAGACTATTCAAATCCTGTCCCCAATTTTTTTGGGTGTTCATATACCAAGTACCAACAAAGTCACCAAATTTCGGACCATTCCGATGAAGCTATGATTTTACACATTTTTTTATTTAAATTCTTCGGGTCCATTTGGTCCGAAGAACCCCAGAGGGTTAAACAACATGACGCAGGACGTGAAAATGATAACTGCGTTGGGATGACACTAGCAAAAAACACTTGCGTCGCGCCTGGCGCCGTATTGCGCCGGATGTATGATAGGGCCTATAACCTTAAACTTAGTCCGTGTAAAACTATACACAACCGTTCACAAATATGGGGTCGGTAAGATTTTTTAAATGTTTTTGAAAAGTCTCTTGTGCTCACTCACCATTGCTGTATTTATTTGATTAAAAATACAGTAAAAGCTGTAATATTGAAATACTGTAAAAATGATTACATTTTAAATTAACTTTTCTATTTTAATGTTTTAAAATATTTTATAATGTAATTTACTCCTGTGATTACAAAGTTTAGTTTTCAGCAGCCATTACTTCAGTCTTTAGTGTATGGAAGCTTGTTTCCTCCATGGAATAAAACAATTTAAAAGATAATTGCTAATTTTTATCTCGCAATTCTGACATTTTTTCTCGCAATTGTGAGTTTCTATCTCGAAATTCTTTTTTTTTCCCTCACAATTCTGACTTTTCTCAGAATTGCGAGTTTTATATCTCGAAATCCAGACTTTATAACCCGCAACTGCGACTTTATATCGCACAATTCTGAGGAAAAAAAGTCAGAATTGCAAGATGTGAACTCGCAATTGCAAGAAAAAAAAAGTCAGAATTGTGAGATAAAAAGTCGCAATTACCTTTTTTATTTTTTATTCAGTGACGGAAACAAGCTTCCATATCAGTGTCACATGATCCTTCAGTAATCATTCTAATATGCTGATTTGGAGCTGAAGAAACATTTCTTACTATTGGCAATTTTGAAAACAGTTGTGCTGATGAAAATATTCAGCAGACCCATTCACTTCTTGTGCTTGCTGAATAACAGGTGAGCCAGGAGACCGCATAGCTCAATATTAATATATTAACAATATATAATTAGTGTAAACTTCATGAATGAAATGAGTAGAGTGCGATATCAAATCAAATAGTTGCAGGGCTGTGACGAGAGTGATATCAACTAAAATGCTACATCATACACATTTTTCTACTATTTGATTTGTCTATTTATATATATATATATATATATACATACATACACACAGGTCTATTTATACAGATATTGGCTCCGCTGCACACCCCTAACTGGGATACATTTGTTCAGGAAACTTTGATGAATAGAAAGTTCATAAGAACATCATTCATTTTAAATAAAAAAACTTTACTGTCACTTTTGATCCATTTAATGCATCCTTGCTGAATAAAAGTGTCAATTTCTATTGGGGAATAAAAAAACTCTTATTGACCCCAAACTTTTAAACAGTTGTGTATATGTGAAATCTGGTCACCTGGTTGCTACTCATGCGACTCCACAGCTGAGAGATGATCTTTACAGAAGACAGCACACATTCCGCCTGCAGGCTGCTACCTCCCATCACCAGCAGCACACAGCCCAGTATTCGGTTCTGGATCACAAAGAGAAACAAGAGTTAAAAGTGGGTACAGGGCATATTTATCTTTAAGGCGAGGTGTGAAATATAATTGGCACACTGTGGATGTGTTAATCTACAACACAATAAAACATTAAGCATTGAAATAAAAAAAGTATTAAACGTTTATGCGGTTGGTGGCGGCACTGTCACTTCAGTTCCCTCACCAGTCTCGGTATATCTCCCAGCTTGTGGCCACTATTCTGCCATTCCTGCAGTACAACAGAAGCCCTGGCGAGCACCTCTTCCTCCACCTGCATGCGTGCCTCCACGCACAGACACCTCAGCAGAGTCTGACGCCACACACACACATTCTCCTCCTGAGAGGGAGGGAAGCGCTCCACAAACTCCACCTGTCACAAAAACACTTCATCATACTTAGAAATGTACCATTTTGCTACCTTCAAAACAAAGACAGAACGGTGGGAACATAAATAAACTATATTAGCAAGCCAAAAAAATCTAACAAAATCATCAATGTTCTGAGGAAGTGTTCTGCAGAGTCGTGTTCATATGCTATATCTGGACAAGAGAAAAGGAAACTAACCTGGTGTTTTGGAGTCATGAGAAAGAGCAGGCGTCTAAGCAGCAGGGCCAAGTGAAACAGCTGATAACCCTCACCAGGACATGACCTTATCTAGACAATACAATAACAATACAGGTCACAGAAGCAACTGGTTCTCTACTAAAGGCCTTATATTTTATGGAAATATTTTCAGAAAAATATTCACCTTCAAAAATGTCAATAAATTTAGAAATATCAAGGATTAAGAAGAAGATCGGTACGGTTTGGAAGCAAAACATAGATGTATGGTTTAAAATATTGGTCTCAAACTCAGTTCCTGGAGGGCCACAGTTCTGCACAGTTTTGCTCCAACCCTAATCAAACACACCTGATCCAGGTAATAAAGGTCTTCAGGATTACTAGAAACTTCCAAGCAGGTGTGAATTGGAGTTGGTTGGAGCTAAACTCTGCAGGGCTGTGGCCCTTCAAGAACTGAGTTTGAAACCACTGTTTTAAAATTAAGACAAAAGGTATTTGAACTTTCAAAAGTGAGGTCTGTAAAGGAAAGAAATAAATACTTTTCTTCCACAAGGATGCATTAAATTGATCAAAAGTGACAGTAAAGGCATTTTTGTTACAAAATATTTATATTTCAAACAAATGCTGTTCTTTAACTTTCTATTAATCAAAGAATCATGAAAAAATGTATCAGTTGCCACAAAAATATTAAGCAGCACAACTGTTTACAATATTGATACTAAGAATAAATGTTTCTGTAGCATTTATTAATAATAAAAGCACAGTTTAGCATAATTCATATGATACTGAAGACTGGACTAATATGAAAATTCAGCTTTGCCAAAGGAATAAATACATTTTACTATTAATAAATAATATTTCACAATATTACTGTTTTACTGTATTTTTTATCAAATAAATGCAGCCTTGGTGAGCATAAGAGGCTTCTTTAAAAATGTTACTGGCTTCAAACGTTTGAGTGTGTGTGTGTGTGTGTGTGTGTGTGTAAACCATAAGTTGTTCATCCAAAACTTAATTAACGACATTTACAATAATACCAAGCACACAAGACAAATGCCACAAGAGTGTTGTGATTGACAGGTGTGTTCTTCCCCATGTTCTTTTTAGAGAAAAAGGGCCCAGAAAGCACAGAAAGTCACATTCCCAACAGACTCCACTCACCAGGTGAGCAATAAGGAGAACATGGTGAAAACACAACTCGGACGTGCCATACCTGAAGAGAGAAAGAGACAATATCAACTCTGATATAATTGTACATTAATGTGTACTTCTTGTATTCTTCAGTGCAGTAGATGTTTTCTTTCCTCCTTGTCTAACATTGACACAAGTCTTAGTAAAGGATGGTAATCAATATTACTTAGGGGGTTAATAGAAAGTTCTAAATGACTCCTTAACAACAATGACAAAACTTTGGAATTTTCTAATATATTAAACACAGGAATGTCCCCTGATTGTTCATGCTCAACGTTCCTGTGACAGCTCTGGGAAGTGGTAGTCATAGAAGTCCGATGGTCTATGCTCCTGGGTGTGTGTATCTGTACTACTACTTACCGTGCCAGGAAACACCAGACATCTGTGGCCAAGACAGCCGTCTGTGTGTCTGCCTGTAATACGGCAGCTAATAGTGACCGCTCCTTGAAGAAGGAAACAGAGAGGACTGCAAGATTATGTGATGTTTCCTTTTTCTGATGAAATGTATTAATAAGTACCAGCTATTTGTCACATGGCCAATAAAAAATGATTTCAGCACTTAATATCGAACACTACTTTGGGCATAAATGGGAGAATTTAAAAGCTAATATTAATAGTAATGATTAATCTTTTATTTCTTTGTTTTCTCTGAGAGAACCATGTTATCATAAGGTGATCACATAAATAAAAAGACAGTCGCAGTATCTAGTTCAGATCAGAAGTAAATTTTATACATGTCACGTCATCCAGAGAGAAACGTCAAGCTTTGTTAGTACACAGAATTCAATAAATGTTCAAAAGAGATCACTGACCAGCGGAGGGAAGTGTTGTGCAGGCAGCACAGCCACACAAGCACACATATGGACACACACATGCTGATGCAGACTGACTCTACCCTGAGCCTGCCCTCTCAGCATTACCCCCGGTAACCACACTGGAACTGCACGCTCCAACATACAATGCCTGAAACTCTGCAACACGGCCTCAAACACAGACCATCTGAGGAAAGAGAGAGTTTTTGCTGGTATTATGTACTTTAGCCAAAAACACTAGAAACTAGTGTGTTCCAAACACACTTTGAACTTTGTGTTCCAAAGATGAATGAAAGTCTTAAGGGTTTGGAACAACATGAGGGTGATTAATTGATGACAGAATTTTCATTTTTGGGTGAACTAACCCTTTAAGACTTCAACACTACTAAACAATTTAAAGTAAAAAATGATCATATCACATTTCTCACACAAATATATATTTTATACATTTCAAACTTAAGACTACTGATTTAATTATAATAATATATAATACATTTAATTACAAATAAAACTGAAAATGTTCACCAAGCCAATTCAGGAAAGGCTGTACAATTAATAATGCAATAAACTCAACTGCAGCAATATTGACTAGTTTAATTGACACATTTATCTTGTTAAATTAAACAATTGTAAAGTACCTGGGAGTTTCCTCCGAAAATTGGCTGCCATCACTCCACAGCCGCAGCGCCTCCTCTGACTGGGAGGAGAGTTTACCCAGTATATTCACCAGTAGCAGACACTGTGGTAGACAAAGCTCTGCACTGCTCTCTATAATACACAAACAACAAAAAACAAAGGTATGGCTCAAAATATTTACGTTTTTAAATGTTTACGAAAACATTCGGGATTGTGTACTATGAAGCCCTGCACATGACACATAATTTGTTTGCTCATTGTAATTTATTTAAATATTGGCCATGATTTAACTAGATCAAAGGAATGAATTAAGTTGTGGGAACGAATTCTTATTTATTTGTCCAAGGCTCCGTAGTTTACAGCATGAAATACGTACGGAATGTTTTTCGCTTACCTATGAGCCTGTAATAAGTCTGAAATTGTCACAGTCATTCGGAAAATTCAGTTTATTTGTAATAACATCACAGACATAAAGTGCAACTCCACATGTTGCAGTGAAGGATGCATTGCCCTGTAATAATGAAAGGCCAAAAAGTGATTGTTCAATTTAAATGACCTGGAAGGCACAGGATGTACACTCAGCAATGTGCCATGGACAGTCGGTCTCTCTGCATTTCTTATATAACCATGTCCTTGACATGAGAGAAATTCATCACCCTCCAGAGACTATGCAGACAGTGACCAATCACTCGTATGACAACAAAACAACCTTAATGACCAGGCAGAGTGATATAAGATCTTGCATTGGACAACATTTTTTTAAAAATTTTCCAGGGTTCAAGAGGACACTGTAAGTTATGAAAGTTTGCAATAAGAAGCTCACGGTGGTCTGGGTCCAGGACAGACTGAGCAAAGGGTTGGAAGGGCATCAGTTGTGTCAGCATGACATCTAAGGGAACCAGGACAGCCACTCTCAATTCCTCACTGAGGGCAGGAGGCACGGATGGGGCACATACAGACGGGGGGAACTTGCTAAGGAGGGGAAAACCAAAAGTTCAATTAGACAAAATGGACAAAACAAGGAGGGGAAAAATATGAACTTTGACATGATTTTAAAATGAAAATACCCATGTTAAGTGTTGACCTTGTGCAATATATATTTGATTACCTGTGGATTTGGAGATACAACTGGTGAAATCGACAGCATGACTTGGCAAGGAATGCTTTAAATTCCTATCAAATGATAAAAATTAAAAAACTTTATAATGTAATAATCATGGTTGTGACGAATACATTTAGTTTTTCTCTTAGTTACCTTTGTGTAGTGGACTAATGTGTTGGCTAAAAACCTACACATCTTTGTGGCTTTTTGGAAAAGCTTGTATTCTGGACAGTGCACAACTTCCTATGAGGAACAAAAGGAGGAAGGCAGATATGAATTGACCTTTTATATAAAAACACTTGCTTATTATTAGTATTTAACAAAAAAGTCCCTGACGCACATTTCTAGGTCACCATTCTTACCATGGAATATATACCACAGCAACCAATAAATAATCACAATCTCTCTAAAAAAAAAATGACATGGACACTGCTCTGTTGAATTTTAACTAGTGGTCAACTGATATAGATTTTTTCATGGTCAATATTTGTCGATGGCTGATTTAAAGCCGAATAAATATAAATAATCTCACACTAATTTAGAAATAGCAAAAACACATGCATAACAATTGCTGAAATTATTTTTTTATTTTATTTGACTTAAAGTAACAACAGGTAACTTTTCAACCTTCATAATATATTTCCAAGTCTCTTGTGATGGTACATCGACTTACAATAGGTTGAATGACACGTCTGCCATAGCCTGACGGGGTCTGTAGCGTTTTTAATAATACTTTTAAACTTCGGGTTTCGGGTAGTAACCGGCGAACAAAGAGAACTACAAAATTCGACTGCTTTACGGCATATACGTCACTTCCACCACCACCCCCACTTCCTTAAAATCGGACTTGCGAGCCAAATGTTATAGTCATGGCCGAAGCAGCACAGAAAAACAAGAAAGCAAAAGGTTTTATCGGAGCAAAGCAAAAAGAGAAAAAGAGAAAGTGATCGCGTTAAAGGCAGAACGAGGATCAACATTGCAGAGCTGCCAACTCACGCATTGGCCGTGAGACACCCACATTTGATTGGTTTCACACGCTCACACGCCACACCCCCGGTTTCTCACGCTAAATTGTCAACCCGGTCGGTCAAATGCCTGAAAGATGAGTTTATCTATAGATCTCTACCTGTTGAGCCACTCGTGATCGACAAGTTATACCGCAAATTAGTTCAAATCTCCCGGAATCTAGAGCGAGCGCGCACGCGAGACAGAGACTGTGCTCCAACGCGCGCGGACGGCAGAGAGAGAAAGCGAGCGAGAGACCTTGCGTGTGCAGGGAGCATCGAACCCCCCATCGAAAAAAGAATGCCTCTCTCTAACCTCTCTAATTCGCTAGAGTAGTAGCGAATTATCAATCTGGTAGCTAGTAAACGATATTCTAGTTTTTGATGGTTAGCTATCGCTAGTATTCTCGTTCTGATTTGAACTTTGCAATCGATGAAATGCAAATAGCAAATGTTTGACCTAAAAAGTGTAGTCTACTCAACATGTACAAAGAAAGGAGGAAGATTATTAATAAAATCATATTTTAGGGTACCTAACATGTCTGTGATATTTGTTTATTTGTCTTGCCTCAAGCTATAATGCAAATCGATTTGTAAAATTTGCAGATTCATTTATGGTAGCTTGATATTATAATATTGACGATATATGGTTATTATCAACCACTCAAACATTGCATTGAAGTATCATATAGATTCAGTAAAACGGCAACCAATAGACTAGGCTACTATAATGACGCTGGCTTGTAAACGTGAGCATCGCGATCATTTGTCGTTAGAAAAAAAATAAAACCCATGAAATTATATTCATATGACATGCTGAAATATATGCCACTGTACCTGGGATGAAGACATTTCACACGCAACGCAAGCAGAACACCTGCATGTGACCTCCTCCTACAATGTTCAGGGCTATCATGCTTGTCAACAATTGCACGTGCATGTAGGATGACAGAGTTTACGACAGTAGTAGAGGACAATACTGTTTCCCAACTGTAGGGGGACCCCGAGAGCAAAAGCTACCTGTTGTTACTTTAAAAGTCTAAAATGTCAAACATGTTAGTTTGTTTTTTCTACTTGTTACTTTGCACTTCTGTTAACAAAGATTTTTTATATTATTTATTCAAGTTTTATTTATTTTTATCATTTCAATTCAGGTATCTAAATATTCTTAAGAATCTTAGTTGAACGTATTCGAGTCTACTTCACCTGTAGATCTGCCTGTTGGATCTGTTGAGCCAGCTCAAGACAGTTCTGGACAGACGTACACAGGTCTTCACACAATGAGAAGGCTATGTCAGTGTGATGGAGCTGATCTTCTACAAGAGACTGGTACTTCACGCTCTGTCTGAAACCAAATACAAACTGTAAGTATAAAAATTTGTATCATTTATTTCTTCATACAAATTTTAGATTTAATAAAGAATTATTACATTTAATAATATAGTATTTTTTTCCTACTATGTAAGTTAATGGCTACCGTCAAATGTTTGATTACCAACATTCTTCAAAATATCTTCTTTTGAGTTCAAGAGAAGAAAGAAACTCATACAAGTTTGGAACAACTTGAGGGTGAGAAAATGATGACAGATTTTTGGGTGAACTGTCACCTTAAACTACGCAGTTGCGGGGTCCACTTGTTTAAGTAGCAATGGAAGGAAAAACAGATCCGAGTGGGAGCGTTTTACTGAAATATTTAAACAACCAATCAAATGCTGGGTATGTGATATGTAACGGCTGTGAACCGCTATATGTATATGACAATAAACTAATAAAGCCTATATCCAGCCTTTGCTTGGGCTGAATAGATTTCATTACTTGTGTGTGTTCGGGAAGTTGCAGTGACAGAAACGGTGACAATTTAAGTTTGAGGGGGGTAAAGCCTGTGTTTAGGCTATTAAGGAAATATGATTTTGCCAAAGAAGAACTTTTACTTTAAATAAATATTCATTTTAAAGCAGCCAATTTCAGTGTAATATGTTACCATATCATCACGCTTAAAACTGAGAATTGGGGTTCTGGTAATATGGCGATCGGGTGCGGATATCTAAATCAGAGAAAATCATAGGTTCAGGTGGGTGGGGGGTGGATGATTTATTTTTAAAAGCGGATTCGGGTGACGTTAGAGCTGATTGTGTGTTTGGGGAAAAAAACGATGACCAGTACATCTCTATTCATGAATGATGCACATTACACTCACTTAATGATACATTTCCATGTGTTGGCATGTAGGGCAATGTCCAATCTGGATATGATCGAGCATATGTCCAGCAGACTGTGAATCACTGCAAGGCAAGCCAAACAAAAATTCAAAACTACTATTGCAAATCACATCCATCTCTTCACTAGAGATGAAACATGCATGAACCAAACTGAATCTTTCCCTAACATAGAAAAAACACAAACCTGTGACAATATCCGATACTTCCTCCTCAGATGCAGTGTCCTCCAAGTTAATTTTGTCCAAGAGTTCCATCAGACCCTTCTGCAAAGAATAGGCCTCTTTAAAAAGGCCCTGAAGTAAATCGCCCACCAATGACAGTCTTCCACTGTATATGACCTCACTGTCCTATAAACACATCGACATCATACTGAAATTAACAGCAAATACAGTTCTCCACACTGTTATGTTTGCGTTAAGATGATATGGTGTACAAGGAGGCTCTAGAGTTTACTTTAACATGAGGATTTATTAAACGCTTTTTCAGATACGCAACATGAGTACTAACTCATCAGCAGCAAGTACACAACCAAACCTTCTAGGGCTAATTTGCATAAACTGTACTAACAAGTGCTATAGCATACGTTGTCTCTGGTTCATAGCAAAACGTAAGAATACTACACCACTATAGCACAAACACACTAAAACTGCCAACAGCCTTTTTGGTGTATTTACAGGTCATGCCTGATGGTGCCAAAATATGTCCAGTGTACAATTTAAAAATAATGTACCTTGCAGTGCTGGAAGGTGTCTTTTAGGACTCTAAGAATGCAAGAGGGCAGAGAGCGAATGTTGTCAAAGGAGACAGACTCTTCAAAGGAATTGACATGACGCACACAGCCAGAGAGGGACTCCAGGGTCTGGAACATCATCTAGCCAAAAACATATCAGCAGAAAGTTATATGAAGAAATCTGTACCGCTGTACACAAGCTTGATATATTATCAGATAAGGCATATTCAAACCTTCAGTATATTTCTCACAAATACATGCAGCTCTGTGTTCTGACTAGAAAGGCCTCCAATTTGCTTGCTGATTTCTTCCAAAAGACCTGCAAACACTTTTACCACCTGTGGATTGATCATGACAACACATAAAAACGTGCCTCGTGTTGAATATTTCAAGCTATAGAAAAAGAATGGGCACAAGGGGCTATACATTGAGGTCTAATTGGTTAGCATAAAGACAGCATGCCACCCATACCAGATAACTAAAGTGAGACTATGACTATGGAAAGTGGACAGTGAATCACTGCGATTAATCTCATATAGGATGCATTTTGTTGTGTTAATTCATCTGCTACCAAAGTGCTCCAGTTTACTGTTGTTTTCAGCAGCTGAAACGACAATGTCACGACATTTTTTACTACGATTGGGTTTTTTGAAATAATCTTATTTCTTTCATTGCATAAAAAAAACATTGATGCACTATTAATAATAATTAGCAGTATGCCTTTTATTTTTCTAGTACTGTTTTCATTACCAGTGTGGTTTAATTAAAATCCTTTCATTTTCGTCATGATACCCCAAGAACTCAAATGCTTTTTTTTAATAAGCTATCAAATACTTGAAAGGAATAAAAAAAAAAATGTTTAAATAGACATTTTGTGGGAATTTAAAGATCAAACCTTGGGTAAGACAGTGGAGAAACATCCCGTCTCTAATTCAGATAAAGAAAGATGAGGGAGGAACTTGCTTGTGATTATTTGCAGAATATCTGTGGAGAAAAAAAATCAAACAAAGTAGAATACAATACACAGGAACTTGATAAAGATAAGATAACCCAATTAAATGTCTCAAAACCTAACATGAATAAAGGTTTTCATACATCAAGTAAAATAAAACGCATGTTTGGAGGCACCCGAGATATGCCAGTTCCGAAAGTGATGTACTGAAAACAGTTTAGACTTACTTGTGTGCTCTTCCCAGCTGTCAGTGTCATGATGCATGGCGTGCATGTGTCAAGGCCAGTATAGATCATTTTAATACACATATAACAACTAAGGCAGTCCTAAAAAATCAAATACATGTTTGTAACTCTCCTGCCTACATTCATAAATTGCCTTAAACTACTAAAGAAATTAATTTGAAGAGATACTCAGGAAAGGATATAACTAGTTTAGGTAGGACAGTTTTGAGTTCTTGTTGACAGATCTCCTGGTTCCACTGAGAGACCTCATCCAAAAGAGTCACTTGAGACATTGTGGTAACTTTTTTCAAAACACACCTGTGTTGAAAACAAAGTTCCGACTTAAAATGTATCGATGGCCAAACATGATTAGGTGGTAAAAGGTAACTTAACTTAACCGTAATTGTATTCGTTCAATTTGCAGGTTAGACTAAACTAACAACTAACGTTAAGTTACAACTAGCTTCATACGCCATTTTCAAACTAATAGCTACTTATAACTTACCAACTCACTCAGGTGGATACAATAGCGCTTAATAACAAATGCATGTGATAATTATGGACAATGATGAGATCCTGAACACATTTAGGTCTTCTGTTTTGAATTCTCCTCGTTTCCGTGCTGGGTGATTCCATTTGCCAGCACTGGATGGGGTTTCCTTATCAAAACGAAACCTGTTTGGAGACTATTTTAAGCATTATGTGTGCCATATATAACGATACGCAAGTCAAATTCGACCATTAAGTTTTTGTTCGTTTAACTGATGTACTTTATAAATGGTCCGTTGATCACGAATTCCCCTATAAACCTATATGGTACCGCTCCAAATTTCGCGCCGTTTTAAGTGGTTTTAATTCACACCGCACTCTACGGTGATTGGTCAGAATGTGGTGTAGTTCATTTATGGCACAATCACAAATGTTATTTCATCGATGTACGAGGCGGTGACACAGCGGAACAACGGTGAATACACAATTTTATAGGATTTGTCCGTGAAAGTGCCTTTACTACATTTTGCGGGGCTCAGGCAAATATTTTTTTTCCAGTGTATCGTGCATGCTTCCCACATTTAGAAGTGTAAATTTAGATCTAACGTTATGGATTTAAAAAAAAATCTAACGATTGGATTTTTAAATCCAACAAAAACTATTTTTGGTTAGCTTTTTCTTCATGGTTTTACTTATTTTGTATTCCAGTGTTTTTTGTACGCTTTGTATTTCTATCTGTGTATTTGTGTAAAATGCCTTGAGAAGCTATTTAAGGCACTAACGTCACATGAAATAAAGTTGATTACTTATAGATCACAGATCTTAAGTCCCAAAAAGGAGTACATGGATTCTGAACCAAACAGTAAAGAGACTGAGTAGTAGACTACTTAAATATTTATTTAAAAACAAAACAATTAAACTACATTTTTTGCTTGACTTTGGCTCTCCCAGACCTGAAGGGGACCAACTTGGGCTTTTCCCTCCCACTGGAAACCTGCAGTGACAAATAGAGGAAACCAGTCAACATAAGTCAAAATATGAAATCTGCAGTGTCCTTTTGGGCTTGGTCACATGCAAGATATACCTAAAACTTTGGATAACACACTATCCGTCCTCAATCCACAGCTTGTGTCACAGCAGCCACACACCTGATCACCTCCATCAGAAGAGACCCATCTAAGGCACAAAAGTTGTCAAGAGGGTGTATGTTATACAGAATAACATGGAATAATCCAGCAGGACTCACCCGTTTGTTCTAAAAGAACAAGCCTTATGATCCTCATCAATCTGAGACGAAGCTGCACTTGCTCTTAGAAGACAGGTGATGTAAATCTGCTGAAAAGAGCCATTTTTTAAAATGCAAGGAATTAAAAACACTTAACTTAGACCGCAACAAATAATCCTGCAATACATACAGCACCACTGCTTTCCTGCTGGAATCTGAAAGCCTCTAACTGAAATTGTAGTTTGTCATCTTGCACCCGGGGTAGAAAGTTGGAGCTGGAGTCTGTATACTTTGCATCAGTGAGGCAACTGAAACACCAAGAGGTTTCATGAGGATCTCAATTTTCCCACTTGAAAAAGTTCAGCATAGGACTTCTTACCCATGATTTTCAATAAAAGAATACGTAGGAGCGGAATTCACATCAGGGCCTGCAGTGGCCACACAGTTGTCCACAAATATACGAAGGGGAACATGGTTGTACTGCTTCACAGATGTCTGAATATTCAAGATGTCACCCAGGAAGAAAACATTCGAAGGCCTTTCAAACATCCAGTCATCTTAAAAGAAAGACACAATCATTGTAAAGAAACTACTAATGAAAATATATAGGAAGGCAATACAAACCAGTCATGAGATTCAGAGAGAAAACCAGAATGTCCTCTGCAACCTTGGTGGATATAAACGGGATCCACGTTGGCTCCAGGTCATTACTGCTCACATTCTGTCTCCTGTAGTGAAATACTTATTCATTCATGTCCAAAAGACTTGAAAATGACATTAGTAGTGCAAGAAGAAAAACTTGACCTG
Source organism: Rhinichthys klamathensis goyatoka (assembly GCF_029890125.1). Classification (NCBI taxonomy): domain Eukaryota; kingdom Metazoa; phylum Chordata; class Actinopteri; order Cypriniformes; family Leuciscidae; genus Rhinichthys; species Rhinichthys klamathensis. Next base: position 8,319,677 of record NW_026606800.1, read on the forward strand.
GGGTAGTGGCATTCAATGCCAATTGTAACACCACTAGACCTTACAATTGGAGTACTCTGTAGTGCTGTTGGTCTATAATCAAGAGTAAAGATATACACAAGCTCATCTTCAGTCACCTGTGAAAGGGAGTTTAGAATCAGACAAACACAGCAGAGCTTTGGCCTCACAAGCATATTAGCAATTCAGTTAAGAAGCCACTTGACATACAACTGTCTCGCCACCACACTCCTGAAGCGCCGAATGAAAGATGAGGACTCTGGCAACTGCATCTATGTCCACAACACCACAGCTCCCTAGGGACATAAGAGAGGGCTCAAGGAGTTGACCAGTACCAAAGAAGTCCTGCTTCACTTCCACGTGTACCCCATCTTCCCAACACTGGACTGCTAAGCTGTTAGAAGGATTAGGCTGCTGAAACTCTGAATTAAAATCTGGCTGTGCTGGCTCTTCTGGGGTCACTGGGAACTTCCAGGTCAGCTCCCTGACTGGGCCCTGCAACTCTTGTTTAGACTGAATACTTGAAGGCGTTAGATTTGGAATCAGCGGGGCCAGCTGGGGCCTCTGAGATTGAACTCCATAAGGGGCTTGGATTGGTTTCTGCTGCTCCCTAAGATGAGAATCATCTTTTTGAGGCTTTTGCATCAGCACCCGGGGCCAAAATGCCCTAGCCTTTAGGCTGGTACTGTACACATGATCAAATGCAACCAACACTAAAAGCCCAAGTATACATTGCCTTAGTCCCATTATTGCAACCACCACAATGCCACACAGCCACACTGCAGTAACACATTTTAGCCCTTGTTTATAGTGCCATGAATACTGTCCCCGCCCAGCCCCAAAAAAGATTAATTGTTCAGTGGACTATCCTAATCACAGAATCAATGGCTCACTTGCGTTAAAGTTCACTCATCAAGCCCATCACAAGCAAAACTCAATTAAAGTCCCCCTGTTGTCAATCATTTTATCCCTTAAAACTCATTTTTAATCACCAAAATTACATATTAAAAAAAAAATTCCTGTGAAAAGATTTCATCATGCCTTAAGATAGCTTGAATGTAACTCTACTCCCTTGCTTCATTTAGTATACGCCTATCTATGAATATGCAAATTAGCACGGCCTCCGCTCAGACCAGCCCAGAGATCCACTCGATCAACTTTACTCAAGTTACTGTAGTAAACGCTGCACAATAGTATCGCTCTTTACAACGTCAGACACATAGCGGTAATAATATGATTAGCATGTTGCTTTACTACATTATCAAACGGCTAATAACGTGTTGCTAATGTGCATTTTTGAGACTGTACTTGGTTCACTGCAGTTTTATAGAAAATACTCTGCAGTGGTGTTGACTTTTGAATTTGCACATGGTTTGTCTTAAAGCATATAAAATAGACATTTAAACTTTAATAAAATGAGAAGAAACTATGAGAAACCACTCTTGCTTGTAACTATTTCGAAATTTACAGTATTTGACCTTGAAGTTATTGAGTTTTCTTGGTGATATTATTAATATTTCTTATATTGTTAATTTCTGAGCTCTTATCTCCACCACAAGTTACTTTTCAACTTCTTCATAATTATATCTTTATTATTTGTAATTAAGACAGATTGACTGATTGACTACAGTGCACATTCAGATTGATTTAAATTCTCCAGTGGTTCCTTTAAGTGAAGGCAGGAAGAGTGAGCTGGCTACAGATTCCTACACACATCAAAGAAATTACCAGAATACACTGTTACTGTCTGGATATTGTATGTTGGCTGCCAATATTGTGTTCGCCACACCTCTCTACTTCAAAGTGACACTTTCTATTTTTCTTTTAACATCCTTGACGGTAAGCGCGAACACATGCGCCAGCCACATGCTAAGGGAAACAAAAGCATATTAAGAGAAGGCCATGATGGAGATAACATCTACAGGAACTTCCAAATACAGCAGTCATTATGTTCAATCCAGACTCCAAACGTGTCACAGGAAGACGGAAATTTCACAAGGAAAATAAAACGCAATAAATCACAGCACTTTACCTTGCCTTTGCCTTACTACATACTTTTTTTACAAATACAAACCAATACTTACCTTGAATTAAAATTAATTACTAAAACACAGCACAGGCACTGACACTGTACTAAAAATGATTTCAAAATTATATAACATTTTTGAGAAGGCCATTGCTCAAACAAATCACTTCGCACTAGCACCTATTAAGATAACTTTACTAGAACCAATAATACACTATTCACTGAAAAGAAAATCCAGTCTGGTCATTTGAGTAGCTTTTTCATACCCTCATAAGTGTACTTAAATACACAATCATGGTGCCTGTCTGTAAATGACTAAAGCTGTCTATGCTCTCATTTAACCTCTTAATGCTAATAGACAATGAGGGTCATATTCGTTTATTCAGGGTCTCAGGACACAGGAAATTGGTAAAAGTTTTGACTTCAGAAACAGGATGGCAAAATCCCTTATGCACAATACACATGACATTGTATGAGATCAATTAAAAAGGGTTCCACTGAAAATCACATATTTAACTATATAAATGTATGCTTTGCAAAATAATGGGTCTTTTTACAATTTAATTGTAATGGTGAAAACATAGTGTTTGGTTCTGTGAAATGTTTTTCACCAAATATGTATGCTTGTATCTCAATGGCAAATTTCTCAATGTTAACTATACATACAATCCATGAATAATACAGATGCTCTTTTATCTGTTCCTGATCTCTAAACCGACACATTCCGTGACAGAGACAGGAGACAGGATATGTTTATCGCTGTGCAAAGCATGCAGAGTTCCTGTGCAGGTTAGACCTCAATGTCCAGGTCAATGATAAAGTTCAACTTAGACACGGTAGTGAACAATTATTTAATTTGCATCCAAATAAAAATTAGGTATAGCTAAAGAGTTGTTACATTTTCACTAAAGGTTCATGGCCATGGATTTGAGTCTTCTATTCCATAGTGATTTCATAGTCTTTAAAGACAGATTTTAGCTTTTCCACCGTGACAGCATGGTCAGCCTTCCCATATCCCTAGAAAAAGAAAAGATACGTGAGACCATCTCTAAACGAAAGCTTAAAAGCAACATTTGGTTATTTGAAAATATAGTAAAAGCCCCCCAAATATTCATGCCCAAAAAGAAGACTACACTTATTGATGCACTGAGATTTGTTAACTAATATCTGAATATAGGCCTACTTCTACCGTGTGTGTCCCTATGAAACACTATAGTTGTTGTGTGTGCCTGTGTAACCCCTGCTGTAACCTTAATTTATCTCATCATTTTAAGTAGTTGTTATAATGGTTACGCGTTACCGTAGACTCTCCAAACACCCGAAGTTTCTTTTCTGTGTTGTTGTGCTCAATCTTGCCACCTCCGAGACAATTACACTCCAGTCCCAAGGCCTCCATAGCAGGATTCACTTTTTCAAATATGTGAACTGAATAAAATAAATAATGAGAAGAATATCAAATAATGAGAAGAAAGTCAAAATCATTCCAGCAATACTACAACCCATGATAATGTTTATTTTGAGATCTGCTGAAACGGATACAAGTCTCGTGAGCCTATCAACAGTTTTTGTATTCAACTAACCATTAGCTATTACTATAACTTCACAAATCTCAATCAATCCACAAAATCAATTCAATGTTACCTGTCAATCATTTTAGGCTACCAACATTTTTATGTTGACATATGTTTCCTCAATGCCCATAAACGGAGAAGAACAGAGTGGATGTTACCAAGTGATTTATAAATAGCTGTCTGAAAAGGATAGTTAACTTGCTGGCTTGCATACAGACTAGTCAGGCTGTTGCACTAGCGTGCACACTTACTGTGGTACTCCGCTGTTTTAGTTCCCCTCACTATCACTTTATGTTCAGTTCCATCTTTAACCTTTATGTTCACTAATATGTATTTAAACTGCCCCTCTGGATCAATGTCGACATCGGGCACTTTACTCAGGGCGTCTGCCATCTTCGCTGGCAGCTGCAGCAGGCGAACCACCTTATACAGTCATCACGCAACAAACTACAAACCGGAAGTAACTTACACAACAAAAATAACACGAATCAAAAAATTAAATAAATAAATATGGTAATGGAGAACATTTAAAGTATATGTCTTTTTAGAAATGGTTAAACAGTTTGTAAGGAGCAGAAATTACTTAAGGTGTAAATAATACAAAATAAAAATATAAATTCAGACATATTATGTGGCAGATCTGGTTTTACATGCAGTTTATGTCAAACTTGGAAGAAGAAAAAAAAGACTTTAGTTCGTCGTGTATCACTCTGCTCGTTATCTCGCTTTGACCACCCCTTCCTTTCTGACCTGCGGACTTTCCCTCTCTCTGCCACCAGCTAGCAAGTTTGTCTAATCAAAACATAAATGCTGTGCTTCGTGTATAGCATATTTTTCCATATTTTTCATCTAGAGGCAAGTAGGCTATTAGCTGACTTATAATAATAATAAAAAAGGTTAATCCAATAAAAAGTAATTTAAGTAAATATTTATTTATTTATTATTATTAATTCATTTATTCATTCACAATCATTGACCATTTAAGTATGTGTTGTTTCATTGCTGCATGTCCCTCGGTTTTGACGCCATTTAGCTATCAAATACGTTTGGCCAAAACGATACTTTTTTCAATACAATGCATCAAACGATCGGCTTGTCAGCGAAGATCACGTTCGAAAAGAAAACACAGAAAAGGCAAAGGTAAATATCACGTGTTAAACAGAATATTTTTTTTGTTGGTGTGTGCCATGTTTCCTGTCCGGCTGTAATAATAAAGGAAAAATAATTCCCACAGGTCCAATAGTAGCCTACCGTTAGTTGAAGAAATACATTTTAATTAATTAATTCTACATTCTAATTCATTCTCGTGTGTGACCAGCTATAGGCCTATAGCTCATTGTAACCAATTAATCCACACATTGATCATTTAAGTGAATAAAAACAATAAAAACAATCATCCTCAATTTGAGTGTGTTTATATTATTTTCAAATGGATACGTTTGTATGAACTTAATATTATAAGAGAGTAGATAAAGTTATCACATATTATTTTGACACGCATTTACTTTTCTGTTCTTTGCTCGCACTAGTCATTTTCGGTGCCATCATTACAGCTATTTCTGTAATATGGTAGCTGGTACAACTCTTGTGCAAACACACTGAACCGAGTGGCATCCGAGAAGGGTCAAGGTCTCACAGAAATGAACAAAAAACTCAAACTTCAAAACGAGAAACCTCTGGGGAGCTTAAGTACAATAACAGCTTTTAAACAAAGCAAATTTGTAAACAACACAGCTAGGCTTTAGCCTATTTGAACAAATTTGTCTCACACACACACTGATTCCTTTTGAATTAAATTTAATTGAATTGTAAATATTTTATGGAAATTCTGTAATACTTCTGTTCTTCAGAAGTTATTAATCTGTTCTTATTACTTTTGTTTAATGTCAATATAAAGGCTTAATTCATTGTCCTAAAATCTTCATATATTCGTATGTCATATTTACGTGACCTTCACTTCACTGAGTAGTGTATAAAAATTACCATTAATACTATTTCTGGAAGAAACAGTAAAGGTGCCAAATGATTACTGGCAACATGACAATTCCTGTCATGCCCCTCTCAACCCATATTGTCTCTCTCCTTCCTTTATAAACAGAGCTGAAGATATTCACAGGAAATTTAAGTATCTCCCTGCTGATTACTTTTTCACACCAAAAAGTGAAAGTTCGTAATTGTTCTTTAAAGGTTACATATTCAGTTGAGTGATTTGAAACAAATGGACATTATACATAGGAGAAATGTCAGATTACTACACAATAATTTGTCAAATAAAAAGAAAGTGTTAATTCCATTTCTAAATATAAAAAATATACAGTCATCCTGCTGTGGCTGTATTAGTCCGAAAGCTCTTCAACATTTCCTGGGAGGTCACTTCACACTACCACTTTGAGAATGTTATACTCCCCCCAAAAATTAAAGTGAAAGCAGTTTCCTCCTTGATCAGTGTTAGAGAGGGGTATTTCCAGAGACAGGAATTCCATTGCTTTTATTGGCTGATTTTACAAGTGGATCCGGGAAGGGAAGTCCCGAACCATAGCTGAGCTCCTATATAAATGCCCCAACACAGTGATTCCCAGACTAGAATCTCAAATCAGAAGACCTTGGAGACGACAGTCAACAGGACCATTTCATATCTGTACATCACTGACAATGGTAAGGAAAGCATTTACAATATGCATTTCTATTATTTTAGTATCAATTCATATATGTTCATCCAATTGATATAGTTTTTTAATTTTGCAGGGCGTTTGCGACAAAGTACCTTTGCACTTTTTTGCTTCCCTTGTTCTTATTTCTTCAGGTAAGAAAGTAAACCATTCTAGTGTGTAAACTATACTGAGTAAATATAACCTGTAAACATAGTTCATTCAAAGTTGCAATGGCTTAATTCCGCAGTGCTAAACATATGGAGAGGCACTGAAGGCTGGTCATACCATCCCTCCCACTTCAAAATGAACTGGGAACATGCCAGACAGTGGTGCAGGCAGAACTATACTGACATGGTGGCCATCCAGAACAAAGAGGAGATTTCTCACCTCAACAACTTCCTTCCAAAAGTTAATGGATATTACTGGATTGGCATTCGTAAAATTGATGACAGGTGGACCTGGGTGGGAACTAACAAGACACTTACCAAGGAAGCTGAGAACTGGGCAGATAAGGAGCCCAATAACGGAAGGAATAATGAAGACTGTGTTGAAATATATATTAAAAGAGAGAAAGATGAAGGCAAATGGAATGATGAATCCTGCTTAAAGAAGAAGACTGCACTGTGCTACACGGGTAGGTAGCATTTATGTGTTTATAAGGTGTTGTAAGATCTTCTAACCAATGTATTTTCAATTGGAATGAAAAAAAAAAGTCATTCTGCTGTTTTTGTTGTAAAAATGCAACCATCAATGAATAGTTATGCACTTTTTCTCCCTCAGCGTCCTGCAAGGATGACTCTTGTGTTAGTGGTCAAGGAGAATGTGTAGAAACCATAAACAGTCATACATGCTCATGCTTTAAAGGATTCTCTGGAGAACGATGTGAACATGGTGGGTAATAATTCTACATACTGCTGACTGTTTCTGTGTTGACATTGAAAAGTGAAATGCAATTATTTTACCTTTTTTCTGCTTCTCAGTTGTAAAATGCAAACCAAATGAAGTCACACCAGCAGCTCATGCTAGTGTCCAGTGCTTTCATCCCAAAGGAAATTTCTCATATGACTCTCAGTGTGAATACTCCTGTGAGGAGGGATATGAACTAAAGGGCTCCAGTACAACAAGATGCACTTCTACAACAGAGTGGTCAAGCAAACCACCAACCTGTGAACGTGAGTTTAATTTACACTAGGGAACATTTACATATTCTGTTCAAAACATTTATTTTATTTTATTTTTTATGTCTGTGAATCTTTTCGCAGTTGTTCAATGTCCAGAGCTGATCAAACCACAGAAAGGTGAAATGCGGTGTAATCATCCGATGGGCCAATTCAGCTACCAATCTTCCTGTGAGTTTGTATGTGAAGAAGGATATAAGCTGCGAGACAACAGCTCCTCTACACTGTTCTGTGGAGCAACTGGATACTGGAATGATTCACAACCCACTTGTGAAAGTAAGAAGGGTCATGTTTTTACATAATGTTTAGTTGCAGGTCTGTTCTTAGTTCTTTGAAACTATAGGCATAAGAGTTTAATCATGGTCCTGTTTTTGTTTTTCAGTTGTAAAATGCAAACCGGAGGACGTCACGCCACCAGATCATGCTAGCGTCCAGTGCTCTGATCCTACTGATTTCTCATATGAGTCTCAGTGTGAATACTCCTGTGAGGAGGGTTATGAACTAAAGGGTTCCAGTACAACAAGATGCACTTCTACAACAAAGTGGTCAAGCAAACCACCAACCTGTGAACGTGAGTTTAATTTACACTGGGAAACATTTGCAGATCCTGTTCAAAACTGCAAAAAAAAAAAAAAAATTTTTTTAAATGTCTGTGAATCTTTTCGCAGTTGTTCAATGTCCAGACCTGATCAAACCACATAAAGGTGAAATGCGGTGTAATCATCCAATGGGCCAATTCAGCTACCAATCTTCCTGTGAGTTTGTATGTGAAGAAGGATATAAGCTGCGAGACAACAGCTCCTCCACACTGTTCTGTGGAGCAACTGGACACTGGAATGATTCACAACCCACTTGTGAAAGTAAGAAGGGTCATGTTTTTACATAATGTTTAGTTGCAGGTCTGTTCTTAGTTCTTTGGAACTAACCACAAGAGTCTAATCATAGTCCTGTTTTTTTGTTTTTCAGTTGTAAATTGCAAACCGGAGGACGTCACGCCACCAGATCATGCTAGCGTCCAGTGCTCTGATCCTACTGATTTCTCATATGAGTCTCAGTGTGAATACTCCTGTGAGGAGGGATATGAACTAAAGGGTTCCAGTACAACAAGATGCACTTCTACAACAGAGTGGTCAAGCAAACCACCAACATGTGAACGTGAGTTTAATTTACACAAGGGAACATTTACATATTCTGTTCAAAACTTCTAAACATTTTTTTATTTTATTTTTTATGTCTGTGAATCTTTTCGCAGTTGTTCAATGTCCAGAGCTGATCAAACCACAGGAAGGTGAAATGCGGTGTAATCATCCGATGGGCCAATTCAGCTACCAATCTACCTGTGAGTTTGTATGTGAAGAAGGATATAAGCTGCGAGACAACAGCTCCTCTACACTGTTCTGTGGAGCAGCGGGACACTGGAATAATTCCCAACCCACTTGTGAAAGTAAGAAGGGTCATGTTTTTACATAATGTTTAGTTGCAGGTCTGTTCTTAGTTCTTTGAAGCTATAGGCATAAGAGTTTAATCATGGTCCTGTTTTTGTTTTTCAGTTGTAAAATGCAAACCGGAGGACGTCACGCCACCAGATCATGCTAGCGTCCAGTGCTCTGATCCTACTGATTTCTCATATGAGTCTCAGTGTGAATACTCCTGTGAGGAGGGTTATGAACTAAAGGGCTCCAGTACAACAAGATGCACTTCTACAACAGAGTGGTCTAGCAAACCACCAACCTGTGAACGTGAGTTTAATTTACACTGGGAAACATTTGCAGATCCTGTTCAAAACTGCTAAAAAAAATATATATATTTTTTAAATATCTGTGAATCTTTTCGCAGTTGTTCAATGTCCAGACCTGATCAAACCACAGAAAGGTGAAATGCGGTGTAATCATCCAATGGGTCAATTCAGCTACCAATCTACCTGTGAGTTTGTATGTGAAGAAGGATATAAGCTGCGAGACAACAGCTCCTCTACACTGTTCTGTGGAGCAACTGGATACTGGAATGATTCACAACCCACTTGTAAAAGTAAGAAGGGTCATGTTTTTACACAATGTTTAGTTGCAGGTCTGTTCTTAGTTCTTTGAAACTAACCACAAGAGTCTAATCATAGTCCTGTTTTTTGTTTTTCAGTTGTAAATTGCAAACCGGAGGACGTCACGCCACCAGATCATGCTAGCGTCCAGTGCTCTGATCCCACTGATTTCTCATATGAGTCTCAGTGTGAATACTCCTGTGAGGAGGGTTATGAACTAAAGGGCTCCAGTACAACAAGATGCACTTCTACAACAGAGTGGTCTAGCAAACCACCAACCTGTGAACGTGAGTTTAATTTACACTGGGAAACATTTGCAGATCCTGTTCAAAACTGCAAAAAAAAAAAAAAATTTTTTTTTTTAAATGTCTGTGAATCTTTTCGCAGTTGTTCAATGTCCAGACCTGATCAAACCACAGAAAGGTGAAATGCGGTGTAATCATCCAATGGGCCAATTCAGCTACCAATCTTCCTGTGAGTTTGTATGTGAAGAAGGATATAAGCTGCGAGACAACAGCTCCTCTACACTGTTCTGTGGAGCAACTGGACACTGGAATGATTCACAACCCACTTGTGAAAGTAAGAAGGGTCATGTTTTTACATAATGTTTAGTTGCAGGTCTGTTCTTAGTTCTTTGGAACTAACCACAAGAGTCTAATCATAGTCCTGTTTTTTTGTTTTTCAGTTGTAAATTGCAAACCGGAGGACGTCACGCCACCAGATCATGCTAGCGTCCAGTGCTCTGATCCTACTGATTTCTCATATGAGTCTCAGTGTGAATACTCCTGTGAAGAGGGTTATGAACTAAAGGGCTCCAGTACAACAAGATGCACTTCTACAACAGAGTGGTCAAGCAAACCACCAACATGTGAACGTGAGTTTAATTTACACAAGGGAACATTTACATATTCTGTTCAAAACTTCTAAACATTTTTTTATTTTATTTTTTATGTCTGTGAATCTTTTCGCAGTTGTTCAATGTCCAGAGCTGATCAAACCACAGGAAGGTGAAATGCGGTGTAATCATCCGATGGGCCAATTCAGCTACCAATCTTCCTGTGAGTTTGTATGTGAAGAAGGATATAAGCTGCGAGACAACAGCTCCTCTACACTGTTCTGTGGAGCAGCGGGACGCTGGAATGATTCACAACCCACTTGTGAAAGTAAGTAGGGTCAGGATCAGTGTTGTTTTAGTATTCTTATAGCTTTTATTTTTATAATTTTGTAGTTTTAATTTTAGTTTCATTTTTAGTAATTTTGTTATGTCCTTTTGTCATTTTTATTTTTGTAAATATTACTGCTTAGTTTTAATAAAATTTTTCTTTATAATTTATTAAGCTGTAAACATAAGTGGAATTTATGTTGTGCAAGGCAAAACACATCAGATATATATTTACAAATGCTTTTTAGAAAAACTCATTGGAAAAACTTTTCTTCTTACCACTCAGTTCATCACTGCCCAGCCCTCGACAGCCCTGTCAATGGAGAGCTGAGCTGTACTTTAAGCTTTAGTTATGGGAGCAAATGCAGCTTCAGTTGTGTAGAAGGATTCCTCCTCCAGGGGGCTTCAGAGATCAGCTGTACAAAAACGGCAAAGTGGAGTCATGAACCACCTCACTGTGAAGGTAATAAACAAACTTCTGTCTCATTTATGGATTTACACACACTGTAGAAAAAGACATGATAAATAAGTCATGACAACATATGTTTTTACATTACTTCAACTCTTTAAAATAAGTTAAGCCATTTTAAACTTTATTTTTTAAGTTATACGAGATTCAATTCATCTTTCATGTCAGTGTAATGTAATTTAAGTTGCTTACACAGTCAAGTTGATTGTACTTAAAAATTTAAGGCAGCAAGTTTTTTTTTGTTTTGTTTTTACAGAGCAGGTTGATTCAACAAATTGTATTTTAAAACTATAGTTTTATGAATTTTATCATACAAAACACTGTCTTTTTCAACTCTGTAGCAGTGGTCTGTCCACAACTTCCTGAGCCAATCAACGGGCATATGAACTGCTCATCTGAAGAACACACCTTCGGCACCATCTGCACCTTCGGTTGTCTTGACGGCCACCAACTTATCAGGAATGAGATAATGACGTGCAACCTCAATGGGAGCTGGTCAGGGGAAGTGGCATTGTGTCAAGGTAAACAGCTAAACAGCTAACAATGACTGTGTGGGATGCAGATATGTAATTTCAGTGATGAAGTGAGACAGACATTCTAAAGCTTTCGTTTTATCTGTATTCTCAGCTGATCCTGATCCTTCTGCATCACTTATCAAAGCAACAGAAGTGACTCTTGGGGTTGCTGGTATTATCGGCAGCTCCAGTCTGTTAGTCTACTGGATACTGAAGAGACTGAGGAGTAAATGTGAGTCAAACAGCCTACTGAGTTTTTTTTTTTTAAATTGCTACATACGCTGATAACGTATTTCATATAGTTGACTAGAATATGTTCTTCCATATAATTATTTAATAATATACCCCAAATTAACTAAAATGTTAATTTATGTATTTTTGTTTTCAGCTAACAAGTTTGACCTGAACAGGTGAGATATGGCTTATTTAGCAATTATATCCTTCTTTTCTTACATTATTACTGTTGTTATTTATCAATTTATTGCACTTGGTTTATCCATATAGGACTATATCCTGTTTAACTCTGCTTTTGTCTATTTTAATTTTTAGTACCTCGGATATTGAGGATCCACCACAGATTTATAAGAGTGTTGACAGTCTCATATAGTCTCAAACTACACAAGGTGAGCATATATTCCTCATGCACATATACAGGCCAGTATTGCTAATGATAGTGATGTAGTTTGTGAACAATTCATTGAAAAACTAATTCAACTTTCCTTTTCACAGGAATCTATCACTGCTGTATCGCTGGACAGACAAATTCAATTTCATTTCTAAATGATTTGACACTTTTATGTGATAAGATATTCTTTATACTCAATCTGATGGGCATTACCATTTTATCAGGCAACAGTCCTAATTGAATGTGATTTCTACTTCCCAATGGAAGCTTTTATTATGTACTTGACTGAACATATTGTTCTGTACGGTTAAACTATTTCTTATGTTATCAATGTACACTATTTTTGTAGGCCTACTATTTATTGTTCCGAAACAGTATTGGTCAAATTAAACTATTTGAAAGTCAAACTTGGTTGGTTTACATTTACATGACTTAAGTGTTTCAATGCCTTTTCCTCTTTCAGACGAGTGCCTAAATCTTCACTAAAGCATACATTTATCATTTTTCAATATCAAAGTATAAATAAACTTTTAATGTGATTGATAATTTCAGTTGTAGAATGATCAGCAGAATATTTTAATCTTAAACGAGATTGTTCACCATAAAATTAAAATGAAGTCATATTTACTCACCCTGGTGTTGTTCTAATGTAGAATGCTCTTCTTTCTGTTCTTAAAATGTCCCGCTCTCACTTGTCCATACTGGCAGTATAGCGACCATGCATCAAGCTTTTTTTAAAAGACGCAGAAGTGTCACAGAGTGATCCCATCCCGTATATATTCCAAGTGTTCTGGGGTATACGATAGAGTTTGAAAGCTGAAAAACTAACCGAAATGTAATGTATTATTTAACAAAATTCTTGACCTTGCCCATTGGTCTTCTCTGCACGGCTGTAGCGCTCGTTCGTGAGACTATTACCACCACTGTTCACTGTTCACTGTCTCGCCCAGAAAAAGCACACTTTTTGTGAGAAAGTTTAACAAAAACATAACATGAAATACAACCCATGCATCTTCTCTGAGATAAATATATCCATTGTGTTTGTCGTAACAAGTTATTGTGCTCACATCTGTCAACTACTTACCTCAGACAAACTGAGTTCTGGTGATATTTTATTCAGTGACGAATGTACACGTGTTACGTTACTTTTGTTTTTTTTTGTTAATCTTGATTTCTCACAATTTGTAGGCTATGCCTTTTCTTTTTTGGAGTGAACTGCAACGCTAATATTAGCACGAACATCGCGCAGCCGTGCAGAGAAGACCAGCGACCATGGTCAAGAATTTCGCTTAATAATACATATAACATTTTGGTTTGTTTTTCACTAAACCCTATCGTATACCCCCAGAACACTTGGAATATGGCACTTGTCACATGGCATTAGAACAACACCAGGGTGAGTAAATGATGACATAATTTTCCTTTTAGGGTGAACTATCCCTTTAACACCTAAATAAAGGTTGGAATTTATGTCACTGCACCTCTTTATCTTTCCTCACCTAAGTACGATAAACCCAATAGCATTGTAAGTGCAATAAAAGGTTTTGTTTAAATAACCCGGGTCATGTTCAGCTGGTCGCTTCCTGTGACTGCTGTGACTGTGTCCTTCCCTGAAGCTGCGTATTATCAGGAAGTGTAAGTTTGTTATATATTTTTTAGTTAGTTTATACCTTACAGTGGTTAAAGTGTCTCTCGAAATGTACCTCATTTTATTATTTTAATTCTTTTTTTAAATGAAGTATGTTGTTCGATTATCAAAATCATCTAATCATCATGTTCATCTCAGCACCATTCAATGACATGATTTTATAAAAAGATAAATTAACATATAAAAAATGACCAGTCATTTCTAGAAAGTGGCATTCTTTTATTCTCATGTTACATAATGTTTATTCTCTCAAATCTGAGAAGAAAACATCCTGCAATTTAATGCGAACGACCGATATATATATATGGTGGGAAAACCCACTTTGCTTACAGAGCAAAAGAGACTTTGTGTGAGAACAGACTGTTGAAAAGCAACTAGGAACAAAATTCCTCTAACGACAAGTGGTTCAGTCGAAAGGAGTCTAAAGAAGACCACGGTATGTTATGAGTCTTTGCATTTTATTGTAAGCTTTTTGGTTTAATAAAAACCTTTTTTTTTTTTTACTGAATTTATATGCGCAATTTGTCGCTTTTGGCTTGCTTAGTTGGGGACACTTAATATTCAACAATGTAATTGATCTGCCTACATTGACAAAATGAGGCTATATGAGAACTGAGCTGGATGATGACATCATTGTTTTCTCCAGATAGGCTATATGTAGAATTATATATATATATATATACAGTATATAAATACTAAATAAGTACTTTTTTACAACAAAAATTAAACATCACTGACTTAAGTTGGACTATGACGCTATTTTCTCAGATCTGCTGTACAGCAAAAACAAACTTTGCTGTATTAATTAATAATTCATCACATTTATATAGCGCTTTTCTGGACACTCAAAGCGCTTCACATAGAAGGGGGAATCTCCTCAACCACCACCAACACATCCAGTCTATTATTTTCCTGTTATCAAGGAAGTATTATTTTCCTGTTGTAAAGCTGCTTTGAAACAATCTGTTTTGTAAAAATGCACTATATAAATTAAGGTGACTTAACTTGAATTTAATTAAGTGGCTGTTTTTATTGTTTAGACTGGATGTGTTGTGAAGCTTAGAGCTATGTCTGTGCACATAGGAGTTTTCTGGCTGATACTGGGTAAGTGTATTCTACATTCAACAACCTTGAAGAATAAAATAAACTTGAGAAACAGATTTAACTTGAACTTTTCATTTCCAAACATTACAGTCAGTGTTGAAGGATGGACGTATCACTCAAATGACACGTCAATGACCTGGAATGAGACACGGGAGTTTTGTCGAAAACATTACACAGACATTGTAGTGATTGATAATGAAAATGTAATTAAACATTTACTAAAAAAAAAATTGGAAAATAGATACTCAAGTCCTTACTACTGGATTGGACTCAAAAAGATCAATGGCAATTGGACGTGGGTTGCCAATGGACAGATCATGAACTATCAAAACTGGGCAGACAATGAGCCCAACAATGCTCAGTCTGTTGAAAACTGTGTGGAAATGTACACCAACACAGCCAACAATGGCAAGTGGAACGATGACAGCTGCTTGAGAGAAAAGTATCCTGTGTGTCACAAAGGTAGGGAGTCTGAGTTTTTTCATTTATTTCCAGTTTATTGTACATATACAGTATCTTTAAATAACCTTCATGAGTCTAGGAAAGACATCCAGAAGGGATGTTTCTTATAAATCAATATATTTTCTTTCAGCACAATGTCTAAACACTTCATGCAGTAATAAAGGGCTCTGCAAAGAACAAATCGATAACTTCACCTGTGTATGTAAGCCAGGTTTCTCTGGGCCACGGTGTGAAACAGGTCAGAACAAACAATATTTCAACAAATGTAAAGTGGTGAAATATCTAGCTATGAAGTGAAATATATTATAATTTAAATTAGTGGGGGGGAAAAATCAATGTTAAATGAATAAAACTAATTCTGAATAGTTATATTACGAAAATCTTTACTTACGACATTCCTTAAACATGCCACTTTTTCTCTCTCTCTCTCTCTCTCTCTCTCTCTCTCTCTCTCTCTCTCTCTCTCTCTCTCTCTCTCTCTCTCTCTCTCTCTCTCTCTCTCTCTCTCTCTCTCTCTCTCTCTCTCTCTCTCTCTCTCTCTCTCTCTCCAGTCGTGTCATGTGAGAAACTATCCGCACCACCACATGGCTGGATGAAATGTTCCGGTCTGTATGGAAATCATTCCTTCAACTCAAACTGTAAATTTTCCTGTGCTGGTGGTTATAAGCTGAGTGGCACAGCTGAGCTCAAATGCAATTCCTCAGGTGCATGGAACGCACCTCCACCTTCATGTGCAGGTACAATATATATTTCAATAGTATGATTCTGTGTTTGCACTGATATACTGTATCTCTTAATAGATATCAATGCATGCAAGATTGAGTTGTCTTCCGCTTGCAGCTGTGGAGTGTTTTCCCCTTCTTTTGTTTGGTGGTGGAATGATGAACTGCACTGAAGGACATGCCAGCTTCAGATCTGCCTGTAGAGTACAGTGTCCACCTGGACGTTTGCTTCTGGGCTTTACTGAGTTCACCTGCAGAGCTGATGGCATGTGGGAGTCTTCCTTTCCATTGATGTGTGCAAGTAAGGAGTTCGCACTTTCCAGTTGTGTCCCACAGATATGGGGTAGCTATAATGAGAGCATGTTGGTCTTAACAGTGTGTGAAACTTTTTATTAATTTCATTTGAAAAGATATTGGTTATTTACTCATTTAAAAATATCATATCCAAGAAATATTCACCCTACCAACCAGGGTCAATTTTATATATTCCCAATCACGAATATGCAGCCTTGGAAAGAAACAATTTATTATTATTATTATTATTGTTACTAAACTAATAAAAAATAAAAAGTTCCAAAAGGCGTTTTTTGCTGCAATGCCATATAGAAGAACCTTTTTTTTTGTTTCCCAAAGAACATTTCTGTCAAAGTTCTTACAGGAACCATTTTTTCTTAGTGTGAAGAACATTTTAATAATCTGAAGAACCTTTTAAAGCATCTTTTGTGTAATGGAAATGTTCAATGGATGTTAAAGGTTCTTTATGGAACCATCAATGGCAATAATGAACCTTTATTTTTACCCTAAGTCTCTATTTCAACCCCATTAGAGTATGTTTTCATATTTATTTAATACATATAATAATATATTTATAATCTGAATACATATTAATCCTGAATCAATCACACAAACAATTTCTCTTTCAAAAACCAACCGTTACCTTTAAACTATTTTGAGGTTCTAATGAACATTATGATGATCTATATGATGAATGAACCCAATGGTCAAAAACATGATTAAAGTAACCCATTATTTATTTATTTATTTACACACTAACATAATAATGACAATAAAACAAACAAACAATAACAACAACAAAAGAAGAGATCTGAGTATAAGTATTACAGCAAATGAAATGCACTAACACAATCCGGAAATTTGCCCATCAAGAAAATGCTCTTTCCTTTCCTTAATAAAATGAATCCTTTCCAAATGCATAATCTTAACTCTATTATTTTTAAAGGGAATGAACCAACAGTAGTTTTAAAATTTTTATATTAAAAGAATACTTAGAATCTTTTTATATTTTTCCTCAGGTCTTGTCCATTTTCAAATCGCTCTTTTGGCATCTGTTGTCATCTCAGTGTTTTGTTGCTGTATTTGTTGCTCCAACTGCAGAAAGAGTGAGTATAGTGTGAAGTTTTGAAGGATTATCAAATATAAAAGAAATTATTTCAAAGAGAAAAATATATATTTTTTAAATGTTTTCTTTTTCCTTTTTAAATTTGGTTGCAGATAAAATGGCAGTGAGAATGAGGTAAATTGTGTTTACTTTACATTTTCTAGCCAGTTTCACTGATTTAGATGATTTAGATTACAATTAACCATACATAAATCTTACTCCACCATGTTTTCTTGCAGAACTCAACAGGAAATGCTGAATCCAGCATTTGAAGCTGAACACACACCACCTGATGGACCTCTATGTTCAGCATAAAGAAGTCTGACAATAACTGGATTGATGTTAGATTTTTTTTAATTGTCAAATCATCTTCAGTTCATTCTTATTTTTAATACTTTGTATGTGAAAAAACAAAATAAAGTCAATTATCCCATCATTTGCTCAAAAATGCTTGATGTTGTTTATTGTAGCTGTAAAAAAACATTATTCAGTGTGAGCTATAGAATGACATTAAAACTATTTAATATCTGGTATATAACAGTATAGTATACACTGTGCTGTAACTTTTCCTTTAATGGCAGAACTATTACACAATTTCCCATCACTTCTCATGCAATGCAACTGTCTGAATATTGGCAAATCATATTTGCCAGCAATTTCGTATGCATTAAACTGTGAACTTCCTCTCAGCATTCCTCTCAGAATAAATTAAACTGCATGGTTGCAGAAAAGGTAAGATGAACATTCTGCTTTACTTTATTTATATATATTTATAGAGTATTTTTGCATTTCATCAAACCAAAGGGTCCAAATGCTTTTTAGAGTAATATTTTTATATTTATACCCCAAAAAGTAAAAAATAAAATAGCAGATAAAATAATTAATAGCATTTGGATCTCTAGGCCCTTTGGTTTGATGACATGCATAAATGAGAACACAAATAGTGTCTTAATAAACACATATGCATTTCTCACATCCTTCAGATGGTTTTGTGGGTGAATATTAGACTTTTTTCTGGATGTCTTGTCCTTATAACTGGAATTTATAATGGTATGTTCTCATTTAATCTATTTATAACCAAAAAGTTTCTTAAATATATAATAAACTACAAAGTTTCAAATTAAATTGAACAAAATAGCAAATTAAAACGTTGTATATAAACTACATTTTAATGCAACACAACTGTGTTTATCAGTCAAGGCCTGGACATACCATTACAACATAGACACTGATGTGGACTGGACAAAAGCTCGTCAGTGGTGTCAAAAGAATTTCACTGATATGGTGGCCATCCAAAACCAGGCTGAAGTTGCATACCTTAACCAAATTCTGCCCTTACATCCGACATACTACTGGATTGGCATCAGGAAGATTGAAGGCCACTGGACGTGGGTTGGGACCAAAAAGCACTTGGTCCCCGAAGCAGCAAACTGGGCGAAAAATGAACCGAATAACCAGGGAACTGGAGAAGACTGTGTAGAGATCTACATTAAGAGGCAAAAAGACACGGCCAAGTGGAATGATGAGAGGTGCAGCAAAAAGAAAGCAGCTCTCTGTTATTTAGGTGAACACACTTGATAACATGAAATTGATTTAAGTAGAGATTATTTTAAAAATGAATTCAAATTAAAGCTGCTCAATCTGATCAAATCCTTTGTAAGAATATGCTATTTGTATGGTGAGATAATTATTTGCTCTTTAATGCACATTATAGTAATGTAAAATAAGTGTATAATGTATCCATTTCTGATTGAAACCTCAGCACTCATTTGTTGTCATTACACCAGATTTTTCTGTGTAGCCTCTTGTTCAGATAAATCCTGCAGTGAGCACGCGGAGTGCGTGGAGACTATTGGGAACTACAAATGTCAATGCGACCCTGGTTTTAAGGGCCCGCGCTGTGAGGAAGGTTCTGTAGAACCCATTCAAGTTCAGATATCTTCATTGTGTGTTTGTGCATTTTGTCACTAAGTTATAATTCTCACTTTTGCAGTTGTCCAGTGCTGGCCAGTTAAAAGTCCACAGCAAGGTTTTGTGAAGTGTGACGGTGACTTTGGAGCATTTTATTTTAACTCGTCATGCCAGTTCCAATGTTCCACTGGGTTCAAGCTGGAAGGGGAACAAAGGCTACACTGCCTGGCATCTGGGCACTGGGATAACACACTTCCTGTTTGTCAGGGTATGGAACAGAATACATTGCCAGTGCCAATTATGAGTTCACACCATGGACGATAACGATAAACATAGTTCTAAAAAATAGTTCTAGATATAAAAGAATAGCAGAGTCCATATCACAACTATAACAATTATGGCACAGAAAAACAATATTGTTGGAATCACAGTCAAAACGATTTTTTTCCAGTCGATGAACGATAAAAACATTGACACCCAATCAGAATCCATCCTGCTTTAAAGAGCTCAAGCATTTAAAGCGACAGACAACAAAACTGTAGCACTTAGAGAACGATATCATCCGCTGGTGGTAGGTTTCGTTTTCTTTATTTGTCGTTCTTGAGGTAAATTGGCCTTAATAGGCTACTTTGCACAGTAAAAAAGTTGTAAAAAATACAAAGATTATTGGAGTAGTGGACTATTTCTGGGTACAAATTGCCAAAAAATTTTTTTAAGTGTGGGTAGTAAAAATAAGTAGCCTAGATGATTATTATATTCAATTTCTGATGTGTTTAGGTTACTTGTTTAAAATTACATTACCCTTACAGTTGTCCAGTGTCTCCCGATCATTGATGCCCCTGGTGGTTGGAGTATGAACTGCACTCATCCCCTTTCCATCAATAGCTTCAACTCTAGCTGTGAGTTCAAGTGTGAGGAGGGATTTGTCCTCGAAGGCTCAAATACAACTTGGTGTGACCACACTGCGCACTGGACACACAAAACCCCCACCTGCACAGGTACAGCACATCTGCAGAACATTCCTCAATGAATCACCAGGTTGTTGCTGGTTTATACAAGTGCACTGAATATGCATGTTGACATGATTTAACAAAAGCTACATATTGGGAAAAAATATTATCTAAAAACCCAAAAGTTTTTAATATTTCGAGAAGTGCTGAAAGCAAAAGTTGTGCACTTCCTTTTTACAATAGCGCCCTTCCTTTTCGTTCTTGTGAAACGTTTTAATGTTAGGCAACACTGCTAAGACGCACCCAGGATGTGCACTTTCTGTAAAAAATAACACAATAACAGTGTTATATAGAAAGGAGGTGAGGTGATTAAGGTCTTTGTGCGTTTGAACAGACATGGTTAATAATTTAATTGATGTGTTATGCATTTGTTGCAGTGGTGACCTGTAATCCCATTCTGGCCACTGCAAAGAGTCATCTGACATGTGATGATCCATTCGGAAACTTCTCTTTTAGTTCTTCTTGCAATGTTTCCTGTGATGAGGGATACAAACTTAGAGGAAAAGCCACACTCACCTGTCTGAGTGATGGCAACTGGTCAGCAGCCACACCTGCATGTGAAGGTGGGTTTTTGGAGCATACATGATTTCTCAGTGTCATAGAGAGTTATTGAATCCATAATGTGAGCAGTGCTCTTTTACACTACCACAGACTATTTTGAGTCTACAATCTTGCCTGTTTTGTTTTTGGCAGTTGTAAAGTGTGACCCACTGAAGCCCAGCCCACATGGCTCCCTGCAATCTTACGATCCTATGGAGGAGTTTGCTTATGGCTCCACTTGTTGGGTAAAATGTGACTTAGGTTTTGTACTCAATGGTACAAATTCAACTCATTGTACCGCACATGGGAACTGGAGTCACATCTTGTCTGTTTGCCATGGTAACCTGCTTCTTAAACAACACAAACACACACACACACACACACACACACACACATTTATACATATTTTCAGTTTATGCCGTAGGTCCAACAGATTCACTTTATGAGTTGCTTCTGATTTTCCCACAGCTATACAGTGTCCACCTCTCTCTAATGCACCAAATTATGGAAGTATGAGCTGCACACACCCCCTCTCCAACAATAGCTATAACTCCAGCTGTGAGTTCAAGTGTGAAGAGGGTTTTGTGCTCAAAGGTGCAGATTCCACTCTCTGTGACCATACTGGGCTCTGGACACACAGTACACCTATTTGTACAGGTTTGGCATCAGTTCATATAATTCTTGTTGACCTAATACCATTAAACTACTGATGAAATGATATTCACTCTTAGAAAAAAAGGTTATATAAGGCGCTTCATATATGGATCCTTTTAGGGGTTCCCATCATATATTAAATATATTTTATTATCTCATTTAAAATTTAAGCTGTGGCTTGTGACCCTCTTGTGGCCCCTGCACAGAGTCACCTGACCTGTGCTGATCCATTGGGAAAGTTCTCTTTTCGTTCTTCTTGCAATGCTACTTGTGAGGAGGGATACACACTAAGAGGAGAATCCACACTCACCTGTCTGAGTGACGGCAACTGGTCAGCACCAACGCCTAAATGTGAAGGTAGGTTTAAACCTATTTCAATAAAAAATACATTAATTCTTCATTTTAAATCCTTACATTTTTGATATATACCATGAAATTCATGTTACGTTATAAAATTGAGTGAAAAAGTGATTTAACTAGTAGTTCTAATAGTATGGAGACACTAAAGTTTGGCATCAGTTCATATAATGAACCGGAACTACAATGATGATAAGGTATCAAAAAAATATAAGTAAAGAACAAAATATAAAATGTACATATTTAAATAAAATAGCAGGCAAATCATTAATTATAAATAAATACAGCGCATTAAAACACAAACTTTAGTGAAATAAATTAAAAAGGTAGAACAAGTTAACTGAACTAGGCCTAATCCTGGTTTAATCTAAGCCCTGTCTGCAAAACCAGACCTTAGAGTTCTTAGAAGATAAAATAGTTTGGATGTAAGATAAGAGATTATTAATAAAGTCCTCTTTATTTTTTATAAGCCAACCCGTCCATGCTTAAGGAATAGAGAGAAACCCAAAAGCACATGGCAATTGATAAACTTATAAAATTCAATCCAAAATAGCTGTATGAGGGCAGTTCCAATGCGAATGTTTTCTCGTGCACAAAATGATTTTTATAGTTCATATGTTCAAGTTGTCAGTTACGTAGAAGTTTGAAAAAGTTTTTTTGTCATGTGCACGCTAAAGTTTGTGTGTGTGTGTGTGTGTGTGTGTGTGTGTGTGTGTGTTTTAATGGAAATGTGGCTGTTGGGGCTCTGTAATATAGGTCTAAATAAAAGACCAATTATTATTTGTAAAGATAAAATATAATATATAGCTCATTAACCCTATTACTAGATGGCTTCTGAAATAGTTATTACAGGACAACCATACACATCTGTGTTGATTTGCTAATAAATCCACATGGACTAAACCAAAATATATATTGTCCTGTTGCAGCTTGCAAAAGTCATCAACAGAGCAACACCACACATTCACAATGATTAAATAATTACATCAGCATAAACATGCTCTCATGCCGTTTTATACTCTTTTCAGTTATAAGATGTGGTGCTCTGGAGTCTTTTCAGCATGGCATTGTGCAGTGTCAGGACCGCTTGGAGAACTTCAGCTATGGCTCCTTGTGCTGGCTGGAGTGTGGAGCTGGATTTACTCTGAATGGAAGTAATTCCACTTACTGCACATCAAAAGGGAAATGGAGCCAAAACCTTCCTGATTGTCAAGGTTACCAAACACTCTTGATACTCTGTGATGGTTAAATAGAAAGGTTATTGAGGGAGGTAATTGGGTCTCCAAGAGTATTAGATCTGACAAAACAGACAATAGATAAGTTATTTGTATTGCCACCTTCTCCAGTCCTGCTATCATAAATAAAGAACAAAAATGTAGCACTGACTTCTTCAATTTACTATAAAGTCATGGACAGTAAGGCTTTATCATATATCTTTTGATTCTGTCCAATAGCACGGCAGTGCAGCCTCTTAATCGACCCTTCTCATGGGACTGTAACCTGCACGCATCCTCACGGGAGGTTCAGCTTCGGTACAGTGTGTGAAGTAAGCTGTCAGGCAGGCTTCAAACTGCATGGCACACCCCGAATGGAGTGCTTGGAGATGGGGAAGTGGACAGACACCCCACCCTTCTGCTTGGGTAATCACTTTTGGGTCTTCCTATTTCACATCAGGCATGCTCGATTGCATTGATATCCAGTATTCATCTCTGTCACCCCATTAAAACAAAATGAGATCAAACTAACCAACTTGATGTAAAACTTCATGTCATGAAGTTTGACCCAAGACGGCCGATTAATGTATCGTTGACATTTATTTATTATTGTCCATAGCTCAACAGTGCCCCCCTTTGACCGCTCAAGAAAATGGCTGGATGAATTGTTCTCATCCTCACTCCCTGTTTAGCTACGGCTCGCAATGCTTCTTGGGATGTAAGGCTGGATTTGAAATTACAGGAGAGCAAGGCATGACGTGCTCTGCTTCTGGGAACTGGAGTCAGGAGATGCCCTCTTGCACTGGTATCTACCTTTCGACAAAAATGGAATGTTCCCATTTGGTTGATTTTTCCATTCTTAACATTAAAGGAACATTCTCTTTAGGTTCTATTTTTGTAACCATAAAATAACATTCTCATAAAGTTGCAGGGAGGTTTCTTTTTTCTGAAAATCTAATAAGAACTACATAAGCAAACCAAAAAAATACATTCCCAGAATACCAAAAATTGTTATATAGGCTTCCCCTGTTAAACACTGATGAATATAAATGATCAGGCCATATCATTTAAAACTGATATTAGTAAGAATACTGGGACATGAAAAACATGAATCACTAAATGCTTTGCTATCGTTTATCTTTTAAATGGCAGCTGTTCGTTGTGAGCTCCTCTCATTCTCTGAACTTCCTGAGCTGGGACCTCTACCCTCAATGAACTGTTCTCACCCACATGGAAACTTCAGCTTTGGATCTCAGTGTTTTTTCCAGTGTGCCAAGAGCCATAAGCTCAATGGAACCAGTCAGCTCATCTGCACCTCCAAAGGGTACTGGACCAACTCTCCACCCAGTTGCGTTGGTAAGGTCAACTCCTCCTAACCCATCTTTTTTTGGTGCATTAATTCTGTAGAAAAATAGTACTGCATGCACATTACTATATCACTAGCATTACATATTACATTACAAAATGCAGAATGAATAATTACACCGGAAGGCCATTCAAACATTATGAGAGTGGCCTCGTTTAAGTCCAATTTTTTATGCCCTTCCCTCGCTAACTTTCCTCCGTCTCGTTCACTCGGATGTGCATCATTGCTTGCGTTGCATGAGTGCCTACTACTGGCGGAACCTTGGGAGTGTGTTTAAATGTATAGGTTTTTTTCCTTTAAAATTAGTTTGAACTCCATTCTATAGGTCTGTATGTATGCTGTTAAAAAAAATTAAATATTACTATATTAATAAATGTATATTAAATATAAATGTAAAAAAATCACAAATGAAAACAATACAATATACTGTGTAAAAAATATTCAGCTTAAGGTAGCTACAAATATTAAATAACTCCAATATCATACACTAGATTGTGTGGGGTGGGGTAAATAGAGTGGTACATATGACGTCACTTTGTAGGCCAACCGGCAGTTAACATCACACTGGTTCCCTCGAGAAAAAAACAATAGGATTTTCCCATAGGCTTTTGGATTATTGCTAAAAACAAGCTCTGTGATCAACAAACGTTTATGATACTTGTACGTTTTGTCAATCAAGATAAATATCACAGATGAACAGAACTTTTATGAATTTTGAAGCCTAAATGCAGTCGCCAGAAGTACAAAGCTAAAGGTAGGCCATAAACGAACTACAACACGGTCACACAAATTCAACGTCACCATCACTAAGCTTCCGACAACTCTTTCAGTTTTAATCTAAAAACATTTTCCAGAATGTTTGAGTAAGAATAGTTTATAAGAGCACAATTATAAGAATAACGAGGCTGTAAAAGCGGACTGAGTTTACCTGTTCGGCGTGATGATGTTTAATCTCCTCGACAGCCTCTATAGTCCCATTTAGCCAATTGTTACAGCTTCAAAAAATCACGAGTGAGGTAATATTGATGTATGTTATATTGTAAAATAAAACGTGAAAGTGTCTTGAGCTTGTGTTCACCACAAACCTTATTTTATCCAAAACCCCATTTAAAAGTGCTAAAGTGCTAAAATGTATTTTGGCCTACAAAGTGATGTCATACCTGCACCACTCTATTAAAGGGTTAGTTCTCCCAAAAATGAAAATTCTGTCAGTAATTACTCACCCTCATGTTGTTCCAACCCCGTAAGACTTTCGTTCATCTTCGGAACACAAATTAAGATATTTTTGATTAAATCTGAGGCTTCTATGTTATTGAAACTCGCCGGCCCAGAAAAGTTAGTAAAAACATCGTTAAAATAGTCCAAGTGACTACAGTGGCTCAACCATAAGTTTATGTAACAGCGCAGCGCTTCTGTGTTGTACGTCACACGCATCACAAACATGACCAGCGTCGGCCAATAGTGAGCCTACATTCTGACATACAACACAGAAGCGCTGCGCTGTTACACTACGTGAACTCACTCAGAGGCCCACAGAGATGAAAATGAATAGTTGAATAAAGTTGTTATTTTTGTTTTTTTTGCTCACAAAAAATATTCTCGTCGCTTGATAAACTTATAGTTGAGCCACTGTAGTCACTTGGACTATTTTAACGATGTTTTTACTAACTTTTCTGGGCCGGCAAGTTTCAATAGCATGGAAGCCTATGGAGGAGTGAGACAGCTCTCAGATTTAATCAAAAATATCTTGATTTGTGTTCCGAAGATGAACGAAAGTCTTACGGGGTTGGAACAACATGAGGGTGAGTAATTACTGACAGAAATTTAATTTTTGGGTGAACTAACCCTTTAAGCGCGACCTGTGTGTGTTTTAAAAAGTGTGTTTTAATATGTTTAGGCCTATATTTAAATCTAGTTCCTACATAATTTTTCTATACATTGCCTCACTGGGTACTCTAACCTGCAATATGCCCTTTAAAATGGCAGTACATAGGGAAGCTTGTGAGAGTAGTTAAACGCACTCAGGGTTTCTGAAACTTGGATTTGTGAACCCCTGGCGGTTAATGAGGGAACTGCAGGGGATTTATGCGTTGAACCTCAGAACTTTCAACCTCAGAGAACATGCACGTGGGTTGTTAAAGGTGGGGTATGTGATGTTCTTTTTTGACCATTTTTTCAAAATCACTTGAAATCCTATTCCTAACCCACTCACAGCCACTGAGTTAGAAGCACTGAAAGGAAAATTAAGCAATTTAATCATCTGTGGAACGGCCAGGACTCGAAAAACTCCAGCCAATCATTTCCAAGACCACCTAGAATCATTGGACAGTCAATCAAACGGTCGTACCATACCCCCCTCCCCCCACCCCCCTCGCGTGCGTGTCCCCTTCGTGCGCATACTCAAAGCTCGTGACCCAGTCACAGTAAGTGCAAGTCGCCCCGGTACAGAGAGAGAGTAAGTTTGGAGAATGATTGCGCGTCCATGTTCTTTCGAATGGGTGGAGTCAGGGCCAGCGTTGGAGGAAAGAAGGTAGGACCTTTTGAGTTGTGTATTTTCAAAATCTGCCGGCCGTTTTGCAAATCCCATACCCTACCTCTAAGTTAAAATCTCAGGGGACACTTTAAATCAATATTTTATGTCAAAGGGGTTCGGGTGTCAAAAAAGTTTGTGAATCTCTGCATTATAACATATTTATTATGTGCTTTCAGTACAGGAGATGTCAGTGAGTGCCGGCATGCTGATGTATGCAGCTGTGGGAGTTGCTTCTTCAGCTGGACTACTTTTGTTTGGAGGACTAATTTTTTTGTTGATGCGCCAATTCACCAAAAAGGGTAAAAAAATTACTGTTCTTTTTTATAAAATCCCATTCCACTGTTGGCATAAACTATTAAAAAGTGTAATTTAATAGCATTCGATAACAACATTACTTGGTTGGTATTTGACAAATGCCTCAAGTCGTTCATTGTTATATTTAATTATTTCGTGGTTGCAAGGTTGTATGTTTAGCTTTAGTAGGTCAATTTAATTTAGGTTATTGTAATAAGTGTTATACGTATTGGAATGATGTGTGTTGCTCTAATGCAACAAGGACCAATACAGTAATTTTCAGGGACTACGAACTCATGCCATTCCAAACCATGTTCCAAACCTGTATGACTTTCTTTCTACTGTGGAACATAAAAAAAGATATTTTGTAAAGGTCTTTGTGTTTTTGTATGTTTTGGTCCATACAATATAGTCAATAGCCCCTTTCACACATTAAACCTGTTAATTTACCGTAGAATTATCAGATATACATTTTTGATAAATACACAAAATTGCTGTTCGCACAAGCAATGACGTTCTGTCTTTTTATACCGGTAAGATACCATTCACACATCAGTACCAAAATAACGGTAAACTCTGTCAATTTTACCGTTAACCGCAAATCTTTCATCACCTGGATGACAAGAAGCGTTTAAGTTTCTGTCACAGTCTTCGTCTGCACCTGTCTGTCTTAGTCATCTTCACTACACTTCCCAGAATCCTCCTCGTCTCCACACCTGTATTCACTCCCTCACTTACCAGCCTGTCCTTCGTTATCATCATCAGTGTCACCTGTTTTCACCTTGTTATGTCTGATTCATGCTTGTATTTAGTTTGCTTCTGTTCAGTCTGTCCTTGTCGGTTGTTAAAGTTATATGGTTGTGTTTAGTGTGTGTTTCTGCCCGTCATTCTGCCTGCCTGTCTGTACCTGTGAGTTTGTTCAGTAAAACTGTTTGATTTGGAGCTTTTGACTCAGCCATCTTCTTCTACCCGCACAACACCGTGACAGAACAACCGACCACAAAATGGATAAAGCGGGTGAGATTTTGTGCTCCATATTCCAAGATGGCCGTAAGATAGAGTCTTACCTAGAGGAGTTCCTGGAGTACAGCCATCTAACTGTAGCAACGGATCAGCAGTTGATGGACTTATTTTGGAGTGGTTTAGACCCCCTCTTCAGTTCATGGATGCCACCAGGAAATCCCGGTATGACCCTTGAACGGTATCTGGACTATGTGCTTTTGTTGAGCGGCTCAGCCTACACTGTGGGTGAGGCTGATTGTAACATCACCGCTCAACCACTGTCACCAGCCTCCGTCACCACCCGTCCTGAGTCTCGTCCCGCCGAGACTATCCAGCCAGAGCCTCCCGTGTCGCCCCGAGCCCGGAAGAATGTTTCAAACAGCATGGACCTGGGGGCTAAAATGGCGGATCCTGCACTTAAATCCGTCCGATCCGCACTGAAATCAGCTTCCCTTCTCCAGTCCTCAGTGGCAGGTTTTAATTCAACCTTCTGCACAGAGCCCGCTGATCCCGCTGATCCTGCGCCAGAGACCGTCCAGCCAGAGACCGTCCAGCCAGAGACCGTCCAGCCAGAGACCGTCCAGCCAGAGACCGTCCAGCCAGAGACCGTCCAGCCAGAGACCGTCCAGCCAGAGACCGTCCAGCCAGAGACCGTCCTGCCAGAGACCGTCCTGCCAGAGACTTCTTCCTCGTTGGTTCCGCCCAACCCTGCCGAGCCGCCTTCACCGCTGGTTCCGTCCAGCCCAGATACCCCTTCACCGCTGGTTCCGTCCAGCCCAGATACCCCTTCACCGCTGGTTCCGTCCAGCCCAGATACCCCTTCACCGCTGGTTCCGTCCAGCCCAGAGACCCCTTCACCGCTGGTTCCGTCCAGCCCACGGACCCCTTCACCGCTGGTTCCGTCCAGCCCAGATACCCCTTCACCGCTGGTTCCGTCCAGCCCAGAGACCCCTTCACCGCTGGTTCCGTCCAGCCCACGGACCCCTTCACCGCTGGTTCCGTCCAGCCCAGAGACCCCTTCACCGCTGGTTCCGTCCAGCCCAGAGACCCCTTCACCGCTGGTTCCGTCCAGCCCAGAGACCCCTTCACTGCTGGTTCCGTCCAGCCCAGAGACCCCTTCACCGCTGGTTCCGTCCAGCCCAGAGACCCCTTCACCGCTGGTTCCGTCCAGCCCAGAGACTAGTAGTGACTCTGTCACTCTCCCCATTAATTTTTTGGGGGGGGGGCCATAGGGCTCCGCCATGGCCGCCCGAAGGGTCCTCACCGCCATGGCCGCCCGAAGGGTCCTCACCGCCATGGCCGCCCGAGGGGTCCTCACCGCCATGGCCGCCCGAAGGGTCCTCACCGCCATGGCCGCCCGAAGGGTCCTCACCGCCATGGCCGCCCGAAGGGTCCTCACCGCCATGGCCGCCCGAAGGGTCCTCACCGCCATGGCCGCCCGAAGGGTCCTCACCGCCATGGCCGCCCGAAGGGTCCTCACCGCCATGGCCGCCCGAAGGGTCCTCACCGCCATGGCCGCCCGAAGGGTCCGCACCGCCATGGCCGCCCGAAGGGTCCCCACGGCCCTGGCCATGTCCTGCTCCGCCCTGGCCACGCCCATGTCCTGCTCCGCCCTGGCCACGCCCATGTCCTGCTCCGCCCTGGCCACGCCCACGTCCTGCTCCGCCCTGGCTGCCTGCACGTCCTGCCCCGCCCTGGCCGCCTGCACTTCCTGATCCGCCCTGGAGGCTTCCTGTCCCAGTTTGGCCACGCCCTGGCCAGCCTTCAGGGCGCCCGCCCCCCCACCCCATTGATGTTCTACGGCGCGAGGTCGCGCCTTGTTGAAGGGGGGCGTTCTGTCACAGTCTTCGTCTGCACCTGTCTGTCTTAGTCATCTTCACTACACTTCCCAGAATCCTCCTCGTCTCCACACCTGTATTCACTCCCTCACTTACCAGCCTGTCCTTCGTTATCATCATCAGTGTCACCTGTTTTCACCTTGTTATGTCTGATTCATGCTTGTATTTAGTTTGCTTCTGTTCAGTCTGTCCTTGTCGGTTGTTAAAGTTATATGGTTGTGTTTAGTGTGTGTTTCTGCCCGTCATTCTGCCTGCCTGTCTGTACCTGTGAGTTTGTTCAGTAAAACTGTTTGATTTGGAGCTTTTGACTCAGCCATCTTCTTCTACCCGCACAACACCGTGACAGTTTCATTATCTGCCCAATTTGACATTGTTTTTTTATTTCTGAGTGACAGGCATAAGGGGATGATCACACAGAATGTGTTTTTGCTCTTTAAAACACAAGACGCATGATAGTTACTGTATGCAATAGCAACTGCAGAAATATTGGTAAACAAAACGGTTTGATTACCAAACTTTCTCAAAATATCTTATTTTGTGTTCTGCAGAAGAAAGTCATACGGGTTTGGAACAACTTGAGGGTTAGTAAATGATGACAGAATTTTAATTTTTGGGTGAACTAACCCTTTAACTTGTGTCAGTTGTAACAGTAGCCTAACTTAACACACTTTTTCTTCTCCACTGCAGCTCATTACGGTCTGAATGACTCTTCGTGGGAAGGGGATTTGAACCCAGCATTTGAATTCAATTAAAAGACAAATTTACTCAAAATATACTCAATAAAGTGACCAATATTTTCCATGTTGTTTTGTGCTTGAAATAAATGAGTATTTGATTAGAATTGGTGTTTGAAAGAGTCATTTGCACACTATAAAAGATTTTTTTTTTGTTTCCAGCATTGTTAAGAATGTAATATTAGTTAGTGTTAGTGGGTTCATTCCTTAGTGTCTGTGTGGCACCCTTACTAAGTATGTGAGAGACAATATAAACACTGGCAGAAACACCCTGTTGTCCACTCGCTCACACACCCACTGTTTCATATAGCCTCACACTGGACGTGCTGCCCCAGATCAGACACCCAGGCCAGGACGTGCTGCCTCTGGGCACTATGCCCACTGTCACACAGTCTGTAGGCCTCTAGTTGCCCCTTCACCTTGTTCCCTCTGTGAGAGGCTTTAGGGTTAGGAGCTAATGAGCATTTTCTATAGCCATGATGTCTAGGTTTTACAATAGGCATGAGAACAGCTAAGAGTTTTTTTATAGGCTACTTACTTAACAAAAATTCACACTATGTTCACTTAAATGTGATAAAACTAATATGATTTTTGTGAGCTATTTTTTGTAAATTACTTTTGTGAAATGGCGAGCTTAATATTTTAGAGCCTATATTAAGGAATATGCAGTAGCCTACTGCTTAACAAGAATGGCCCTTCTATTTTTTGTTGTTGAGCTCTTCTGCATTTCAGCACAGAAGGAGTTGCACGGGTGCCTAACCAGTCGCATCTGTCCGGGCATTAACGCAGCGTGACGCCAATTATATGATATTAAGAGGGAACGGGTCTGCAGCCCATCTTGGCACGAAATGCGTAATAAATAACTGATCAGATGACTGGATGCTTCCTGGCTGCTATCGTAATAATAACGAGGCTAATGCTGCCCGCTGTGACCGTATGATAGCCGTTTGATTATTTTTCGTTTGCTTGGCCTGCCAACTGACAGTATCACGCCAATAAGTGCACGAGAGACTGCGATGCGTGCCAGTGCTGTTTTAAGCGGATTACAGTGACCTGTCCATTCGTCAGTCGACACTACAGTCAGAAAATATTATTTCGCTGATTAGGCTACATCAAAACTCATGTTACGTTCTACGAACACTTAGCCTACATATCACGAGTCTAGATTACAACATTGGTTCATTTTGAATCGGACATGACGCAAATAACCTATAGCATATAGCCTAAGTGTAGCCTATGTGTATCAGATTATTTTATTTTCCATTCTGATTGATTTACACGCGTTTTTGGATTAAGAAATCATAGCCATTCCCATCCCATGGTGTTATAGCCTTTCTTAAATAGGCCTACTGGAACACAGGCCCCCCATTGAAGTGTAGGCTAGCTATTGTCCCCATTATAGGTAGGCCTAGGCCTCTTTTTTCGTTCACATGCTGCAGGGATAACGTGAAAACCCGGAAGAGTAATTCGCTAACCAGTAGGCCTACTGGTTTCCTCGAGATTTTACTAAACGTAATTTATACCTTTCCTTGTTGATCCTGAAACAACATTCTACTCAGATTTGAGGGGTTTACAGTTATAATGTCAAGGCCTCTGACCATTCTTATTCACCTATTATCTCCCTCTGATTTTAGGGATAAATTATGGGTAGGGGTAGGGTTAGGTTTAGGGGCGGGATAGGACTAGGAATATGTTTTCGGACAGGAATGTTGTTCCAGGATCAACAAAATATGTTGATCCAGGACAGAGGCGGCATTTGCAATTCAGAGGTTGCAGAAACAGTTGGAGGCCCCCCATCATTTAAAGGATTAGTTCACCTCAAAATGAAAATTTCCTAATAATTTACTCACCCTAATGCCATCCAAGATGTTTATGTCTTTCTTTCTTCAGTGGAAAAGAAATTACGTTTTTTGAGGAAACCATTTCAGGATTTTCCTCCACACAATGGACTTCAACGGTAAGCAAATTGTTGAAGTCCAAATCAATGCAGTTTCAATTTGAAGAGCTTCAAAGGGCTCTGCATGATCCCAGCTGAGGAATAGGGTCTTATCTAGCGAAACGATCTGTCATTTAAAAAAAAAAAAAAAAAAATGTATAGACTTTTTAACCACAATTGTTGGTCTTGTGCTGGTCTGCGACGCGCCAGGCATTACTTAATCACATTGGAAAGGTCACGCTGGACGTAGGCGGAAGTACCGTTCTGTTGTGAGGTCCATTTAAAGTGAAACATAGCCAAGGCAGCTACTGATCCAGGAACATGTTTTACTTGGCAAAATCACAGTGACCCTTTTGTGTTTTGACGTATTTTGATGTGAGAAACTGCTGCAAACAATTCAGTGTGGGAGTGAAGTGTCCAAGTGAAGAAAAATAATCGCTAACAATTTCAGACCTTTTCAAAAACTTGTTTGACCGATTAGATCAAGAGTGATTCTTTCACAAATCTGGCATCGCTGCCATTCTTTTGAGGATCTGACTACATGGTCATGCGGTGTGTTTTTTACCTGCAAATAAGAGTTGCTCGGAAATTGGACTACACTGTGGTTTAGGTTTCCACGAATGTGGGCAACATCAGGCCAAAATAAATGGAAACATTCTCAGTAACAACCAGTCCTACTCATTTATAATTCTGGAGTGTTACATTTTTATTTATTTATTTTTATATTAGGCTATTTATTATTATTTATCTGAATAATCTTAAAACGAACGTTTGCTCATGCAAACACACTGTTCACCTCACCTCTGCCCTGCAACATCTCCTGACAGGTCCACATGACAGGAACAGACAGTTAAATTGTTCTTGCCCAGTGACTTGTGGCACTTACATCTGGAGGTCTGATATCGGAGTAAGAAATGTGAACCTGGTACAGACAGAAAGAAGGTTCATTGCTGGGGCAAACTTATTGGGGCCCACGTATGAAGGGCTTCCTATCTTTGCAGCATGCCTTACATTTTCACCTGATATTATCCTTAACCTCTACAGTACCAAACTATAATACTGACACATTCCAGAGTAGCAGCCCCAATGGCCTGGCTTTTGGGTGGTCACATACATGCCCCTGAAAATGCAAGAATGCAGCTTGGCTATATATCTGCAACAGAAAATCACAGTATAGGCATTCATGATGGCCGGATGTGCCCCATTTCTGATGCTGAAGGGAGTCTAAAGATCTGGGCGATGATATGCCCTGTGGTGGACCACCATCTGGCTCTGAAAAAGTGCCATAAAGATATGCATAATGATAGGAGGTGCTGAAAGCCTAGACTGCCTATGACCTTGAGTTTGGAAAATGCCAGTTCTCACTGCACGCATAGTGATTGTTTGTGGATTCTTCAATTCTTGCATTTGTTATAAATTACCATATCACTAATCTGCATATCAGAGTAAAAACTCTGCAAATGGCAATTTACATTGACTTGAGTTAACTTAAGCTCTAACAAAGTCAAATAAATTAAGAAACAATCTTGCCAATTCATTGACAGTTTTAAATACATCTTTTTCTCTGCAGCATTTTATTGTAATTCAGTCCAGATTACACACATAAAACAATAAATACAAATTACACAAAGAACATTTTCATCACAGTACATTTCCATTGTCGCCAGTCACCACCCTAAAAACATGCATAAGCAGAATACACACACAAGCATACATACACTTGCACTCTCTCCCCATAAATCTTTCCTGAGCTGTCTGAATGACAATCAAGAGGCAAAATAAGAATCTTGCATTGAATACAATCGGTCAATCGGTGTTAAAAGTGAGGGTTCACTCGACGACATGCAGTCTCCAAAATGGCACAGGTCACTGTCTGTATCATCATAGATTGTGTCACAACCTAAAGAGAGAGATGATAAATTAATGGGATGGGCAAGAAGCAAAGAGTATGCCTATCTCCAGTCCTGTATTTTTGACTGTGAGCCTAGTGTGTTTTATACCATAGGGATGCATGTGGTCTCCAGGCATTTGAGGAGGGGTGAGGCCCTGTCTGAAGGGGTCCAGCTCGAAGCTCTGTGAGTCTAGACTGATATTCTGCTGGGTAAGTGAATATGAACCTGCGCACTCCAGCTCAGCAGGCATACCTCCACAAGAAGGCGCTGTGGTCACACAAATGGCAAGAACAGATTATTTTAGTGCAGTGTAGATGGCTACTTACTTACATATCTTCGCATAAAGGATTAATTTTAAGCCACATAAACGCTTTTCACATAGGCTATAAAATTGTTAACGCCAGATCATTCTAATTTTTTATTTACACGTCTCACATTTTCGTAAACCCCGAATTAACGTTCTAATGTAAATATATGCGGTGTTAGTATTATTAATAATTGGACAAATACATACAGCACGCGACCTGTTTAAAAAACGTCTCGTCTCATGGTTGCGCATTGCTCTTATTTCTACTGTGACTTAGCTAACTTCCAGTTTGACATTAAGAAACTTGTAACGAATAAAGAAGTTTTCTCCGTCCCAATTAACGCGTTTTCCGCCACTCTTTGACTGTTTATTTATTTTTATTTTGTGGGAAATGGTATACAGCGTGAGACATTTCTGAGTGTTCAAAGCTCATGAATATTTAATGCTATTCAGTTTATGATTGGTTGTTGCTAAACAACTGGCCGTTACATTCTGAAGACGGTAGCCTATATGTTCCCCACCTGGATCAACAGATTTTGTTGATCCTGGAACAAAATTCCAAATACTTAGTCCTAACCCTATCTCTATCCCTAAACCTAACCCTACCCATATCTTCTCCCTAAAACCAGAGGGAAAGGATTGGACAGTAACACTTAGGCCTAAAATTGACATAAACTGTAAACTTGTCCCTCAAATCTGATTGGTTGATTGGAATGTTGTTCCAGGATCAACAAGGATGTTGTACTTGGTGAAATCAGTTCACTGAAGAGGGAATCGTTTACATAATATATAGGGTTAAAGCTGTGCTTATTACAAGTGTGAAACGTTACTTTAAAAGTGGGGTTTAAAAAGAGAATATAACCTGGGGTGAAGCAAAGTGTAAAATTGTTGAACTCTGTATACCAGTGTGTTGTGATTGGCTATCCCTTTTCTCCTGAGAGGACACGCTTTGCTTCTGCTGCTGTTGTCTTCTTGCCAGTTTTTTCATCTAAAGAGACAATGTGTGTGAAAGAGAATCTTATAGCCTAATAAAAACATGTCCATGTTCACATATAGAAATGAGAAAACTAATAAGAGAAAATCTCTTTGTAATGTGAGGAAAGGCAGAAAAAAGAACACCACACTGAAAGGAAATCCAAGTCTAATCTACGGGGATCTATACATAATATGTCATCAGTTTCCTATGAGGCAATAACATAGCTTGTTTCCTTATTGGCAAGCTCATATACTGCAGAAAGAGATCTGTTATCAATTGCATAAGTTGATGTTCTTTCAATGACTGTGTTTGTCTGTGTCGGTGGGCATCACATTACCTTGGCTCTTTGGTTCTGGAACCAGACCTGAACGACTCGTACGCTCAATCCTGTCTCTGCTGCCAGGGTCTCCCTTACCTTACAATAGAGAGACAGACAGAGAGAAAGCCATAGTGTGACCTTCATGGTCTATGGGTCATGTAGGCTAACTGATGAACTGACCCACACTAGAGTATCAGATCAACAGAGATAAATACATACAGTACTGCTGTCCAGACCAGCTGTGGCTACACAAAAACCTCCTTCACAAAATTTAAAAGATAATAATTTAAATAAAATGTAAATGTATAGGAAATGTGTTATTAAACTATTAAATTAAAGTATTATTTTATATTTCATGCATTTTATATTAATTTATTATTATTATTATATTTAATTTTCAGGCTGTCTGTTTTAATGGCTGACCTTTCGACATGGTTTGGATGAGACCTCAAAGGAAGCTTTGAAAGCACGTCTCTGCTGTGTTGTAAGGATGGTTCGAGGCCTTTTAGGCCTCTTGTGTTCCACGTCTCCTATTGTGTTAGACTCCCCTGCAGTCCTAATGTTGTCTTCATCATCATCATCCTCAGCATCTTCACTTTTACCTATAGTTAAGGAAACATTTTTGTAGTGCCATAAAAGATAATAAACAATAATAATATTAGTGATAATAATGAACTGAAATTGAAATAAATATTCTATATTCTTTTATTTATAAAGCACATTTAAAAACAGTCCCAGGACTGACCAAAGTGCCGTACAAAGTCAAGTAATCAAAACAAAAATAACACATAAGAAAATAAGAGCATCAACCTGTTTTAAAAGCTAAAGAAAACAAATAAGTTCAAGAGAGTTTTAAAAACTGTTACTTAAGTATCAAATCATGATTTCTGAAAGATCATGTGGCACTGAAGAGACTTTGCCATTACAGGAATAAATTACATTTTTAAAATATATATATAAAAATAGAAAACCTATTTTAGAATATAATATACCTTTATCATAAAAGATTGGTATATATTATATTAATATATTCTGTTATATTATTGATTAATTTATAGCATTATACCATAGTACTTTATTAATATAATTTATTCATTTATACTTTATAGGCTACTATATACTATTTGTATTTATTATTATTAACAGTACTATTTTAATACATATAATCAATTTCATTCTTTAATCTAGTCTAAGCATTGCTGTGCCTGTGAATGTAAGGTGTACCAGAAGAAGCCAGAATCCTCTATTTTTTATTTATTTTTTTAAACAGTGGTTTTCAGTCCTGGTATAAAGGACCCAAGCACTGCTCATTTGGGACGTCTCCTTTATTTACCACACCTGATTTATATAATTAGATCATTTACAGAGGCACCATGACCTTACTGAGTGTATAAGGAAGGCATGAGCAGTGCTGTGGTTTTAAAACAATACCTGAGTCGGAGGTGGTTGGGCTGGCCAGTTGGTTGTGATAGTCTCTGGCACAGAAAAGCCTGTCCCCTGTAAGCACACATCGGTCTCCCTTCTGCAGCCTGCAGGCACACACACAGCAGCAGAAACACCGCAGGTGGAAAACCGCAGGGCCTGCGTGCATCACCAGCTCGGCCGGAGAGATGATCTCTGCGCAGCCCTTGCACCGTACTAAAAACAATCTGAAAGGATAAATAATATGCATTTCTCAGAATCGCTTGATGAACAGCATAGAATTATTTTATTCTTTTAAAACCTAACAGTCAAATTTACTTAAGTTCCTTTTACTCAAATACTGAAAGGTCATTGTACTTAATAAGAGATTTTACGCGAGCTCAATAACTGATAATATTAAGCAGAACTCAAACTGAATGAGTTTCCTCCATTTTCCCAATATGCTTTGCTTCAGACTGTCAAAGTCAGCAAGTCTTTTCTTCCCTATTGTGATGCATCTAAGCGAAACAGCTTCTCAAACAAGAAGAAATGTTAGACTCGAGATTTGATTTTGTCCATCGGGAATGGACTGGATCGTTGAATTGTTGTCATTTGCTATTGTTGTGATGTCATGTGAGTGACAGGTTGTCCCGCCCTCACGCCAGTAAACACGTCATCAGAGAAGAGGTGTCGTTGTAAGAGGAAGGGGAAGTTATTTTGATTAAAGATTAGGAAGGCATGTGAATTAAAAAAAAATGATGATATGCAAGGATAAATCATTTATAATTCACTGTACTCATTTAAACCTAATTGGTTTTCTCAAATGGTTTGAGTTTCCTTAACTTGTTGAGTTTTACAGTGTGCCATCAGAGATTCCAGGAATGTTGCTGAGTCGCCCCGTCCATCAAGGAGTCAGACAAGAACTTGCCATGTCCCCTCCACCCAAAAACAAGCATGCAGACGCATACCTCCAGCATGGTGAGTGTGCGTCTTAGCGCCTGGCAACTAGAGCTGGGTTTCAGTGGGTTAGACAGAGGCGGCCGGCTCCACGACTGTGTCCGGGGCAGGACTCCCGGGGAGGGGGGAGAAAGGAGCTCGGCAGGCCGTGGCTCCAGACGGAGGGAAAGAATCACGCCACCCGGCGGGCGAGGCTGGTCCAGGGAATGATCTTAACTCGACTTAACCAAGCCCAGACAAAAGAGGGAGCTGGCCCAGAGCCTCACTGCCATTGTACTGCCTTGGCAGACTCCACATTTTCTGTTTGTCAAACTGGCCTGAGATTTCCGTGCCCGGAGGGGGGTGGAGAGGGGAGCTGTATGTTTAAGGTTTAGGGTGAGCGTGACAGGGAGGCTTAGAGAGAATCATCCCCAGAGGTGTGACAGCTTCAGACTTGGGCTGACAGGTTACTCCTTTAAGCATGCAAGACAGACACTAAAGGAAAAACCATTGTTTTTTCATGTACTGCTCAATTTTGAGATATTGGGCTATTTGGCTTCCATAACATGTTCTCTTTCAGACTAGTGGAAAGTAGACATATTATCTATTTGCATTTGTAGAATTCAATTACAATACATATCTTTAAAGTTTTTTTTTTTTTTTTTACTTTCCAGTTACATATACTTTATCTATATTCTGAAGGCTTTTACAGAGAGATTTGTTCATATAACATTTGCCTGATTTATATCAAATTTTATTCCTAAAAACGTGGTGAACGTATTTTTTTCTGGCTGTTGACAGTATTTTCTGACTTATCCAACATCCCGTAAAAAACTTTTAACACTAATATGTCAACAAAATGAAACAAGAATTCTGAACCATTGGGTTCAAACAATGTTCAGATTTTTGTTCTGGAAGTGTATGCAAATTAGCACATATATAATTAGATAATGCTTAATTTGCATATTTAAACAACATTTCAGAAAACTTGCAATAGAAAAACAATTGCCATAAATGTACAGTGATTAATCAACTGGGGTTAAGGATGGTGATATGTATTAGTTTTATATTTACCTGTGGTGTCTTGCTTTAAAAGGACCCCAAGTTTTAATTTCAGTCTCTGACATTTGGATTGAACTCATCAAACACTGTTTCTTTAAATGACAGTGCTGTGATTACTGTATGTTGATGCATTAAAGATAATTGTGTTGCTACAATTTGTACCAATTATAGGCTTTTGGCTATTGATCAGTGGGTGATGTTGTTTATATGTGTATAAGCTAGGTGGCATGGGAGCATTGCACTGTTCAAGTAGACAGCAAAAATTCTTCCTCCTTCGTAAGTATGGATTGAAACATCCCAAAGCCTTGCATTGTTGAGAACTATTAGTGTTGCCCTGGGGTTGCTGGGGAAACCGCTGCGAGTTCTTTAGGGTTCAGTAGGAGAGACAGAAAGAAGTGTTGCCCGCTACTCCATTATATGCAAGAGCATCTATGGTGTGTGAATGCACAGCAGAATATGTCAATAGCATGTTTGTATTATCATTGGAAGCAATATGACACATGCTTCAAGATATATTTAGATATAGAGCTATTTAAAAATTGCATTGACAAGATAAAAAGTACCGCTATTTTTATCAGGAAGCAGCTATGTTGCTTTAAAAATGTTGATTCCACTATTTGTCCCACCTGCTCTTTAGAGCCTGATTCTTTTGGACAACAAACTAGAAATGTGTACATCATAATATATCATAATATATGTAATTTAGCATTACCATTAATATTAATATTAATAAAACGCCATTATTACAATAAACGTTTTTTTTTAAATGTTAGAATTATAAATGTATTAAGACATGGTTAAATTGATCAAAAGTAAAGCCTTTCACATTGTTAAACACAATTTCTATTTCAAATAAATGCTTTTCTTTTGAACTTTCTATTAATTGAAAAATTCTGAAAAAAATAACCCTAACTAACAAAAATGTTAAGTAGCATAACTGTGATAATAATAAGAAATGTTTCTTGAGCATCAAATCAGCATATTAGAATGATCATGTGGCACTGAAGACTAGAGAAATTATGCTGAAAATTCAGCTTTGCCAACACAGGAATAAATTACATTTTAAAATATATTCAATTACAAAACAGTTATTTTAAATTGTAATAATATTACTGTTTTTACTTTATTTTTGAACAAACAAATGGAGCCTTGGTGAGCATAAAAGACTTCTTTCAAATATATTAAAAAGATCTCACTGACCCCAAACTTTTGAACGATAGTGGGTAAATGTTGAACAATGAAGTATCTGTTAATAGAACAGCCTGCTGACCCATTTACAGTAAAGCAGCTCCTTTACCTGGTCAGTAAGTGCTGGGTCAGCGAGCTCCCCACCCCTGAGCCTATAGTTATAAGCACTGGGCTACTGGGTAGGATTGCCAGCCAAGCACCGCGTATGTGGCTAATTGGTCAGGTCGGATATCTCACGGTCGGACGGGCATCAAGCAGGGGCACCACTGGGCACCAACCTATCCAGATGCCTTGACATACTTCACAAACAGAGATCGCCGCAACATGCACCCCCTTCCCAACATGAACACACAAACACTCAATATTCTCTTGCACAAAGCTCTGCTATACCCAGAACATATGGCTCAATCCTCCACTCAGCCTCAGCTCTCTTGAGCACACTGGACACTTCTCCATAATTACTACTTTGGCTGATGGACTCCTAATGTGAAATGCATTATATTTTGCAGAAGTCAGAGCCTTTCTGTTGGAAACTCAAACGTTTTGTCAGCTGGAGCAGATACATCAGCTATATTGAAATGAAACTTTATGAAAACTCAAATAGTGTGCCTTGTCTGTTTTTTTCAGGGTCATTGCGCTCTGTCGTTTGGCAAACGTTTATTATTTATTTATTTGGAGGTGAATGTGCATATGAGTGTGTGAATGAGACTCAGAGTGAGTTTTGGGGGTAGTAGGGGGTCTGCGCACCATGTCGATGTGGCCATATGCTGTCCCCAGCTTGCCGTTGCCACACCGATGGGTCCTGCTAATTTAACACATCTTGACAGTGTGTCAGTAGTGCTGTCCTCCTGATCTAACGGTGTGTGTTTGTGTGTGAAAGCCTTCTCGCATTCCATGGCCCACCGCGACCCTTCCTCCTGCAGTCACCTTGTCTTTCAGGAGTTCTGTGCCAAGTCCCTCAATACGCACGGTCTCTCTCAGACACACACACAAAACACCAACACTCATAAGGTTTACTATATTAATGTAAATCGGTAAACAATTATGTGCTAACAAATTAGTACATGGCTGCATCATATTATATCAGCAAGCATGCAGATTTAACATGTCAGGAATGAAATTTGTTGTTAATTAAAATGTAAAAATAATACTAGAATTGTATTTTAGGCACAAAGTTGCCTTGTCAAAATTAATTTAACAGCAAGAAATAAACCAGTCTGCAACATCCAAACTTTAGAATCAATAGAATAAACACCACTGCCATCTGTGAAGTAAACAGGAATGGAAAGTAAATTATTTACTGTATCATTGCTGGAGTATGTTCAGATACTCAAACCTTAATTTGGCATTATACTTAAATAGTATTTCTGTGCAGATTAATCTTTAAAATGTTCTTTCGAGAATAATGAAAGGAATTTCTGCAGTAAATTAAGCATGATCAAAATATTTTTAAACTAAACTTGGTTATTACCTTAATTTTCATTGAGGAATAGAATAGAGCCTATTTATTGTAAGCCTTAAATCTTTACAAAGGGAATAATCCATTGTAAGTATTGCTAGAAAACTATGGCCATTTTCTATGACCAATTTGTAATTTTATGTCTACAAGGAAAGACACATATTTGGAATATTTCTCGCAGTAATCCAGTGCAATCAAATTGTTTTCGTTTTCTAAAGACAGTAACAAATATTTTAAATGAGCAAATAAATACAAGTTATTTATAAAAAAAATAGATCAACAGTAAAGAAATGTATGCGAAAAATTAAGATCATAATATCTAGGTTACGAGCGTGCTTCGTCTGACTGGAAGAAACTTCTGACTACCGTGGACTCACTTACTTCACCCTTTTCCTATTGAACTTTAAATAGTAAGTCAAATAGTATCATAAAACGAAATAATTGTTTACACAAATAGCAGTAAGTAGAGTCTTACTTCTGGTAGTCTCGCTTGCAGTAGAGTGTCTTATTGCGGAGGAAGCAGGTGTCTTTCAGAGGCTCGCGACATGATGCGCAGTGCAGGCAGCGCTCGTGCCACAGTCCGTCCTGCACGCGGAGCAGGTACCTGTCCCGAATGAGCTCATTACACCCCTCACACACGCTCTTTCTCCACATGTCTGAAAGAAACACCAACCTTTAATCCATCTAGGTAACTTAACTAAGTTAATTCAAAAATGTGAATGGTCTTTACTCTTTAGGAACTTCCTGGCATAGCCTATGGATAATTAACATGCGATATGGTTTTGAAACTGATATGACAAATGCCATCCTTTTGCAATGGGAGTTATCCCGAGAAAATGTAAAAGTAAAATAAAAATAAAAACAAATAAAGTGAATTCACTCACGAGCTTAAGGCTATAACAAAAACAATAACAGAAATACTGTGAACAGATGTGATTTGATGACGTGTCTCGTTAAAAATAATAATTTCCAATGTCCATTAAGATTATTCATTCAAACATAAAAAACGTGTATCTTTTAACTGAGCGAAATCACAATACTTATGTAGTATGCTCTAGCATCAATTACTGTATTGCATAGGCTATATTTCACCATGTTTGTTCAACAACAGACGGCTTCTAATATAGGCTACATGACAAAACTTCCCAAAAACTTTAAAAGATGCAATATTAAACATATACATGCACTTACCATTGAGGAGAAAATATCCGTTTGCAGCCCTGTGTAGCTTTCGACAGATGCTCAGATAGTTAGATAGTTGTAAACGCGCACAAAAGCTCCATATGAAAATAAACCTGAGAGTCAGTTTACCTTCTCTCTCTCTCTCTCTCTCTCTCTCTCTCTCTCTCTCTCTCTCTCTCTCTCTCTCTCTCTCTCTCTCT
This sequence comes from Rhinichthys klamathensis goyatoka, assembly GCF_029890125.1. Lineage (NCBI taxonomy): Eukaryota > Metazoa > Chordata > Actinopteri > Cypriniformes > Leuciscidae > Rhinichthys > Rhinichthys klamathensis. Next base: position 8,363,552 of record NW_026606800.1, read on the forward strand.
CTCTCTCTCTCTCTCTCTCTCTCTCTCTCTCTCTCTCTCTCTCTCTCTCTCTCTCTCTCTCTCTCTCTCTCCTCCCATCAAAAGGTGGAGGGTGCGCAGTAAATGTAGGGCCTACAGGCATAACTTTACAACTTATGATGAAAATGGCAAAATTATATGAAAAACTTGAATTTTTAAAGTGAGTGTACAACTTAATTTAAATGGGTAAATGAATCTCCCTCAAGCATGAAATAAAGCAAGCGTGAATTTTGAACCATTATGCTTTGTTTGGGTCTGAGGTAGGCTACCAAAGGACAAAGGCCATTTCAATTAGGCCTACTTAAAAAGAAACATGCTAGGCTACTTACTATGGAAGTATCACTTATTGAAATTTTATAACAACTGATTATTAACATATATATATTATTATATATAGGAACGTGATGGTTCAAACATGCCCTGAAGAATGTTACATTAATTCAGCTCTGGGTCAGAAATATGTGTAGCTAATCTAAAGCATATAAATGCAATGCATTTGACACAGATACAAGCAGTGCACTCCTTTTCTACAATTTGTTCTGTATAATATAGCCTCACTTTTCTGTAAAGTGCAAATGTACTTATACAAAAGATGGGTTTAAGATAGGAATTAGATCAGATAAAAATATAAAAAAATATCTGAAAAATAGGTTCATTTCTAAATGAATGTTTCTTTTTTTAAATTTTTTACATACACACCATTGTGGTGATCTGAAACATATAAGTAAATTTCAAACATTTGTTTTGAGTTGACCAGAACAGGGTCAAATAGGCTATAAAATTGTTTATTTGAATTTTAAAATAAATAACTGAACTTAAGACTGATGATTAGTGATTTATATGACTGATTAAAGACTAATTTATATTATAAATTGACATGTTTTATTATTTTAAACATAATGTACAGTACATATTATATGATGTAACATGAGCTAATGAGTATGACTTTAAAAAAAAAAAATTTAAATGTACTTTTTAGAAATTCATTCAAAAGATATTTTTGGGTAAGTAATCTTACATGGTATTTTCCCATTTGACAGTTTAAAATGGATTAGCAAACACAGCATTTGCGCACTTAAAATGAGGAAGCCAAAACAGTCGTGTTATAAACTTCTTATACTGTCTATGGTTATAAAGTGAAAGTTAAATTATGATTTGTATCGTTAAATGGCGCCATCTAGCGGGCGGTGCTCACTAAAACAGATCATGTTAAAGGGTCACTCCACCCATTTCAACATTAATCTTTATTGAAAGTGGGTTATATATGTAGTCGAAATGTAAAAGAAATTTTGAATTTGGTGCCCTCTTGACCGAGAAAAGACAGAAAATAACTTTAGGGCGCATTTGTATGTAAGACAACAACTCCCACAATGCACCACGTTGCACAGCTCCGCAAGCCACTCCCACTAATCCAGAACAGCGCAAACATCAGAGAAATCACTCTTCCGTCTACAAGAAGGCTAGCTGCTAAATGAGTTTGAAATTCATTTCACAAAAAATGTCTAGTTAGTTGGCTGTGGCGAGCAGGACGAGGGCGAGGGACGTGAGAGGACGACGCGAGTGATAATGAATGGCACCTGTGCAGCGGTCTCATATCTCTCACGGAGGAGCGGAAGCATAAAAGGAACAGGCCTGATTTTATGTTTTGTTTCTGTTGTGTGTGGCCAGCTGGCTTATACTTTTGTTTTGTATTTGTTTATTTTACTATTAAAATGTTTAAATGTTCGCCGGTTCCAGCCTCCTTCTTCCCACAACAACGAACCCCGTTACATTGGCAAACTCATTAGTGAATTACTCGTTTGTATTTCTTTCTATATGGTGAATTATTGCATGATACCTGGATTTTCAGTCAGGCGAAACTAGGATGGTTCACATCACAACACAAACGTCCGTGTGCTCGTCTGATTCAGAGATTTCGTCTAGGAGAAATTGCGATCGTTGAAATTCTCTGCAGCAGACGGACTCTATCTGTGTCCGTAGCGCACAGCGAGAGCACACGCACCAGCAGCCCGCCTCAGCTCGACCCAGTCCGGGCTCCTCGTTCGCGACAGGCAGCCGCCTCCTGATCCTCCATCAGCCTCAGCTGCTCTTCACTATATTGCGGCTCGTAAAGATAGCCACGAAGAGCGGATTCGAGCAGCAGAATTTCAAAATCCTCTACTTCCATATCATGTTTAGTTTCTTCCGTCATTGTCGTAACTTCCTATCTCCACAGCGCTTGTTAGCTTAGCTTATAAACAAGATGGCTGATATTGCTTTCAGTATCTGCAAGTGAAGTCCCACCCACTGATCTGTGATAGCTCTGTTAGCGCATTAGGCACAACCCCCTATGGGCGGGTTTGAAAGGGTGGGAATTTGTGCTTGTAGTCTATACAGAAATCCCCCCTTTTTACACTTCCTCCTACAATGACGTCAAATGACGATTTTTGCGTCATTGTAGGAGGAAGTGAAAAAGGTAAATAGTAGATTTCTCTTGTCTCAGGGGAAAATGAAAGAATGTTGCACGACCATTCAATAGTATGACTGGTTGTCTAACAATGGACCTCTTAATGCAAATGGGTGGAGTGACCCTTTAATGAGACAGTGTTTTGCTGCAATTTATGACCTTTAAAGGCTTTTGGTTCTGCGGGGGAAAAAAGGTTAGATGCTTCAGTAAAATAAGGTTGATTGAAAATGACAACTTGCTCTTTCTTTTTTTATTCAAAAAGAAAAGAAAAAAAGTAGGTCATAGCATTTAAATATTTATTTGGACAGAATTCTAAGCTTCATTTTAGAAATTATTGTTTGGGTTTGATAAGCATATTCCTTGAATAAAATATAATTTCTTTATTGCATTGTCTTGCCACAATGTATACCTGATATTATCTATTTACAGAAACATTTCTTTTCAATACAATACCAATAAAATTACTCTGTTTCCCCTGCAAATAAAATAATAATAATAATAATAATTTGTGCTTGGTATAAAATATGCAGCGTACTGCAATATCTTCAATCAAGTTCGTTATTATATTAGTTACATAATAATATGTACAAAAAATGGTCCATTGGAACTCGTGTCACGTGATCTGATGAGGTGCTTCGAGCATCTCCATTAGGAAAGTGTCTATGGGTGTGTCTCCAATCAGCTTGAAGAAAAATAGGTGCTCCAAACACTTGAGCCCGATGGATCGGAGGGCAGGCAGACGCAACAAAAGTTTAGCAAACCTGTTAAGCAGTGAGAGAAGATAGCAGATAATATTAAGAATGAGCAATAGATATGATCAGTATTTACTGAACAAACATGTGTAGGGCTGTACCTGCCCGGCTGGTCAGGGTATTTGTGTTTAGTGTAGGTCTCCAGTGAGGCGTAAACTTTCTCCCTCAGTGCCTCCACCTCCACTGGGTTGGACAAGCCTTTAGCGTCTATGAGACGAGGCAATTTGCATGCTTTATAATGTCTATCAATATCTCACAAATGTCATTGCATCTAATTTATTAAAGTTCCCATTCACTGTAATCACATGAAAAAAAAAAAGAAGTATTTTTTGAGTTCCACAAAAGAAAAAAAATCACTGGGTTTAGAATAATGACAGAATTATTGTTATATTATTATATTGGGCAAACTATCCCTTTACCCTGAGAATATTATATTATAAAATATAATACAATATTTTATATAATATAATATAATATAATATAATAAAGTTAAAGGGATATTTGACCTAAAATATTATTATATTATGAGTAATATAATATAATTTAATATTTTTACAATTTTGGGTGAAATATCCCTTTAACTTGATTATACTATATTTTATATTGTATTACATTATATTATAGAACTTCAAATTAAATAAAATTATCTATTTTATCTATGCGGCAGACAAGTGTATATAGATGGCAATGAGCAACACACCAGGGTTGAAGAGGACGATGGCTCTAAGGCAGCCTAGTTCTGTCTTATCCATCTGCATATCCTTCATTTTAGACACCAGCTCAGTCAGTACCCTGTCACACACACACACATACACACACAGTAGATGTAATAAAATAAATGCTACAGATTTTCTGATTATTCTCTAAACAAACAAGATCCTCACCTGTTGAAGATGGATCCCACACCTGCACTGTGAGCACTGCTCCTGTGGACGTGAAGACCTGTGCCCAGCAAGATGCCATCCTTAACCGTGATTGAGCGATGAGAGAATGAAGCAATGAGGAGCTCGTTCCATCCTGAAGGAGAAAAATGACACGAATAGCAGGAAAATCATTTCTATATCCCCTTCTGTCTTCATGAACTCAAAACAGTGCTCTTCATTAGCGATGACTATTTTATGAGTGCATGTGACATGTTTGTCCAGCAGAGGTCAGCATTCCCGCTTACACAAACAACACAGTTCTGTCTGACCCTTTGACCTGGACAATTGAAATAAAATCAAATGTAAATATTAGATGAATAACCTGAACTTAAAATACAAAAATTAAAACTACTACATTTGCAACTAAAAGTTGAAGTTGAAGTACTAAAATGACTAAAAATTAAATAAAAATGATAGCTATATAGAAATATATAAAAAATGATATAAGCACACAACAAAAATACTAAAACTAAAATGAAAACTGATAATATAAAAAATAAAAGCTAATTCAAAATATTAATAAACACTATAACAGTATATAAATAATACTAAAACACACTGCTGGTGGTTTTAAATGTGTTTTTCAGTTGAGCGCTTGTTTGTAAACAGTAACTTCAGTATCCTCGTCATGTATATTCGTGTATCTGTGTGAGTGTCTCATACCTGCTCGAAGCAGAATGACCTGATCATCCAGAGGCAGATCGGAGAAATTAGGTATTCTCTTGGCCCACTCCACCAGAGTGAACAGTTGTTTGTCAGCTGCATGGCAGATATTAGTGACTGGGTCATTTGTCTGAGGAGGGAGGCCCGAAGATGTAAAGTGAAAGAGAAAGAAAGTAATTCACCTTTTTTTCCCCCAAGGCTAAAGTCAGCAGATATGTATTGTGTAAATTGTAATTGACCAAATGTCTGTGTCTTACAGAGTTGTCAGGGCTGCTCTCTGTGTATGTCTCAGTCTTGGGTTCGACTGCAAGCTCTGCATCCAGAATCTTATCCACAGGCATTTCTTCATTAAAACTGCTCGTTGATTCCACCTCATTATCACTTTTCTCCTTCCCACGCTGCCTCTCTTCCTGAACCGCTGCGGGGAATCACAGAGGTCAAGCAGTGCAGAGTAAATGAGTACATTCAAAATCAGCGTAATTAAGAATGATCACACATTTGAAATTTCTTTAGGACTAGACAGTTTATAGTGCACCTATAACCTTTATTTAACTGTGCTATATTAAAATATATTTTACTTAATTCAAAATGTTGTTTATATTTTTATTTGGTTTGATTTATTTTATTTTAAAGTATATTTTAGATATTATTATAAAACACATTTATAATATAAATATAATATATTCTATTATAAAAGCGGTCATATAAGGTAATGATAGAAATACTACCAATAATATATAATATAATAAAGCATAATATTAAAATTAAAATCTCAGTTGCACTTTATTTTGCAGTATGTGCACTTATGTGTACTTACAGTGTACTTGCCTAAGAAAGTACTGGGTAATATCATGTAACTACATTGGTTAAGGTAAGGTTTAGGGTTAGTACCTAGTTATTGTAATTAATATAATAAGTACATGCGGAACAGGACTGTAAAATAAACTGCAACCAAAATTTTACAAGACTTTTACAAGAGTGACCTGGCCACAAAGGCAGCAAAAACAACAACAACAAAAAAACAACACACAAAAAAAACAACACCCCAAACAAAACAGCAATTCAAAGGTCAAAGAAACAATTTCCAAAAGGCCTATCCTCAGTGTCTTTAAGTGCTCAAACTTCAAATAATTATGGAGCAAACACAAACCTTCCCGCTTCATGCCCATGGCTAGGCACTTCTGGTAGCGGCAGTATTGACAGCGGTTGCGCTGACGTTTGTCGATCAGGCACTCTTTGTTTTCTCGACACGTGTAGGTCAGGTCTTTTCGGATGGTCCTCTTAAAGAAGCCTTTGCAACCTTCACAACTATAAACACCATAGTGCTTCCCTGCAAACACAACCACATTTGTCATGAACCCCAGAAGAGATGGAGATGTATCTTGCATTAACTTCCAAACCAAAAGCAACATCCAAACATCTCTGTGAGTTGTACCTGAAGATCGGTCTCCACAAATGGCACAGATGTGTTTGGAGAGGGATCCAGGGCTACTGCACTGGTAGCTGCTCATGTTGCCCAGCGGAGCCAATCCTGGTGGAGGCTTGATGTCTTCTGAGCAATTCACATTCAAAGAGTTCATCTGTGAGACAGGAAGAGAGGTGAAGAGAGACGGAAACAGTTTACCATACAGTGCAAACACGAGTAGAGTTTATGTCACAATACAGCAGATTGTTTGTGTCCTTTCAACATAGCAGACACACACACACACACATGAATCCACAACCACACAAAAACAGACTTCACCCTTACAAGGCCATTACACACGTAGCTGTGAGAGCACTGACATAACATTTCAAAGGGGAGGGATATTTTGTCTCTCTCTCAGGAGAATTTACTATTTTTCCATCACGTTATTTTCTGCACTACTTTATTCAGCCTGCAGGTACGGTGGCCGAGAGAGCTCAACGCGCTGCAACTGAAGAAAACACATGCAAATACAAAAAAACACATGCAATTACAAAAAAAACACATGCAAATAAAATAAAACGCATGCAAATAGAAAAAAACGCGTGCAAATAAAAAAAAAAACACCCGCAAATTAAGAAAACATCTTCATCAGTTTCACAACACACGTGTGCTCCAAATACTCACAACACCACCAAATACAAACGTGCTGCAAAAGCTCACAACACAAATACAGAAAACGCGCTGCAAATAACACAGAGCACAACGGAAATGTTTCCAGAGGAACCAAATAAGTGACGAACCCGGCTGGGACGTGCTGGAATAGATATCCATAAATCTATGCGTCCATACATATAGTTTTATGTCTATATGTATGGACACTCTTGAAAATGAGATGTTGCATCTCAAGGGGCTATCCATTAATAAAATTGAAATTGAAATTAATTTCCTTATTATTTTCACCTGGGATGTTCCCATGACAACGCAGCACAGCGTCCATCAGCTGAAGAGCTGTTCTTACCACAGAAATATAATGCGGTCAACATAACGGATGTAAATACATTTTTATTTTTAGTTTACAAAAAAGCTTTTAAAATATGCGTTATATCTGTGTGTCTTAACTTTAAAATTTTGGACCCTACATTACCTAACATTTCTTACGAAACTTTTCTTTATGAAAATGTAATAACATGAAACAATTTGTACAGTGTAACTGATGTATAGATAAATATCTTTCCTTCATGATTTTCTTCTTTATCTTTTTTATTTATTTATTTTAGTTTCCAGCTCATTCTTTTCTCATTTGTATTCTGATGACATTGAACACATTGTTAATACATTTTGTACACTGTATACAAGTTGTATGTCATAAAAAAAATGTAATCTCTGTATGTTTTGCAAAAATAAATAAATAAAGTATAATTTTAAGCTGTAAGCACCAGCACGCATTGATTTATGGATATCTATGCCACTGCCAGCACGCACGTCCCAGCCGGGTTCGTCACTTATTTGGTTCCTCTGGAAACATTTCCGTTGTGCTCTGTGTTATTTGCAGCGCGTTTTCTGTATTTGTGTTGTGAGCTTTTGCAGCGCGTTTGCATTTGGTGGTGTTGTGAGTATTTGGAGCACACGTGTGTTGTGAAACTGATGAAGATGTTTTCTTAATTTGCGGGTGTTTTTTTTTATTTGCACGCGTTTTTTTTCTATTTGCATGCGTTTTATTTTATTTGCATGTGTTTTTTTGTATTTGCATGTGTTTTCTTCAGTTGCAGCGCGTTGAGCTCTCTCGGCCACCGTATGCAGGTGGCAGGATATGGCCATATAAATATTAAAGCTATATAAATATTAAAAAAAACAAAAAAATATTAAAATAATTAAACAAATAAGAATGTAACTAAAATGTAAACATTGAAATATTAATATATATATTAATAAATATGACAATAGTATTTATTTACATGTATTCATTTAGCAGACACATTTATCCAAATCAACTTAGCAATGAGGAATACAAGTACATATATAATACATAAAACAACACTGGTTTGATAACATTCTTTGACAGAAATTATATTGGTAGAAAACTGAAACTTCTTTGTAGTTAGTTCTTTACAGCTAATTTTTTGAGCCCTAAACACAATTACATTTTCTCACATTTTTAATAACTTGACAAAATTACAGCTTGATTGGAAATAACACAACCATGTCTTTGATACATACCTTGGTTTTTCTTTACTTTCTGTTGTTGTAATATGGGTAAAAAGCATCATTGATCATTTTCATACAATAAATATGATAATTTCACTACTTGACTGTCAGAAATTAAAAAAAGTCTAATATATTATATATACTGTGTGTATATATATATATATATATAATAAATATATATTATATATATATAAATATATAATAAATATTTTTGCCTTCATTTTGATGAGATAAAACTCCAAAAAGTGGCCAAGAAACACCCATGTAACAATTTCAGAAGAAGAAACACCAGGCAAAATGAATGGCGTGTGCTGCAGCAGCATTGTAAGTTTTTCAACACGTTTTCTTTTCATTTCAATATATAATTTCAAGCATATGTCTGTCGGTACATACTATTGCAGTTATTGATGTCCTTTCATTGGACTAGAAAAGCTTAAAACGTTTGTCTGAGTCAATGGCTTTCTCTGGCCTCCAGGGAGAAATGAGACACACACACACAAACATAAACTGACCTCTGTAACACCAGGGCAACAGTATGAGCAACATTCATGGTACAACGTGATGCACATCACAGTGTATAGCTTAAATGTTCAGAATAGAAAATACTAGCTTAGAATAGAAAATACTAGCTTACTACCTACTAAATATTGTAAAGTATGCAATTCAGTAACATACTAAATTTAGTTCAGATGATCTCATTTTGGGAATAAAAAGCAGTTTACTTTATTATTATTTTTAAATAATTTTGACAGTGCGATAACTGATTTAAAACTGCTATTTCAAAATGTTTGTGAGTATATTTATTGTGCGCTTTTGAGATTTGCATTTATTTATTTAAAAGGGGATAATATACAGTACTCGACATTCAAATAAATGTAATTCTGTCAAAACAACAGTGTTTGGCATGGTATTGGAATCGGATATGACAATTTTGACATGTTTGGTCTTGGCGGAATAAATCTGCTACGCTGCTGCTGCTGTTATTGGTTATTGCTGCTGCTGGTGCTGCAGAGCAAGTACGGGACTTGCTATTGCCAATAGTGTGCTGCAACTGCTACAGCAAATGTTGACAAGTGTTTGAAGGTTGGGCAGCGAGCTCAGCTCATTGGGTACTGATACAGCAGGCACCAATCAGCTGATCCATACAGAGGATGATGTGATTGCAAGCCAATTGAGTTAAAGACCTATCAGCCTGTGCCATCTAGAATTTCATGACAGAACTTTTTGTATATGTACCCAAGTTAGAAAGAAAAGCTAAGTTGGCATGCTAGACTCTGATTTTATTGCTTTTAGTTGGTGTCAGCCTGAGAGAGCACAGGATTATGTGAAGGTTCTTACCTGAGGGCTGTTGAGAGTGTTAAAGCCCATACTGGGTGTAGAGGGCAAGGAAATGGACGGTGAGACCAGAGACGGGGCGATGACTGAGTAGGGAGAGGCCAGGCCATTCATGGACGAGCCCAGGGTGCTCATGGGAGAGTGCAGTGGGCGGGAGGAACTGATGACGGACGGATGACCCACCATGGAGCTCATGGGTGGCGGCTGAGAGGGGGGTGAATTAAGAGCACTGGTGTCTACGAAGAGATGAAAAGAGCGATTCATATTAGACAAGAGGAATTCAAATGTAGTGCAAAAATGTGAAATGTACTAGCAATTTCTGAGTGAATGTCATGAGCAATCAAAGAATTACAAAGAAACCGCAAGTGACACGCTGAATTAAATGTTGAATTTGAAACTGAAATAGTATTTTCTTGCAAAACATAGTCCAAAAATCTTAATTATTTACAACTTCAAAACAAAAAAAATCCTTTTTACAGTGTAAATATAAATAAAAAAAAGAATGTGACAGGTTTTTATTTAGCATGTCCAGACGTCAGAGAACCGAGTAGCTGTGCCCGCGGGAACGTCAAGTACCTGTGGAGGCATGAGTGCCTTTGCAAAACATAAATTTCCTCCATTAATAAGGTTTAAATCTGTGCTGTGTAATGTAATGTGTAATAAAAAAATGTGCTGTTTGAGTAAATGTAAGAGGACACTTGACTGAGAGTCGATTAAATCTTTTCTGCTTTAACCATTCAGTCAGCAGCTGATGGAGTGCTACATACTGGTAATGGTAGTTTGTACCACAACAAGCACATAATCTATCTAACGTAGTACAAGGACACACACAGGGCAAAGGTTGCACCTTTTTGCCAATACCGATAGTGTTGCAATCCGTTAACTCATTTCATCATTCATCAAGATGAAGATCAAATCAAATTAATCTAAGATTAAATTAACATGAATTAACTTTATTGAGATGTGCAACACAAAACCTTCATTCGTCGTTCGGTCAGATAAACTGACAAGTAACAGTTTACCGTTTACATGAACATTGTAACTGTTTATGTTATTTACTGGCAGGTTATTTTAATTTACTGCTTAATGCATTACTGCAATATAAACCCAGAGAGGGTGATCATCAGGCATTGATGTAGATTTTAGCTCTCGTATTTTACTAAATGGCTATCAAGCTTTCAACTACAGTACAATACCATAATACACAACAACAAGGACAAAACATTTTCCTTTTTTAATCAGTATCTTTAATCTAAATCATCTATTATCCTCATGTTAAGAGTTCTGTCGAGCTTTATAGCTTGGTAACAGTGCACTAAATGCATACAAACTACAATGAAAATGAACAATTTAACGTAAATATGACCATTACCAACTTGATATTGTGGTGGTGCCGTTCAAATGAATTTCCATGCAAACATTTCAGCGAACTTGAAAGATTTTGACAATAAGATAGCCCTCGTGAATTAATGTAGATTTTATTTAGCTCTTGTATTTTACTAATGACAGTCAAGCTATCAACTACAGTACAATACCATAATACGCAACAATCATTTCAAATCAGGACAAAACATTTCCTTTAATCATTACATATAATCTATATATTTTATCATTCTCATGTCATGCTGATAATGGGAAATGTAGTTTTGAAGAATGAACCTCTTAAACTTGCTAAATGAGAAGCATTTTCTGTCAAGCTCACAAAATGCATAACTAGAGTTGATTTAAACTTAATCATGATGTGAATTTCTGTCCACACATTTCAGCGTATTTGAAACATGACCCGAGTGTCTAAAATTAGCTTCTTTTGTAATATTAGAGATAAGAGTGTATTTAATTCTCTATCTTGCAGTTTCTTTTATTCAAACCTGAATAGATCCAGCATTTTGTATTATTATTAACTAGGCAAAATCAAGCATTACAGCACTTATACACTGTTATAAACACACAGTCTGTCTGCTTTCTTTCGAGCTGGTTGCGTGTGTGTGTGTGTGTGTGTGTGTGTCTTAAGACTCTGGGCAGAAGGGAAAATATCTGTAGCGGATGGTCAAGATACCATTTGTAGGGAGGAAACATGGCCAACCAGTGATCCACATGTCAGCCTATCCTCAAATGTCCCACCAGATCGATTACATTCAAATCATACCACAAAGTCAAACGCGTGAAGCAACATTTTTATGGCTTTGGTACTGCATCTTTAAATTTGACCAAAAAAACAACAACAACAAAACAAAACAAAAAAACACGGCAAACTAATGTTGACGATCAAAGTAATACCGATTATTTTTGTGGGTTAGAGAAGGATGTATAGGATTCCCCTTATCACAATATATATTTCTTAACTTTAACTCCAAAATATAGGACATACAGAAATAAAATGGCTTGTGCAATTTATTTTGACTTTAAAATATACAAGTATAATGGAAGATATCGAAACTGACATCCTGTAGATGGCAGGATACTTTATCTCTATCTCTGCAGACTTGCATTTCATAAAGTTAAAAACAACTTTTGTATTTTTAGATGCATCAACCTTTGGCTGATAATTCAGATCTTATTCTTCTGAGACAGTCCATGTGCCAGACATTCATCAGGATTTCACAATGACACTGCAGTGCCCATGACCTTTGTACAGCTGTCTGATAGGAAAGTGCAGCCTTTGGTAGACTACTATCAAGTTCAGAGGAGACCACATGGCCACATGGCACAGGCCAGTGCAGGCACAATCACGTACATTGTCATTGCAAAAAACCCTTGCATTTCATGCAAAAAACGATCAGTATCCTCATAGATACTCTGTACACTCAAAACAGAGAAAGCTGTATCGTTTCAATGAACATGGCAAGATTCAAGGGCTGGAACACATCAGGATTTAGAGGGGGCTAGCTAAAATCTTCTGCTGATGTGTGGAGTCTCCAGCAGGGCTCTAATTCATTAAGCCTCTCACTAACTAACTAATAATTCACAATGACATGATAGAGAGAGGGAAAATTCATTAACTATTTTATTCTATATTTCATTCTGAATCTATTATATTTATTGTATTATTTGTGTATTGCATATAGTAAAATGAGTTTTTAAATTTTTTACAAATATTCGATTTTTTCTTTCACCGTTTCTTATCGATTGTTTATTAACACTGTTCCTCTGAGAAAACAAATGCAAAATGGGAAAAAAGAGAAAAACAATCAATGTTGCTTGCTAACAGAGAATTACAAATACTTACAAAGCTGACCAGCAGACTGGAAAGCGACATGGACCACATAAAGAGAGTGCGCCATTACAAAATGTACAAAAGAAAAGACACACATTTATCTAGATATATAAATAATGATTAACATTTAGACTTCTATTGTTTTCAAATAATTATTGATTTTTTTTTTTACACAGTAAATAATTTTAACTGTAAAAGACGACAGTAAAAACCTGTTAAGCAAGTTCCCGTACTATATACGGGACTTAAAGGTACAATATGTAAGATTTTTTTAATAAAATATCCAAAAATCACTTGCACAGTATGATATATTTCCTGCAGTTGTGTACTACAATATCCCAAAAGTCTCCAAAGATTTTTTATTTTAGAGAAATTCCAATTTTAAATAAGTGGCAGTCCCAGAAAAAAATGTCGCCTGTCAATGACGCAATATCCGCGCTATCCTCGGTTTCCGTTCATACTGCCATAGCCATGACGTAACCATGGCGACAGACGTGGACAACTGCGTAGTGCGTAACGTTTAGCGGCACGCAGTTCTTGTTTCTTTCAAACATAGACCATGGCAAGCAGACTTTGGGACAAACAAGGAGAACTAAAATGAGGATCATTATCAGCGTGACGTTTTTGAGATGCTGAGAGCTCCATGTCCGCGACTAACTTGGACTTGACACAGCTTCACGAGTTGCTTCATACCACTGTAATGTTAAAAAACATGAATGTTTGCACTCATCCATAAACATTATTAGATCCATCAGCTTGACAGCAAGTGCCATCATTCAGCTCATCACTGCGTCATCAACCTACACCTTTGTTATTGTTGGAAACTGCGCCCTCTTGTGGCAAAAAAACCCTACATATTGTGCCTTTAACTTAAAGCTGCAGTCCGGCGTTTTTCCTCTTTGTTGCCATCTCTGTTCGAAATCTGCAATTGCAGTCATTCGCGGAATTATTAACTTTACGTGAGTTGTACTGCAACACCCTCGACACGGCACAGCGCGGATGAACACAATGTTTGAGGAGAGTGTGCAGCTGTCAATCACAGCGCCGGTGTGGATACTGGCATTCAAAATCACAGATTATTCTTTTTGGAAATATGACCAACATAAGAATTTACACCGGAAAATGTCATCTGAACTAGTAAGAAACATCCACTTTTGTTCTGGTTCTGACATTGCAGTAAATCGCGCTGATTAAATCTAAGAATCGCTTATAAGTTATCATATCACGCAAAACTGTGCAAATTATACTTTGTTCTCAAATTGTTAATGTTAACAACGTAAGCAAGCATTGCGTGACTACATGTAATGTCCTTCCGATATGTATCCTTGTTTTCGCATGGGTCCGGTTGCAGTCTCTTCTTCTTTAGCCATTCTTTTGCATTTTACAGCGGGTGAATCTGTTGTCACTGGTGATTGTCGTTTGAACCTTTCTGGATCCGCCATCAAATTGATAAGTTTAATTATATCAAGTGCTGCGAGAAAAGGCTATAAATCTCCACCTCCAACATCCTCACACGCAATATAGCCTACTAGCCGAGACTCCTTCTTTATGTGTACAGATGTGACGTAATGACGCAAAGACATGCTCGAATCACCCGCGGAAATCCACCAGTACCACTGGAATTAAAAACATTATTACAAGCTTACCGGTTTGAATTGAGCTAAGGCAAGCAGATAGTTTTGAACACTGGCTGGTTATGTATTTTCTCAAATATGTATTTTGGATAATTTTTAACACCAAAAAAGCTACGGACTGCAGCTTTAACTGGTTACCTATTAAGTTCCGTATCAATTACAAAGTATTACTACTGACCTATAAAGCCCTAAATGGTCTAGCACCTGTGTATTTAATGGACCCCTACATCCATCGCGTTCTTTAAGATCACTAAATTCGAGGCTTCTGGACCAGTCATTTCTGGTCATTCCTAGGATATCTAAGTCCACTAAAGGAGGGAGGGCGTTCTCACATTTAGCTCCTAAACTCTGGAATAGCCTTCCTGATATTGTTCGAGGCTCAGACTCGCTTTCCCAGTTTAAAACTAGATTAAAGAGGCATCTCTTTAGCCAAGCATTCACATAATGCTTACCTTTTATACTACTGTTGAATCAGATCGAATGCATTAATATTATGAACAGCAGCTATGCTAATTATTTCCCATCTGCTTTTCTGCTGTTATCTCAGGACGCTAGTCCCAAGGTAAATAGCGTTCGTCAGCTCTAGTTTGTATCCAGCCTCTCACGGAGACTTCAGATGCCCCAACACTTGCGATGAGATGACTAAACGCCTGTGAAGAGACGACTCAACGCCGGCGATATGTTATGCCCTAAATTAATACATGATTAACTAACTGTATTTTTTCTATGTACATTTCTGAAATGCACTTTCTGTAAAGCTGCTTTGAAACAATATGTATTGTTAAAAGCGCTATACAAATAAATTTGAATTGAATTGAATTGAATATAGGAGAAAAACTGTAATAGATCTAACCTAACATTTTGTGTAATTTTACAGTAAAATACTGTTAAAATGTACCATTTTTTAAAGTAAAAATAACAAATCAACATATCATTTACAGTGAAAAACTGGAAGCTGACATTCCCACAATTCCCTGTGTGACTTCACATTTTATGGTTTTTAATTTTAATAATTATGTTTCATAGTTTTTCTTCTCAGTTATGTACATTAGAGTTAAATCTTATGTTGATAAAATGATGTCTATTGCATTATTTTTAGTGTCATGTTAGTACTACATACCATGATGGTGTTTTGTGTTTGTGTGTATGACACTGTGTGAATCTTACATATTCCCCGCAGCTTGTGGAAACATACTTATAATGAACTTTGATTCATCATGTGGCTTTTCTCTTGTGTTATTATGGTGAATGTCATTATATGTTAAAAGTACAAAACAGATGTTAGTAGCAGCACCGTGGTCTTGCTAAAGTTTTATTTTCCATTTAAAATGTATTTGTTTTTTTTGGAGAAATCTGTTCTGTAAATATGTTTACATTTTTACTGTATTCCACAGCTGCCAGACTCATTTATTTTTTTACAGTGTATCTTAATTATTTTTTAATAACATTATATAATTTATTATTATATAATTGTATTACCTTATATTGTTTTAGATTCAGATGATTAGATTAGATTCATTTATTTATTAGAATGTATCAACTACAAACAATGCCAGTCTTACTGCTAAAAGAACCATTTTGCATTTTCAGAATAAAAAAAATACTGAATGTGATTCCATAGAAAAGTAAAATTGTAAAAACTTGCAATAAGCTAACTTAAACTGCTGGTTATAATGCAAAATAGCTAAGTTAAAAGAAAAACTTTTCAAAATAAAGCCATGTTATTAAAATAAATTTTTGACTTTTTCTTAAGGACGTCCCTAAAGTAGGTTTTGACAGTTAGCTTTTCGGATTTAGCAGCGTATTATTGGCTGGAACCACACAAACACACACACACCCACTTAATGAAAGCCAAAAAGGTTCCCATCTTTCTTAATCTTTTGAATCGCTTATTTCTGTCCTAAATGAAGTTGACATCTGATCAATAATGGCACTAAACTCTCTTCTCATCACTGACAAGTATTTTCAACCAATTTACAGACACTTCAGCAAAGAAGATGGGGGTTGAAGGAAGGGCAACAGACACAAAAAGGTGGAAGGGGGGCAGAAGTGATTGAGGAATGGGACACTGTCCCACTCTATCCCAGTCTGCTGTGGAGAGCTGGAAGACATTAAATCAACCCTGATTACCGCCATGTGTCCAAAATCCCCCAAAGCCCAGGACTACACACACTACACTTCAGTTACCATAAACTAGTTTATCGGCACACAGTCTTTATATGTAAATGATTAACCTATACACTGAAGATAGCATCTACACGTGGGTGCTGCCAATAAACGTCCTCTTGTAATCTTATTTACTTCTGAACGTATCTGTATCTAAAAAAAAATTATTACAGGCAATAATACTATCTTTACAACCTAAACATTTCATTCACCGTTCTTATAATGTTGTTAACACATACGAATGTACACTCCCCAGCTCATGTTTTTCTTATCAGTACTGCTGTAATAATGCATTATGTTTATGCTCATGTCCCCAGAACCACTGACAAAGGTGGAAATGACCAGGACTCGTGCATGCCTCAGGAGGTCTGGGGCATGTTGGGATTTTTTTCACGAGCAGTATTGAAAACTGTCTAACACTATTACTGACGAAATGTAATTTTCTAGAAGGATTTTGTGTTTGAGTGTGTGTGTGTTCTGTTGCACAAAAGATATACTGTACTGTAGGCCTATAACTGCCGCTTTATGTGGATGACAGGGTGAGTGCTTGACAAGGTAAGAGTTAAGTGAATACTAAAGAATAATATGTATTTTGACTTGAGTGAAGTGGAATGAAGTCAATGAACTCTGAGTGTGTCCTGTAGTAACCTCTGTATTAATAATCTGTTCAAAACAACCACATTGTCACATGCATCACTCAGATTTCAAATAACTTCTGCTGACAAATGCTTATAGTCACACATGAAAGAGTAAAATAAAGAAGGATGGACAGAAAAACAGACAGTCAGACAGATGATAGAAAGATCGACACAGACAGACAGACGGCTAATACTGTACAGTAAAAGTTACAGTCTGAAAATGGACATTTTGGGAGGCGATATGCTGACATTTGGAAACAAACTCCTCAGGAAATAAAGGAACATTAATCAGTTTCAAAACATCCTGTCACATCGAGATCATATGACATCTGATAATCTGTAGCATTGAGGATGGTATAGTAATGGACTAAAAATCCTTCTAGAAAATTACGTGCGCTCCTCCGTCATGTCATGGCGCTCCTCCGTGTGCGACGCTGCGGAGCTCTTCGAGTCAACGAGCTCTGCTACAAAAAATTCCTATGTACCTGTATAGCTGTACCGGTACAAATGGCAAATAAAGCTTTAACTTAACTTAAAAAAAAAAAACGTTTGTGATATCATACACTTGATGACCCCTGGTAATGTCACAATGTAACAATCAGCAGAGATCCACAGGGACTGTTCCACTGAACATTGCACAAGATATCGTGAAGTAACAGTGTTCAGCGGCAGCCAGACCTCTTTTATTTGTCAAAATGAACCTAAAGTGAAAACAATTCAAAAGCAGCGGTTGACCCTCAATAGCCCGAATTCTGGAGAACTGCGAACCTCAAAACAATGTCAAGATGACCCGTCTACTATATTTGCATTATATTCACTGGTTCCCAAAATAGTCGGATTTTTATTAAATGAAGAATCTTACTAGCCAGCCAGGTCAAAAAGACTCTCAAACTCACAAGTTGTCTGGTTTTCAATGAGTCTGACCAATCCTTCTCTGATAGATCTCACTGAATATATGTACCATTATTGGGGTCGGTAAGATTTTTTTTATGTTTTTGAAAGAAATCTCTTTTTCCTCACCAAGGCTGCATCTATTTGACAAAAACTACATTAAAACAGTAATAATTAAAAAATAAAATGTAAAATTATGTTATGTTAATTATGTGAAATATGATTACAATTTAAACCGTTTTCTATTTAAATATATTTTAAAATGTGATTTATTCTTGTGATGGCAAAGCTGAATTTTAGCATCATTACTCGTTTTCAATGTCACATGATCCTTCAGAAATCATTCTAATATGCTGATTTGGTGCTCAGGAAACATTTCTTATTAATAATCATATCAATGTTGTGATGCTTGATATTTTTTGTGGAAATTACAAATATTTTTTTGTAACAAATGTAAAAGTGTTTGATCAGTTAAATGCATAACAAAATAATAATTTCTTTAGAAAAATTACTGTTACTGTTATCTCCAGCTGTTGTTGCACAAAACAAACAAACAGTAGGATGCACTGGATAAGGGTCACACTAGCCAGCTGACCAGTTAGGAAAATTACCCAAGACAACAATTTCTGTTCCAAAATTCCTGAAACTGTGCTTGTTCTTGAGGGTTTAACAGAGGATCAAGTTTCTTCCGAGACAGATAAAAGACATATAGAAACAGTTAAAGGTACAATATGTAAAAATTTTGTAATAAAATATCCAAAAATCACTTGCACAGTGTGACATATTTCCTGCAGTTGTGTACTTACAATATCCCAAAAGAAATTCCAATTTTAAATAAGTGGCCGTCCCGGATAAAAATGTCGCCTGTCAATGAAGCAATATCCGCGCTATCCTCGGTTTCCGGTCATACTGCCATAGCCATGACGTAACCATGGCGACAGACGTGGACAACTGCGTAGTGCGTAACGTTTAGCGGCGGCACGCAGTTCTTGTTTCTTTCAAACATAGACCATGGCAAGCAGACTTTGGGACAAACAAGGAGAACTAAAATGAGGATCATTATCAGCGTGGCGTTTTTGAGATGCCGAGAGCTCCACGTCCGCGACTAACTTGGACTTGACAGAGCTTCACGAGTCACCACTTGACAGCTTTATTAGACAGGTGAGCAAATGTACATAAAACAAATCAATGTTATATAACGTTAGCTCAACATGATGAAATGTTAGAATATGGTCAGTATGTTATTCTAATCTTGATCTAGCTTACTGCTAGTTTCGTATAGCAAACGATCAAACACGCACTAACACGTAGTATAACATTATAACTTTCAACACACATTTAAATGCCGTTTAGTGTGATAGTGTAACGTTAGACCAAGTGAAGCAGTGCTGCGTTACCTCACAAGTTTAATTCGTCTAATAAACTGACCTGTGTGAGTAATCCAGCACTTGCGGGTAGTTCGGTAGAATTAAATGCCCTTATTCCTTTATATCCGCGAGACTCGCGTCACGATATCTGTCTCTTTAGCAATCGCGACCTGCTTCATACCACTGTAATGTTAAAAAACATGAATGTTTGCACTCATCCATAAACATTATTAGATCCATCAGCTTGACAGCAAGTCCCATCATTCAGCTCATCACTGCGTCATCAACCTACACCTTTGTTATTGTTGGAAACTGCGCCCTCTTGTGGCGAAAAAATCTTACATATTATGCCTTTAAGGCACAAACACCCACCTCAATATATGTGCACACCTCTCTCTAGAAAACAAGCTGTCTTGGGATATATAGATATAGTCAATAGATGTTTTCAGTTTTAATGACAGAGAGGACTCTTCATAGGGAAACCTTGACATGTAACCCAAAATTTATTTATTTATTGACTTACAATAAAGAAAGCAGCTCTCAAGTTTCTCAGAGCAACAACTGCGCACATTTTACACACAAAAAGTGTTTAAATTAGAGGGTTAATTCACCCAAAAATGTAAATTCTGTCATTATTTACTCACCCTCGTGTCGTTCCAAACCAGTAAGACTTTCCTTCATCTCCGGAACACAAATGATGATATTTTTATTAAATCTGAGAGCTTTCTGTACACTCCATTCTTGACAGCCTATACAAGTGAAACTTGCTCAAAAGTACTGCGTAACAGTTGCGTAACACACAAGAATGAACCTCATTGGTTACGCAGCACGTTTGAGCTTCCAGAAGAGGTTTGTTCTTGCGTGTCATTCATGTTCGGTTGAGCTTTTGTTTATGTTCGCTGACCAATGTTTATGTGAGTAGACACCTAAATTAAATCTGCTCATCATATAAAGCGATCGAGTCTCTTCAGAAAATTTGGACTAAACCACTCAATTCATATGGATTAGTTTTACGATCTCTTTATGAACATTTTGAAGCGTCAAATTTTCTTTTATAGGCTGTCAATGGAGAGTAGAGAAAGCTCTCAAGATTTCATAAAAATATCTTAATTTGTGTTACGAAGATGAACGAAAGTCTTTCGGGTTTGGAACGACATGAGGGTGAGTAATTAATGACAGAATTCTTCAGAATTTTTGGGTGAACTAACCTTTCAAAGGAGACTGCTACACATTTATTATCACAACATTTTTTCTTTTGTCAAATCAACTTAGATCATTTATGTGGTTCAGATAAGATAATATTTTGAGTTTCTGCTAATTAAACCAATCTCTTTCATTGTATTAGCATTTTTTTTAATTTCAATGAACTTAAAATTTTAAGGTTACTTACTTTTTCAAGTTAAACCACCAATATTTTTTTACAGTGTAGGTTACAGTCTAGCAGCATTAAACAGCAGCAGCATGTGTGAAACCACAATACTGTCACACATAACCTTTAGTAACTTCAACAAAAGAGAGAGGTGAAGAAAAAAATAAAACAGAACTAGTAAAAGGAAAGATTAAGATAGAAAGGGAGTCTAGTGTCAGTGCTGAATCAAACGTATAAAATGTTGAAAGATGTTTTTCTCAGTATTGATCCCAAACACTAACCTACTGCCAATCCTAACCGGATCTTTGGAAAAACCTAAACCTCTACCTAAATGTTTGCAAAACTCCATAAACGTACCTATACATTCAATTCCCTGCAGTTTCCAAATGAACACTAGAGGCAGTAAAACACTAACATTATGATAACAGAGGCAGATTTTCAGTTAATAAAGATGCACAGTTCTTTGCACAATATTATGTTATGACCTTAAAACACTTTTACCATTGCGCATGATTGTTTTGATGTAGTAAACTTGCACTGTAACTCATCTGGTACAGTATTGCACTTGCGTTTAGGAGCGGTCCTGTGAAACACAAATCACGATTAAAAAGCAAAAACACTTGTAGAAGCAATCTAAAATTGCATGCATTTTTATCTCATGTTTGCTTAACTCTATCGGTTAGGTTTAGGGCAGGGTTTAATGTAGGTGGTAGAGCATTTAGTATCACACTAATGATATGTACAACAACCACTGAATAACACATTGCCACATTCAAGTTCTTCTGTTTTGGATGAAACTCAATGTACTTTTAAACGCAACTCTTTAAAAACGTAACATTTCACTTTAGGTGTCAAGAAAAATGCAAAAAGCAACGTAATATCATTTTGCAGAAATGTTGCTAAATGGCCTGTGTTGGTCAATCCCTATTCAAATGATGTTATGGTCTTATATGAAACAATTAAAAGCAGCTGCAGCCTGCAGGGCTACAAAACACGGTTTTCTTATGGTACCTACGACTAGTCTGAGGTGGTTTAGCAGTTAAGGTATGTTTATGAAATCAATTTTAATGGAGAAACAATCCCAGCTGACATATTGCCTGCCAATAAGTTTTACAGAAAGAAAAATTTGGATTAAAGTAAACAAACTACACTATGGATAAAGCATGTGGACACCACACCCGCTTGTGCTTCTTAATCACAAAACCAGACATTAATGCTGGTCCTCCCTAATGCATTCCACTCTTCTGGGAAGGTTTTCCACTATATATTGGAACACAACTACAGAAAAACATGATCATCAATGAGCTCAGGTACTGGTGATGGGGTTAAGCTCAGAGTCGGTGCTCCAATTCATCCAAAATATATTCTGAAAAATATATATTTTTTGTCCATAAGTAAATGATGTCCAATGTTGTTTTGGACCCCATTGACTCTCTCCACAGAAGAAAGAAAATCATACAATTTTGGAACAACATGAGGGTGAATTAACGATGACAGAATTGTCATTTTTGGGTAAACTGTCCCTTTAATATTTGTCATCACTGGAATTAAGAAGCCTAGACAAACCTGATAATTAGAAGGTTATGTCAACATACTTGCAATGTATGTTTTAGCCCTCATTTCCAAAACAACAAATATACCATTAAAAGACACCTAGATGTCCAAGGTTCCAATTAACCTCCAAGGTTAATTAATGTAATCTCATTTACATTAATTTGTAAAATGAGACATGCAAACATTAATGAATGCAAGCTCACTATCTAAGAATTTTAACAAGTTTTATTTGTTGCATCAACATTCAGAGAAAGGTAGAAACAGAAAGAGAAAGAACAACAGAGAGTGACTGACCATCAATCAGCGACAACAACTTCCGTCACCGCTTTCTATTGTGCGATCAAATGGGAGTTTGTCCTTGTCAGTAAAAGTATTTACACACACCCACACCCACAAATGCCCTCAACAGAACTATTGTCAGAGAGAGACAGAGATGGTGAATGTGTAGAAAGAGCACATGAGAAACAGAGAAGAAAAGAAGTGAGGGGGTGAAGCAAATGTGTGAGATATAAAGTGATGTACCGGAAATAGATTTATCCAAGCAGACTTTCCTAAAATATCCACAATACTCCATTTAAACAGCATTAGAGTAAAGAGCCTTGCCAAGTATTTTCACTGTCAACGGCTGAGAGCAGAGGTTACAGGTTAATTACAAACAAGCTAATATATATATATATAATATTACTGTTTTTACTGTATGTTGGAACAAATAAATGCAGTCTTGGTGACCAAAAGAGACTTTTAAAAACCCTTTAGCTTATAATACATATATTATAATTCAGAATAAAATAAACCAAAATCAAGCAAACTCCCACCAAAAAACAATCAATAACAAAAACAAAACAAAAAAACTACAAATCCTTCATGTGTTGGTTGAGTAAGTCAAATATATTATTAAATATGATTGAATCAACCTGACTATTTTGAGTTACTACAATTAAACCAATTTTTACATCAATTAAACAAATTTTGTAGGTTAGACATCATCAGTTTGGGGTGGGACTATTCGTTTGTCCAACCAATGACAGGTGAAGAGATCAGGAAACCTGTTTGAAAACAATAATTACTTTACAAACCAATTCTAGTGGTGAATTTAAGCAGTTAATCCCTTGCTTAGAAATAATAAAAGGTATCAACAGCTTATTTACTCATGACAAAAAAACACATACCAACACATCCCTAAAACTGCAAGTATCACAATCTAATCAGATTTCAAGTGTTTTTCCAATTGTTTTACACAGCACAGTTCTCTCATCTCCCCCTAGGATGCACCAATCGTGTACTTCCTGAGAGCATAAGCATAGCAGTTTGGGACCTGGTATTATTATCAGATACTCACGGTGGTTGTAGTGACCATTCTCTCTGCCGTGACTCTGATCGTGAAGAGGCAACACCGGCGGATGCCACATGACCGCGAGCACCACTCAACTAAACCTCACCGGGAACAGTAGAGCACCTGTCCGAACACAGACTCACTCCGCTGATGGAACAGATGGGATATGAGCGAAACAGGACGGCCGTAGGGGAAGGATCCGCGGGGAGGAGTCTGCTAGTTTATGGGATTACTCGGATTATCAACGATTGAATCCAGCAAGAACCGTTTACTGCCACAAAGATCAGCCTCCCTCCAAGCTTTGACAAGACTCCTTCTGCACAGACCACGTCTGCCCGGACAGAGGCTCAGGGTATCATTAAATCTATCAGCCCAGATGGGCCACCTGTTGCCCGGCCAGGGATGAAGTGTGCTCAAGTGTGTGTGAGATTCAAATAACAAAGCAATTTGTTTGATTCAGATTTTAAGATCATATTTACAGAAAACATCTGATTATCAAATAAATTCTAATTACCATAGTATAATAGTAAGATGGGCATATGAATACTTCTATTAAAGGATTAGTTCAATTCAGAATTAAAATTTCCTGGTAATTTACTCAGCCCCATGTTCATGTCTGTCTTTTTCAGTTGAAAAGAAATGAAGATTTTGAGGAAAACATTCCAGGATTTTTCTCCATATAGTGGACTTCAACGGGGTACAACAGTTGCAGTTTCAATGAAGCTTCAAAGGGCTCTACACAATCCCAGCTAAGGAATAAGGGTCTTATCTAGCGAAACGATCTGTCATTTTCTAAAAAAAACAACAAAAACATTTATATACCGGTACTTTTTAACCACAAATGCTCGTCTTGCACTAGCTCTACGAAACGCCACACATTACGTAGGCCTAATCATGTTGAAAGGTCACACGTGACATAGGCGGAAGTACCAACCTAGTGTTTATAAAGCGAACGTGCAAAGACTAAGTCAAACGCCATTTATAAATAAAAATAAATAAAAAAAGGTAAAACAACGATGTCTGACGATTTTGAAGTTGGAGGAGAAAATGAGATGGGAGTTTTTCGCTTTACCCTAACTTTTTGAACCGGATCACGCATGTGATTATGTAACGCGTGGCGCATCGCAGAGCTAGTGCAAGACGAGCATTTGTGGTTATATATATATATATATATATATATTTTTTTTTTTTTCAGAAAATGACATATCGTTTCACTAGATAAGATCCTTATTCCTTCTGGGGTCTTTTAGAGCCAATGAAGCTGCATTGAAACTGCAATTTGGACCTTCAAACCTTTGTACCCCATTGAAGTCCACTATATGGAGAAAATTCCTGGAATGTTTTCCTCAAAAACCTTAATTTCTTTTCGACTGCAGAAAGAAAGAGATGAACATCTTGGATGACGTGGGGGTGAGTAAATTATCAGGAAATTTTAATTCTGAAGTGAACTAATCCTTTAAGTCAGTAAAGTGGCAATGGCAGGTCTTTCTCACACATGTACACACACACACACACACACACACACACACACACACACACACACACACACACACACACACACACACACACACACACACACACACACACACACACACACACTATGAAGCATAGTTCACAGCCAAGTCTGGCAGCCTCCTCTCACACACCTGCTATAATCTAATGTACTTCTATCTCAAGACAGTGCCATGAATCAACATTAGCACTGAACAGGAAGAAAAATTACCTTGAATATTATTAAGAATATTTTTAAGAAATTAATAGTTTTATTCAGCAATGCATTAAATTGATCAAAAATCACAGTAACTTTTACATTATTACAAAAATATTAAGCAGGACAACTGTTTTCAACACTGATAATAAGAAATTTTTTTGAAGCACCAAATCAGCATGAATGATTTCTGATGGATCATGTGACACTGAAGACTGGAGTAATGATGCTGAAAAATTACTACATTTATATTAATTAAATTTTAATATAATATAGAGAGTTATTTTAATAGTAATAATATTTCACATTATTACTGTTTTTAATGCATTTTGATCAAATAAATGCAGCCTTGGTGAGCATAAAAACGTTAAATAATCTTACCGACCACAAACATTTAAACTATATTGTATTAATAAAAAAAACAAAACTAGAAAAAGAGACAAAGTACTGGCATCATATAATGACGTCAAACAACTGCAACTTCATATTTACTGAATTAAATATCAGTGTCATATCAGCATCAAGTCAATGGAGGATTTTGAGCTAAATTAATTGCAAAAAACGGTGCAAAAAATAATAAAATGAAACTTTGAGAGATTTCGATACAGTGATCCCTTGAAAGCACTTTCTACTAAAGCCTACAATATATCAATAATGATGCCACCATTACAGTTTCATTGAGGCAGAGAGACAGTAGAGAGAGCTGACTTTATGACAGAATGCCTTTAGGGTAAATCTAAAAAAGCCTCTTTAATATGTCATCCAATAAAAGCAATGCCCCACATGGATCAGTCTGAATGAAAAGAGAGTTGAGATCACACAGAAGATTGACACAATTGGAGCTGCCTGCAGAGATATTAGAAGCCACATCACCAAAACAATAGTATTAGGTTCTCCATCTCCTTGCATTTTTCTTATTGCTAACAAAAACATTGACATCACCATTAAACTTAAAAAATTATTAAACTTAAACATTATTATCGTCTTCCATCTTTAATAAGTCTTAGACTTGGGATAATTAAGAGGGTATGAATATGTACACACTACTATTAAAAATATTGGGGTCTTTGTTGGGAAAGAAAAATGTTGGGGAAAGATTTTTCTTAAAAAGAAATTAATACTTTCATTCAGTAAGGGTGCATTAACTTGATCAAAAGTGACAGTAAAGAGTAAAGACTAAAGATGGACTGATGTTTCGACCGCCTAAATCAGCCGATTTTTTATCAATTTAGAACCATCGGTATATCGGCTATAGCATGAAAAAAGCCAATATATAAACTGACAGTTTATTAATTAACAGTTAATTATAATGTCTTTCAATTTGTTAAAGAATGTTTTATAATAACAAGTCAAATGTTAGTTAGTTGTTAATAAGAAATATTTGATAGCAAAAATAATCTTTGAAGGTTGTCATGTTGACTTATTTGTGCCTCTTATAATGTTGGGCTTTTGAATGTTAAAAGGATGAAATGAAAATAATAGTTCAATGAAAATAATTTGATGATGCAGCAATAAACTATAGCTAGTATACCTAATACATGTGTTTTTGAACTTTGCTAATTTAAAACATGATCAAAACAGTAATCTATTTTAATGAAAAAAGTGACAAGTGACAAGTGTCGGTATCAGAATTGGCCAGTTGTTTGTCAAAATCAGTATTGCTATCTGCCTAAAAGAATCCAATTTCCCTAGTAAAGAGTTTTACATTTTTACATTTCAAATAAATGCTGTTCCTTTAAACGTTTTATTCATCAAAGAATCCTTAAAAATAATCAGCAGCACAACTTTTGTCAACATTGATAACACTATGAAATGTTTCTTGAGCAGTGAGCCCCAAATCACTGTATTGGAGAGCATAGAGACTTCTCCTCAAACATTTTACAGGCTGCCTGCAACCCATGTTGACAAGCACGTGAACACAGTTCAACCCCACTACTGTGATGCAAGGGTCCACGTCTAACATTTCAAAGCAGCATGTCCTCAAGGAAGCACTCAGAACATGTCCAGCAATCAAAATAGATTTCCACCCTTGCCCCAGTCTACTTCACCCCAGACTTATATTACTCCAGCATGTTTATATCCAGAATGAGGAGCTAATAAGAGCTGAGGTCCGAAATAGTATCTAGTTCATTTACCTATAGCAGCTATACATTTATCTACAGTAGCAGCACCACCGGTGTAAAGGTTATGACTAATTGTCAAACTGCTCCTTAAAAGGACTAATCTTAATAATCATCCAATTTTAATCAGTACAATCAGCTGGTCATGATCTCAAAATCTAAAGACTGACAGGATCATTTGCCTAAAGAACACACTCCAATATGTTCTTTTCTCATGGATGCATATCCTTTGTTTTCCCCCAAAGCCTTTCCCAAAAGTTGGGCTTTTCTGACTCTCTTGAAAGTGATGTTAAGGGCAAGGCTGCTCAGTGAGTCACATGTTGAAAGCCTTAAGCGCATATAGGAAATCTACAGAAACCGTTGTGAGCAGTTTGAAAGCATGTGTACAGCTGACAATAACAAAGGCCTCTGAGCCACTCCTGTCTGATGACTGTAACACACGTTTCCTTTTTTTCTCATCTATGTGTCTTTGGACTTGCAGAGTGGGTTCACATTGTTAAACGTGGAGGAATGTTGTCAGTTATAAACACTTCTCTGAAAGTCTACAGAAAGGAACAAGAATAAGCTGAGAGTAAAGGCACAGATGGCTTCAGTGACATCAAAAAATCCTATAGCTCAAACAGTATAGCATGTTGCTGCTAGCAATGCCAAGGTCAAGGGTTCCATTCCCAGGAAATGCATGAAGCAATAAAATATAAACCCTGAATGCATGTTCTTTGGATAAAAGTAACATCTGCCAAATGCATACATGTAAAATGTCATTAAAAAGGAATTGAATGTGTAGGCCTATAGATGTTCACTTAACCACTGTGATTAATTTAACCTTGTTAACCTGGTTCAAAAAAGTTCAAAACCTGCATCGTTACGTCACATGACTGTATCATATTTACAGCATTCTATTCTATATGTATTCATCATTATTAGTTCCCATTCTTATAGCTTTTTGCATGAAGCTCTCTGTTATCCACAACTTATTAATACAGCATTCTTGTGTTTGCTCTACAAATCTCTGTAAAATACATAGAGTAAAAACATTGTTGATACATATTCTTCATTGAAAATAAAAAAAACATCTGATATTACCTCAGAAGCATAGGCTATGTACATTAGGCTGAATTCTTGCTCTGCTGGGAAATCCATCTTAAGCAGGTATAGCTGTGTTTTGGAACATGGAAGATGGTTTTTAAGCTGGCTATTAGCTGGTATAAGCTAGTCTTTGAGCTGCCTGCAGGTCAAACCAGCTCAAGATGGTCAAAACATGATAGCTGGTGGTCAACCATCTGATGACCAGCTAATAACCAGAGTGGACCAACCAAAAACCTACAATATTCCAACACACAAAACATCTTAAATTATATTTAAGGGGATAGTAACATGTGATAATCTATTGTACTCTGCTGAAGTTTTTTAATCTGAATACATTATTAAACATTTAGTAAATTCATTAAAACGTAACATGACAATGTCAGGTTGGGTTAAGAGCGTCATGCACTTTAATTAGGTCTGTCAAACTGGCTAGTTATTTGATTCGAGACTTATGACTTACACTCAACACTATAGACTAACATTAGAAATGGCAAGAGTTGTCTCTGACTTTGTCTAAAATAATATGTCATTCGCCTTCACTCCTGAAAAAAGTCGCGGAATAAACATTCCTATGCTGTACACGAAATCTCCTCAAAAGCAATAAAAAACGAATCCGACACAATAGGAGGTCTATTGCTAGGAGGGCGATTGATTATAAATGCAATTAAAATGCCAACCGTGCATGTAAACCGCGGAGTGGTCACCTGACAGCAAAGCACGCGGGTTGATAGGACAATAATCAGTCTGAACTGAAGTTCATCAGCGAAGTTGTTTAATTAAACTTTGACGGCACGCACGCACGCGTGTGGCTGCAAACGGCACGGGCAACTGCGCAAAGATGATACTGAAGAGCAGGAACAGGAAATGAAAAGACACTGCGACTTACGGAGATGTAAATATGTGTCGTGAGTATCCATTCCGAGTCAGTTTACTGTCAGGTCTGGTCCCTGAGCCGCGCGGCGCCCCTCTCAATTCCTCTCCCCGGCCCGAGTGAACTGAACTCTGCGGTGCTGCTGGCTGGCTCGGGGCCGCGATCAGGGGGAGGCGGTGGGGAGGAGGGGTTTCACAAACGACAACAATCAGATAACACATAGCCAGGCAGATGACTTAAGCACATGTGTACAACAGTTTATACAAAATAACATTTAAACAGTATAACCATGACTAATTACTGTTTAGTAGCTAACACACAATTTAAGTAAATATATTGCAATGCTATTTATAACATGGCCTGAACACACACTAGAAAGAACAACCATTTACATCTGACAGATGTTTTTATACATGTATAAATGTAATGTAAGGCTTAGATGACCATTGATGCTAATAGTTTCCGTGATCCACTTAGGCTTGCAATGCTTTTGCAACACAGACCAGATCAGGTAGAAATGCTTAAGGTAAGAGCTGAACAATGTTCTTCTTCATAATATGTGTGCCAAAAGGAATAGCATAATTCCAGTCAGGCAAAGGGTAGAATTTAAGCAATTATCAACCCAATCCCAAGAGAAAATGTAACTATTTCCCGAGCTGGCAATTTCACCTAAATTTGTATGATGTGATTAGCACAGAAACATGATTTTTTTTTTTAAAGAAAATGAAGATCCACCCCTAATACGAAAACATTGGAATGAGATATTAATTAATATGAATTAGCCACCAATTCACTAAAATAGGTATGAATTCCTATGAGAGTGTGTTGCAATTTATAGGCCTATGTAATTGGCGGATATTGTGTTTATTTTTTTGTTTTAAGTACATTTGTTTTTATTCGGCATAATAACTCATATAACATATGCTAAATCAAACTTGTTTTTAAATTTGATAAAATGCAAAAGTAGAAAACAAAACAGGAATAAAATGATTTTTGTGAATGAGATCTGTCTGGCCGCCTGGTTTCATGTGTGGTGGCTCAAAGACTCCTTGAAATCCCCCCAGACTGTTCCTCTGAGTGTGGGGTCATACAGGGGTGAGCTCTCACTTCCACCGAAGGTTATTCAGAAGTCACCAGCATTCACCAGTCTTAAACTAGTGTGGGGTTAGTGCTCTAAATGACCAGTGACTTCACAAGGCCCTTCCCTCTATAAGCCCACCTCATCCCACAACCCCCACATACTCTGTCCCCTCATTGTAAATGACCTATTAAAGAACACAAGACCATGGTAAACAAGATGAATGGCTTTTTTTCCAACCCATCTCACACCAATCAAGGCTTTCTGTTTGAACCCCCTTCTTTAAGTCTATTAGACCATGTTCATTTATTAAAGTCAAACCGAAGAATTAAAACGGTCATTTGTCACTGATCTCTTTGTGTGGGCTTAATGGTGGCACATGGTGTAAGGCCTGCAATTTGTTATCCTCTTCTTTTCACTCAGGTTCTCTTATTTTATAGCCATTTTGGGTTGAACACAAGGAAACAAGTTGCTGTCAGTTTCTTCTGCCATGCTGATAAATTTGATGAATGCAAAATGTGAATAAAGTATGATGTCGAATATTTGGCATGTCACGTTGATTACGTGTTTGCATAGAAACGGCCCTGGATTTTTTCAACATTGTTTATTTAATTCGTTTTTATTTTTCTCTGAGTCTGCCCCTTTTAACCTCCATCATGTTTCTTTTGCCTTCTTATCTCAGAGATAATCAGTCACATACTCTCTTTCTAACACACTAACACATACACACACACACACACACACACAGTCAGAGCTGTCAGTGAGCCAAACCATATGCAGTAATCCCTTTGTATTCACAAACCCATCCAGACAAACAATGTGCCCCAGCCACGTCCCACCCCCAGCACACCAGACCTAGGCCACCTGCCATCATGGTCCCAGACACAAACCAAAGGATGAAGACCTACAAGTTTGTGTCAGTGTGTGAATACTGAACATTTCTCTCTGACACTCGTGCATGTTATGAATTGTTTTTCTATTCCTGAAACTGGCAACCCATGTGCAAACGCTCTTCTTTCAATCTGTCCTTCTACTTTACACTCCACTCATTTGTTCTCCAAATCCAACACAAATCCCCCTCACACAAGCTGAGATGATAAGTGATCCTCTTCTGTTGTCGCTTTGAGGAGACAATGCTCAACAACTGTGTTCATCAATCTCAGAAGATATCCATCAGGCAAACAAAAGATGAAGTGAGCAGAGGGCTATGTTTGTGAAATGTCTGTTTGCTTACTCTCTTCTGCTCTTTTCTATCTTTTTTTTTCTTTCAGACTGAAGCTTTCTCCTGATGACTGCTGAGTTAAAACACCCACAGAGATGCAAGTGCAAATTGAGCACAGAAATCGAGGAGTGGGGGTGATTTTATGGAATTGTGAATCCTTCCGTTTTATATATTTAGTTCTTCATCTGTTTTCCAGCAGGAAGCTCTAAAATTCTACTATGCTCTGCTTTTATTGCATTATTCACTGCTTTTCTTTTAAGGGCATAAGAATATAGACAACAATTCTCAAATTAAGTTTCACTTGCGTTATGACCCCCCATAAATGAAGTTTTTTTTTTTTTTGCCTGCTTATTTTTTGATTTACCTTTTGAAAACCTGAAGTCGGCCACTCATTTGTTCTCCAAGCCTGTTTTTGAACAAACAAGTTCCTATGGCAACATAAAGACCTGGTGTTCAAAGCTCTAATCCATTCCAAATGGATGCTCTTGACATGCGTTATATTAACCTGTTAATACTTATATTAACAGTTTGTGTGAGGGGGCTGGTGGGTTTATGCAATTAACCTGAATGGACCATACTGGTTCATGATTGGCTAAAACACAAAAAAGAACCCGTGAGTGGGTTCTTTTCAAATTAGTTTATCTCATTGGATGCTTTTATCTTAAAACACTCGGAATTAATGACTTTTTTTTAGTGCTTAACATGGCTTAACAATAAAATCCTCACCCATATTCATATAGCAAAAAAAATTGATTATTTAAAACTGACTTGTTAAACCTTAGGCCTACCTACTCAATCGGTTGTGTTTTCTTTTGTAGCTACAATCACATCTTAAGCTTGCTTGAATTTTGGATAAATTGATGGCCACATTTTAAATTGTAGGTTAAACAATAGGTTTAGGTTTTTTGAAAACACAAGAACGTTCCATGGGTAAAGTGTGAGAGAGGTTCAGATCCAGCTGAGATTGCTGTAGACCACCTCAGGTTAAGCTGACAATGTCCTGGGAAGACCAACAAGATTATGGCTATGAACACCTGTTCCAGATCTTCAAACCAGCCAGTGTGACCTGCTGGTCTGACATTTAGTAACTTAACAAGGAAGAGAAAAGATGAACAACCTATGAATAAGCAACCTGATAAACCCTACAGCTCAGCTGGTTGGTTTTTACCAAACAACTTTAATATTCCTATTTTTTCCCTAAATGTTGTTTTGTATGTCAGTTTGACAGTCATAATTAGTAGCTCCAGTCTAGAGCCTGTTAATCGTTATGTTGTATATATTTTGTTTTACTGCACTCAAACAAAAAAACAACCCCCCCCCCCCCCCCCCCCCAACAAAAAAACAAAAAACATTACAATTATTATTGTTGAATACATGTTACATATCTTGCATCTTTTATTTTATCCAACACTGATGCTTTAAATAGGACATCCAGTGACCAAGCCTGGCTTATAGTTCACATAGTCAAATGTCAAAGTGTCAGCTTTCAGCTATGTTTGTAAATAGCCTACACTATCTCTTATAGGCAGTAATACAATTCCGAGTCTCAATTGTGATTATTGTTTTGCCTAGTTAGGTCTTTCAACTGAGAGTTGAAATAAATGCACTTAGAAACCTGAGGAAAGCATGGTTAAAAAAAAAAAAAAAAAAAAAAAACCGGTATGATACAAAGGCAATTGAACGCTTTAATGCAAATCTTCAATGCAATGTCAACCCGGTTTTCCAATGCATTCATTAATTTGTTTAATTGGCAAATTGATCCTTCTTTTGAGTCGGATCTTTTCAATTGATCAGTTGAAAAATTTTCACAAAGTGGTCTGCTTTTTTTAAGAAACATTTAAGAAATCCTTTTAAACGCAGCCCTTAACGAATTGAATAGCCTAATTGAATCGGACATCATCCATTGCTGAAGTGAACCGAAGATTTTACTAATTAGGCGAAACACCTTTGTTTATTCGACTGTTCAGCACTATGTTTTCGATTGTTTAGTTATTATGTTGATTGTCTTGTGAACATAGTTAGATAGCTTATAGCCTAGGCCCACTACCTATATATATTTTAGCCGAATGTGACAATTAAAACGTAGGCTACTGTAGCCTAAATATAGCTACGCATAAGAAAAAAGGTTGATTTTAATAAACTATTTTATTACAACGCCAAATACGTATTAATTGTAAAATATGTATTTTTGGTATTGTTTAATCTTTTATCTAAATTATCTTTCTAAATCAGATTAATCGTGACTGCAACAAACTGAACTGCGATGCATGAAATTACAATGTAGCCAGCAGTTTTTGTAACTAATTAGGAAAAAAACAACGTCAAGAGCATGGAGATGTGCCTAAACCAGTTGAATCAGTCTTTGAGCCGGTTCTTTAAAATGAACTGTTTGAAAGAACAGAATTGCTAGAAAGCAGACAGTCTATTTTTTTTTTACAGTATTGTCTACTGCCACCATGTGGCGTAGAGATGAAAAACAACAGTCTTTACCATGGTCTTTACAGGCCTGTGTTTGACATAGACCCACTCCGGCACCCGTAGAGTTACCGTAAAACTAGACGTGTACTTGCTGCATTATTGTTATGTAGTTTCATCAGAATCGGGAAATACGTGTTTACATCTTGACACAGATCTCATCCATAACCAGTGTCCGTCATCCGACTCACTTTTAAACTTTACTAATGTGTTCAAGGCATAATGTCGTCGGATTTGATGTTAGATTTTGTGAATCAGTCGATGATGAATAAGGAAGCAGGGGACATTTCCATCGATCAGGATGGAGAGTGGGGTAAGATAAGATGTACTTTCTAGAAACGGCGCGTGCTGCTTTACTACCGACGTATTCTACTAGATTTACGCTTAGCAAAATATCTTTATGTTTAGATCAAGCTCATTGTGGAGCGACTTAATATAGTGGTTTGTTTGCGATTTCGTCAACTGACTGGTGAACTTGTTTCCCATTCATCCGTAGTGTTGTTTTTGTGGCTTCGGTTTAAGATGTTAATCATTTTAAGTAGTTGAATGAAAAATATTAGCACCTTTGTTTATTCTAATGTTCATCACTACATGTTTTGGATTGTAAGTTATTATGTTGATTGTCTTGTGAACATGGTTATACTATACTTAGTTAATCACGGTGTGTCAGTAAGGTTTAGGTTAATTATAAAAGAAACTGGAATGGAAACTGTGTTACAATGCCTCAGGGTGTGTGGTTGCTGGTTGCTTGACCTGGACACAAAAGAAGGTTTATGAAATTGATATAGCCTATTTCCTGTCTTGCTCTCATGCCTTCAGCACTTTGTTTGTTTTCTTTTCTTCTTTGTTTTGAGTTAACCTGCCTTAGGTCATACTTAAGTTCAGGACACTGTCTTTTTTATTTGTGCAGATATCAGTCTGTTTGATGATCTGGAGGATCTCGGGGATGCTGACGAGCTTCTGGAGGCGCTGGTGGAGAGTGTAGGCTATGTGAGTCAAATCTGTCAAACATTCGGAAAGGAAAAACTCTTCTTTGAAAGACTGTCCTGCTCATATTATTATTTTAAATATTATAATATTTTTGTTTTAGTTTTATCACAGCTGTAAACAGAGGTTTGTAGAAAAACATCAGTAATTAAGCATGAATCAAAAGCATTGTGGATCTTTCCTTCTTTAGGACACCTCTGTTCCTGACCTGAACTTTGACATTGAACACCCAGTGTGGAGTAGCCCTCGATCAGGTACTAATTTTCCGTTTCCTGTGGACTGGACATGACTATTTTTGAATGTCTATAGCAGCAATGAATTCAGAGTAGCTAGCTTAATATTTTTGAGAAATGTGTAGAATATCACCAAAGCAAAATGTAGAAAACTACATGTACAGTCACCATTCGAGGGTCACTATGTGTAGGTAAAAGATCTGATTTCAAAGTTTTTTTTTCTGTCCTTGTTCTCTCTGTCTGCTCTCACAGATGGTGATGTAACCGTGGACTCACTGTCACCAAACCATACGCTCAGTTCAGTGTCCTCACCAGCGTCAGTTGAGCCCCTCTCACCGTACTCCACACATGTGAGTCAAACTCCACTCCCCAAAACAAAGATACACAACACTGTCCTTTAGCATTTCTGCCCACTGAACTTTGCATCTAAATCTGTCCAGTGTTTTGAACTCCACACACCTTTTACAATCACAGACAAACTAACATGCGCACAATTATTTATTTATTTATTGCATATATAGCAACGTATAGCTATAATATAACATTTAGGAATTGCAAAAGATACTCAAAATTGTATTAAAATATTATTTGATTTATATTTTATAATATATTTATTATAAAGTAAAAAATTATACTATTTTTTTTTTTAATGTATTTTAGTTTTTTGATATATACACCCAGATACAGTTCTTTTTTCTGACTTAATTAGTCAGATGCCCATCCAGTGCCCAGATGGAGTGTGTTTGGGGTGAACTGGTCCTGCCAGCTGCTGTAGTTTAGAGATCAAGAGGGCAGACACGCACATACACCCGTGTGAATTAGGTGTCTAATTAAGTCTCCACTGTGTTAACGAATGTCTTAATCAGCTCTCAGCACATCATCAAACTAATTAATGTCTCACATTGAGATGTGTCCAGGCTTTTTTGTAATGTGTGTTGACTGTTCAAGGTTTATAACAAAAAAAAATCACAGTGTCCCTTTCAAGGTTTCAAAGAAAACTGAAATGCCACTATCACTCATGCACATTGTTTCAGTGAAAACCTAAACATTTGAATCTCAGTGTCACATCAGAAACTTGATGAGAAGGGAACTAAAAACCTTTTACCTATTACTAACCTATTTAACATGCCACATATTTGCTATAGTTTGCATATACTGAATGTTAACATTCCGTTCTGTTATTGAATGATGCAACATCCTGTAAAGGGACGTGCTTATAGGACACATTCTTGTTTTCAGTAAAACAAGATGGATGAATGAATGAAACTAAACGATGGATACTCAATGCAAGTTGAACTATTTTTAACATGTTTTAAAAAAATGACTTGTATGGCTCAGTTACAGTCAGACACAAGGTAGTGACTGAAGACACATTAAAGAATAGGCTGGTATCACCTGTGTTCTGTAGTGTGTTATGGTTTTATTGATCCGTCGTTGGATATGTGCAAACAGTTAAGCATTGATATGTATTGTTTTAGACCATCTGGATTCACAACCCAGAATTCCCATGCTTGAGTGCACTTTCAGTTCTAGGGCTGTAACGATACACCAAACCCACGATTCGATTCGTATCACGATTTTTGACCCACGATTCGATTCGTATCGCGATTCTATCACGGGGGCGGGGCTTGAGGGGGCGGGGCTTGTGGTGAAAAAAAAGAGATTTTGAGAGAAGAAAAAAAATACCGGTATTTTTATTAAATAACATTAGGAAAAACCTGTATAATCTAAACACCAAAGAACAATAATAACTATGCAAATTATTAAACTAAACTAGGCAGTGTAGGCTGCTGCTTTTGGGTTGTGTTCTGTACTCCAACTAAATTGATTTCGGGATGGTGCCGTAGGATATGCATCTGCATGTTGGACGTGTTGCCGGTCAATTGAGGATTCATTTAATGCACTTTCTGAGAATTTATATTTCAAGTTTTGGCTGCAAATTTCACGTCCATAATGCTGAAATTGCCAAATTTTAAATAATTTATCCTCAACTAGTTTTGTGGTGTAGGTCTACGTATTTTATAATGTTAACTTCAAATAATACTAATAGTATTTTAAAGATGTGGTAGTTCTCAGGGCCTGAATTTCGTTTTGGAAAATGGGGGGGAAATCCTTTAGATGATTCTCATGGGGGGGATTTTTTTTTGTTTGAGGGGGAGAAAGGGGGGGCATTTTTTCCAAACAGAATTATTACATTTATCTTGCCTAAATGTTTGCGCTCATTGCATTTTTACAATGGGGTAATATTGTTGTTAAGAATTTACACATCACAAAGAAGCTTGATTTAAATTGTTTAATTAAATGAAAAAAGTAGCACAAATAAATACTATACAATAGAATAAAGATACAAATAAAGACAATTAAAGAGAAAAGTTTTTGAATAGGTCTAACACTAGTATTCATATACAGATACTGAATAAAGTAATCAAATGGAAAATAACACTGGGTAGTATTTTAGTCCTGAATAAATTAAATAGCTACATAGGCTATTAATCCTGATTCCTTTAACTTAAAGCCATCTTTTGTTGTTTTGACAACAAAATTAATGACAGACACATATGGCTTCCGTCACTTTAAGAGCTAGTGCACGGATCCTGTGTTCATTATACTGGCATGCGTTTTATGCTTATTAAAGACAAAACCGACTATATTTAGAGTATAGCCTACTCACAAAGACCGAAATTGACAATTTTGCGTGTTAAAGCAATATAATCCGCGAAAAATAGTTACTGGCCAGCTGTTTTTGAGGCGGATTTTCTATGAATGTGCGCATAGAAAATAATCTCAGAGAGCGCGCGAGCACTGATTAGTTTAAAATCGCTTGAATGTTTAAACTGGTAAGACTTAAAAAGACTTTTATAGTCTATGGTCCCGACTCCAAAACGCAAGTGTGTATTATCGCCGCAGCGCTTGATGCCTGCCTTGCACAACACATTATGAGAAGAGATTGAAGACGTGCGGCACCGCTGAACACTCACGCTGTTTGTGAAATTGCGTCTGGAAGATAGTTGTTAAAAGAATGATTTGATTTTATTATCTGTGTGGATTACGATTGCGGGAACTTCCCGCATTATAAATGGGAGACCTGCGGGAATGATTAGAATTATGCGCAATACCCGCGCCGAAATTCGAGCCCTGGTTCAGGACAGGAAGGATAACTCTGGGAGTTGGAAGGGGTGTGATCGCGATTCTGTCTTCTCACATCGCGATACAGGATCGTGGACCTGAGTATCGCGATTTCGATTTTATATCGCGTATCGTTACAGCCCTATTCAGTTCTCTATCTCTCTATAAGGCCACGGATGGCTTTTCTTTGATAGACCTAACTAACTATTATGCTGCCATACTTTTGACGTGTCGGAAATTGTTTTTTTTTCATTCTATTCAATATGCTTTCTTCAGGATGAGGCGCTCTCTCCAGTCTCATGGCATTCTCAGCTCTCTCCACTGTCTGTCTGTTCTGACTCGAGCGGTTTTGCTGAGGCACCCACTGAGAAGAAGCCTTCCAAGAGGACCAATCAGACAAAAGGTAAGTGAAGTACATTCATTGTGAATAACTGAAACCTCCATAATTTCCTTATTTGAACAGTATATTTTTAACTTTTTGTAATAATGTTGATTAACAGTAAAATTGTTCTCACAGCAAAGCCTCTCCAACCAGCGAAGAGACCAATTCAGGTTAGCCCCAAGGTTTCCATTCAGCCTAAACCACTCATTACCACGATGCCCATCGCCCATGCTGCAGCCCCGCTTCAGACTAAGACCATCATCATCCAACCTCTCCAGGCTACTGTTCTACCGGTGGTGAAACCTCCACCTGTCACTATTCAGCCAGCGCCCCCTACAGGTGAAAAAACCTTCTGCCACACTTAAAAAAAAAAAAAAAAAAACTTTTTAAAGTCTTATATGTAATAAAAGTATTATATGTATTCACATTTTTATACATTTTTATTTGTTTATTTGCAAGGTTAAATGTTTCAGGTTGTATTGCAGCGCTCTGTTCATGCATAAAAAAAACAGCAGATGGCGCAAAGCATCAACTTTTTGTACTACTGGTGGGCATCTCATTTAAAAATGTCTATCTTCAAGCAAACTGGGAATTGTTCTTCAACTGCTGGTACACCTTTCTGCCCTGTTACGTATCCTAGAAAAAGCAGAACCGAAGTATATATATGAGCTGCCTGTTTCTGACTTTTGAAAAAAGCCATTCACACTTTGGTTTCTCACCAACTGTTTTTATGTGACGTTTAGAGTTGGGTAATAGACTGTTGTGCAACAAAAGTGGTTGTTAACTAGACAGTCATTATCTATCTAGTAGTTATGTGTTCAAAACTTAATTTATTAAATGTAGTTCATAGTTATCATATATATATATATATATATACATTACTGTTTTTGAAAGAAGTCTCTTATGATCATCAACCCTGCATTTATTTGATCAAAAATACAGGAAAACCAGTAATATTATGAAATGTTATTACAATTTTAAATAATGGTTTTCTATTTTAATATACTTTAAAATATAATTTATTACTGTGATGCAAAGCTGAATTTTCAGCATCATTACTAGTTCTATTAGCTTTACTTACTAATACTAATATGCTGATTTATTATTAATGTTGGAAACAATTGTGCTGCTGAATACTGATGAATATAAAGTTAAAAAGAACAATATTTATTTAAATTAGAAATGTTTTGTAACAATATACACTACTGGTCAAAAGTTTGGGGTCAGTATTTTTTTTTCTCTTTTTTGGGGGGAAATAAATGAATACTTTTATTTAGCAAGGATGTGGTAAATTGATAAAAAGTGATGGTAAATATTTCTATTTTTAATAAATGCTGTTCATTTGAACTTTTTATCCATCAATGAACCCTAAAACCCTAATGAACCCTTTTTTCAAAAAAAAAAAAAAAATTCAGCAGCACAATTGTTTCCAACATTGATGAATAACTGAGTATCACATCAGCATATTAGAATGGTTTATGAAGGATCATGTGGCCCTGAAGAATGTAGTACTGGCTGATGAAAATTCAGCTTTGCATCACAGAAATAAATGATATTTTAAAGTATATTAAAATAGAAAACCATTATTTTAAATTGCAATAATATTTCACACTATTAGTTTTTTTCTGTATTTTTGATCAAATAGATGCAGGCTTGATGAGCACAAGAGACTTCAAAAACATTAAAAATAGTAATGTTTCCAACTTTTCACCTGTATGTATATATATATATATATATACACTCACCGGCCACTTTATTAGGTACCCCATGCTAGTAACGGGTTGGACCCCCTTTTGCCTTCAGAACTGCCTCAATTCTTCGTGGCATAGATTCAACAAGGTGCTGGAAGCATTCCTCAGGGAGTTTGGTCCATATTGACATGATGGCATCACACAGTTGCCGCAGATTTGTCGGCTGCACATCCATGATGCGAATCTCCCGTTCCACCACATCCCAAAGATGCTCTATTGGGTTGAGATCTGGTGACTGTGGAGTCCATTTTAGTACAGTGAACTCATTGTCATGTTCAAGAAACCAATTTGAAATGATTAGAGCTTTGTGACATGGTGGAAGTAGCCATCAGAGGATGGGTACATGGTGGCCATAAAGGGATGGACATGGTCAGAAACAATGCTCAGGTAGGCCGTGGCATTTAAACGATGCCCAATTGGCACTAAGGGGCCTAAAGTGTGCCAGGAAAACATCCCCCACACCATTACACCACCACCACCAGCCTGCACAGTGGTAACAAGGCATGATGGTTCCATGTTCTCATTCTGTTTACGCCAAATTCTGACTCTAACATCTGAATGTCTCAACAGAAATCGAGACTCATCAGACCAGGCAACATTTTTCCAGTCTTCAACTGTTCAATTTTGGTGAGCTCTTGCTAATTGTAGCCTCTTTTTCCTATTTGTAGTGGAGATGAGTGGTACCCGGTGGAGTCTTCTGCTGTTGTAGCCCATCCGCCTCAAGGTTGTGCGTGTTGTGGCTTCACAAATGCTTTGCTGCATACCTCGGTTGTAACGAGTGGTTATTTCAGTCACTGTTGCCCTTCTATCAGCTCGAACCAGTCTGGCCATTCTCCTCTGACCTTTGGCATCAACAAGGCATTTCCGCCCACAGAACTGCCGCTCACTGGATGTTTTTTCTTTTTCGGACCATTCTCTGTAAACCCTAGAGATGGTTGTGCGTGAAAATCCCAGTAGATTAGCAGTTTCTGAAATACTCAGACCAGCCCTTCTGGCACCAACAATCATGCCACGTTCAAAGTCACTCAAATCAACTTTCTTCCCCATACTGATGCTCGGTTTGAACTGCAGGAAATTGTCTTGACCATGTCTACATGCCTAAATGCACTGAGTTGCCGCCATGTGATTGGCTGCTTAGAAATTAAGTGTTAACGAGCAGTTGGACAGCTGTACCTAATAAAGTGGCCGGTGAGTGTATATACATATACACACAGACACATATGTGGATGCAATTTTTTTTTCTTTTTGAATGTTCTAAGGGAAACTGTTAATTACTTTATTTGTACGTTTTAATTGCATTCATTCATTCATCGCATTCATTTTTACTGCAATCAATGCTGATTTATTGTGATTGAGAACAGTAGGAAAAAGATTTCTCCACAGACTGCTCTGATGAAATAGGCGACTCTGTTTAATATCTGGAG
Organism: Rhinichthys klamathensis goyatoka; assembly: GCF_029890125.1. NCBI lineage: Eukaryota > Metazoa > Chordata > Actinopteri > Cypriniformes > Leuciscidae > Rhinichthys > Rhinichthys klamathensis. The sequence goes on from NW_026606800.1 coordinate 8,405,931, forward strand.
TGTTAAACTGTGGCTGTCAGGAATCAGCAAGCTTCAGTATCCGTTTCCTCATGGCTAGTATAAACACTTACCTCACACACCTGGAAACACAACTGGAGCAGAAAGCAAGAGCAGCCTGAATTCAAATCTGATCCTGTAATCATCTGTTCTAAAACACTAGACTTGAATTTTACAAATCACTGGACTCCAGTGTTTCCAAACATTCACTTTTCTCACTCAGTTTTTGAGAACTGTATGAGCGGTTTCTCAGAATAAGGCCTTGCGTGACGATACTGTTTAGTTCATAAGTTGTCACACAAAGCAATTTTTCTTGTTTTCTCATTAGAAAAAGAGAGAACTGACACGAGCTGCTTATATATGTATTGAATCCATCTGAGAGAAACATAGCGGAAGTGTACTTTGAACTGATTGCGTTCATGCTACAGTAATTATTTTCTGGCTAACCGCAGAGTTTTGATGCAAGGTTAATTGTAGTTTGTCGGAAGACTAATGGGTAAGCCAGTGGGTGGCTGAGAGAATGGAAGTCGTTCGGAATGAACCCCGCCGGGGAGCCGCAGCGAATTCCTCTCATTTAACTCAACACCAACAGCAACCTGTCATGCCTGACAAATTCTGTTTGTCTGTGTTACCTGGAGGTAACGTGTTTTGTTCTGGGTGAAGGATGGTGCTTGGCACAACTGTTTCCTTTGTGATTAAAACCCCTCTTTGGGGTTATTAAACAAGTCTGTGCTGTAAAAAGTTTACTTGCAGAGTTTTGAGATTAATGGAGATCAATAAAAAGGGAAGAAAAATAACAGCAAAACATGACTCTCAGTACATTTCCTACTGTATTTGAACGGTAAAGTGTTTAAACTGAATGTGTTTCTCTTGCAGGTCAACAAATGTTGCTATCTCGGCCCACTCAGGTTGTCCAGCTTCAGACGCCTCAGCCAGTGCCCACGCGTGTAGTCACTGTGCCAACGCTGGCTCAGGACAGATCCATATCTGTTGTTGCCCCGGTAACAGCATCTCCTATGGTCGCAATGACACTGCAGAATTCCACCCATGAGGATGATGTAAGTTTCTACTGCCAGAATTCTTAAGTTTTGCAAAAACACAGTTTATTTGTCAAGATTACCTGTTAATATTGGTTAAATTGCTGATTTATTTTGTGGTTTATGAATGTGAATCATCACGGCATATGGCAACAGTCCACCGTCATTCAGCTAGTTGTTCAATGTCCACCAACGGAGTTCAACTTGCTCAGTTTTAATATTTTTAACAACAATGAAAATGTGCTGACCGCTTGCATTGCTTTTCAGTTTTTAGCCAATTAACTGTTTAGGCAACTCACCAACTAGTTGTTTTTAAAAATATGTACACTATACCGGTCAAAAATGTAGGGTTGGTAAGATAAAATTTTTTTTAAAATAATAACAATAATAATAAAAAAAGTCTCTTATGTACGGAAGCCCTGAACCGCAAAAAAAAAAAAAAAAAAGATTCTAGCATTTCGAGATTAAAGTCGAAATTACGAGAATACAGTCTTCCGTAGAAGTTATTATTTATTTTTTTGTAAAGAAATGCGCTTGTGAAGTTAAACTGCTTCTGACATGGATCTAAATATAATAGCAGCTTTTTAATTTTATCTGGGCTTTCAACAAAAGGAAATTCTACAGTTGCTAATCTAACAACATGGCATTACCATGGAGTTGCCATAGACGAGCACGAAGACTCCGGCGGAGTACCACAATCCTGGTCCAAACTTTGTGGCGTGTTGAATCGAAGCCTTCGTGTTTTCGTGCTCGTTTATAGGCAACACCATCTAGGTCGAGAACACTTAACAGTACTGTCTCCCTCTTCACCGTAAATACTTTCTGGATACATTTTAAGTGCCTCATTCTGTATCCAATCATTTGGCCGGATCCCGCAATTTCTTCAGATATAAAGCTGGATAACTCTATCCAGTCTGAAAAGTGTTTTTGCCTGTAAAGTCTATTCCGGCGCATTAGGCCTATATATTTTGTAACGTCCTAAAACAAATGGTAATGCCATGTTGTTAGATTTGCACCTATAGGATTTCCTTTTGTTGAAAGCCCAGATAAAAGTAAAAAGCTACTATTTTGTTTCGACTTTAATCTCGAAATATTTCGATTTACGGCATTTTTTTTTTCAACGGCTTTTTTTTTTTTTTTTTTTTTGGTTCAGGGCTTCCTTACTTAGCTCACTAAGCATTTATGCATTTATTTAGTCGAAAATTCAGTGAAAACAGAAGTATTGTGAAAAATGATCACCGTTTAAAATAACCGTTTTCTACTTGAATATATTTTAAAATATGATTTATTCCTGTAAAGGCAAAGCTGAATTTTCATCTGTGATACATTTAATTTTTTGTGATTTCTTGCGGGTTGTTTGGGTTTGAAAGTTCAAAGTTAAAAAATAACAGAATTTATTTAATGTAGAAATACCCTGTAAAAGTCTTTCCTGTTAGATTTGGTCAATTGTATGCATCCTTGCTGAATAAAAGTATTAATTTCTTTGCTTTCCAAAAAAATTTAAAATTCCAAAACATACTGACCCCAAACTTTTTAACGGCAGTGTAGCGGTAGTTTTGCACATCCCAATTTATTGCACGGTTATCCCAAAAGAGCTGCTATGAGGATTCAGTTTCACTGAAAGTAAAAGACTTTGTGGTATTCCACATGAAATGTTTTTTTTTTGGCGCAAAGACCTGTAAAATAAGAGACCATGCAGCAATTCTTTTTAACAGGAATAGATTGAGGTGCCAGCCAACATGATTTACCTTGTAAATCTGATGGCAAGTATATTTTAAGAGGTGTGTCTGCTGTGAAAGTTCAGTGTATACACCCACTGCTGTAATTTGGCTAACATCTTTGCATATGAAATAGCTAGTATTACATGTGGAACTCTCTAGAACACTTTTAGCCCGTCTTTACCATTACAGCTGAACTAATTGTGAAAAGTGGTGATTATTGCATTATATTTAGATAGTGGCATGAAAGGTTGCAGTGATGAGCATTGTAGCCGACTACAGACATGTTGAGCTCGTGAATGCATCGATCTCGTCATTGCAACTGGATTTCTGCACTCTTACGAATGCTTTCATCATAACAGTGCAAACACAATGTAAAAAAGAGATTTCGTTGATTATAACCAAAGACTATATGTAAAAGGGACTTTGTTATAACTGGAGTTTCGGAGAGAGCCCAGAACTCAGTCACTGAAAAACTCACACTGTTTTATTGACAGCTCCAACGATTGTAGCATTCTTTGTTCGCTTTCTTAATAATTTAATCAGTTTAAATTGCAGATTATTTTCATCCTACTATGAAAAACAATGTGAAGTTGACCGTTTAGACTCTGGTTTGATTTACTGACATAGACAAAGAACATATGATTAATTAACACAGTTACCTACATGTTGTCGCATTACTGTTGAGTCCATAAAAGTCTGTTTGCAAAGCCTGCACCGAAATTGCGACTGATTTACCAAATAATGTGAAATGTACCGAATACAAATAAATAATGCTCAACTGAGACATTGTTGAAAACAAATAACCACATTCCTAGCATTAGGATCCTTTGGAAGGTAATTTTGTTTTTAGTCCAGTGAGTGATCCTGTGCTCTTCTCTCCTTATCATCTCACTAACACATTTTTCCAAAAATCTCACTGACCCTAAACTTTTGAATGGTAGTCTATTTAAGCCTTTCACTGTAAAAAATTCCTCAGACTTTCCAAGAATTATAAGTGGAAAGGACATTTGTGCTATTGTAACATATAATTGTGATAAAATATAATCTTTCTTTAGACGTTTAATGTGCAGATGATGTGTGTAATTTCAGTATGGAAGAAACCCAGTAATAGCACTAAATCTCAGTAATAGTTAGTACTGCATCAGTCTCTAATTCTAGTGTATTTGCTCAGGGACGTATAGCTGTTGTGTGTTATTTCCTGTCCCAAAACTTTATATTGATTGACTTTCTCAAAAAAGAAGAAAAAGAAAGTGTGGCTGTGCAGCACTTTCCACATTGCTCTGTTTGTTTGAGTGTCTCGACATGGCAACACTGGCTCAACCAATAGCATGAGTTTGGGGTGGGATTAACTGTTTTGGAAACCAGTTTGCTCATAATCTTAGTTTAATAGTGCTAGTCATGTAGAAATTACACACTGTGACTTTAAATAAAAGGGAACCTGAATGACCAAGGATCTGGTATTTACTCATCAAATGGTTCCCTAAACAAAAGCATGTGTTCTCCCAGATGTGCTGTCCTGACATCAGCAAAAAGCCCTACCCAGATGTGAGAAATTGGTGTTTATAGTTGAGAGAAGAGGAGAAGGTGTTATGGTAGAAACAGGAGAGAGACTCATTGGTGAGAAGAGCCCAGACTTCTATAGAAGGGATAATGGTAGTGAAAGAGTGTCATGTTTCTATGTTTCTATACAAAAAATAATTTGAGATGAAGCAATAATTGTCAAATCCCCTACTCTGCCGTTCAAAAGTTTGGGATCAGTAAGATTTATTTTTTTAAAACATGTGCTCACCAAGGCAGCATTTATTTAATTAAAACTACAGTTAAAATAGTAATATCGTGAAATTGTATTACAAATTATAAGAACTGTTTTCTATTTGAATACATTTTTAAAATGTATTTTTTTTCCTGGTATGGCAAAGCTGAATCTTCAGCATCATTACTCCAGTCTTCAGTGTCGCATGATTCTTCAGAAATCATTATAATATGTTGATTTGCTGCTCAAGAAACTTTTCTTCTTGTTGTTATTATTATTATTATTATTATCAATGTTGAAAACGGGTCTGCTGCTTAACATCTTTGTGGAAATGATGATACTTTTTTCAGGATTCTTTGATGAATAGAAAGTTCAATGAACAGCATTTATTTGCATTTATTACATTTATTTACTAAATATGTTAAAGCAGTTATTAAATAGAAATCTTTTGCAACATTATAAATGTTTTATCTGTCAATTTTGATCAATTTAATGCATCCTTGATGAATAAAAGTGTTAATTTCTCTTTCTTTTTAAGTTTTACCACAAAAAGCCTTCTTTCAAAAACATTTAAGAAACCTTGTGTCCAAAAATGTGTATTATTATTATTTTTACAGGATATTGTCTTTCTGATAAGCACGATCCGTTGTAATAACAGTAGAGTATGGCTCTCAGTCAACTATTAGTCCCAGTGTTCTTAGCAACCAACCAACAGTGAGCTCATGCTCTCATTATTTTCCATTAAAGTATTTGTTCCGACACACTGTAGATTCAACTGACCTCAGATTAATTAAATATAGAGGTCGGCATTAGTCTCAAATTTTTCTGCATTTAGTGCTGCCTTTTCCACATTGGGTGTTGTTACAGCTTTCGCTCCAAGCTCTTTTCAATTTCCAAGTTCTCTGAAAAAACACCCCAAACAAACAGCAGAGCACCTGTGTGTACATTAGTTTGGTTCGTGTGTAGGTTGAGTGGCATTGATTGGGAGAGAACATAGACAATGGACTTCCATAAAAAAACTGATAAACACAGGCGCTGTAGTAAACATTGCAATGTCAGAAATGACTGCTTAACAGCAGAATTCTCAACTAGATATGTGCAAAGTCACAGTCCGCCAGATAAAACCCCTCTCAAATGTTTTAATTTTAAAAAACTGTCAACAGGTTCGTTCATATTCATCTAGTTGTTACATGATGAAATGTTGCATATGTAGTCAATATTCCATCATGTAAAATGTATTATTTGACATGACATATACTAAATTTAGTTGATGAATATAATTCTTCAGTTGGTGGCTGTCTAAAATGAATTTTTTTTAATCAAACCAAACATTTGAAAACTGAGCTCCTGAAGTATACTAAGGTATTCACTATTTTAAAGACATTACTTGACTTGTACCTTTTACTTTGTTTATTAGCTTCTTATATATTAAGTTGACATTTTAAGACAGTTTAAGAGGATATTAAATAATGTATATCGCTTTATTAGTAGAGTATTTTTGTCAACAGTATGTTTTAGTTAAAGGTTTAATTATCATAATGATGCTTCTCATTTATCATCGTCAATGAATCGTCTTCATTATCATTATGATAATTACTTAGGTGGGCAGTACATTGTCCAAGAGCCTTCGCCACCAATAATGATGGCCCAGGGGTCAAATGAATCATTTATGAATTTATTAGGGCAATATAATGATGTAAATATAGTGCAATATTTACATTGCAATAATTATGTATCATTCCTAGGCACCGTGAAGACATATGACAGGAAAAGAATACATAATATATCACCGCATAACATTGCAGCTGTCTTCTCCAAATCACCAGGATATCCATCCATAGCTAATTGTGTTGTGTGCACAGAAGCATTATTTAGGACATGCAGTTAAAAATGCAATGTGGTGTAGCACAGTTGTTGTGAATGAGCATTCACCGCTCTCATCTTGCTCAGCTGAATGGACCATGTAAAGTTCATGTGTCTTAAACCCACGTAGTGCAGCTACGAGTTCTGTTTCCTACTGTGATAAAATATGACACGATGAGTGAGATCCATATTTTATGATTTCATAGTAGATTAGTATCAGCTGTGCAGCAGCCCCCTTGAATGTGCATTTCATTCCCATCTGCACGCTTGTTGTAGTTCATGGTTTATGTGATTTTATAGACAGTGTTGAATGTATTCAGCTCACACAAGCTGTCATTTAGACTCGGTCGTGAATGTCTGGGCCGAAAGAGAAGAAAAACAAGTTCACACATTTATAGCAACAGTTATTGTCTCCATATGCACCAGTGGTTTCCTTGTAAAATCCACATCATCTTTGCATGTTGCAATTCTGCAGGTTTCAGATTTTATTATAGTCTCTAATTATAAATCGCCTTATGTCATTTTAGAATTATCAAATTCTCCAAAATATGTTCCAAATGTAGACTTGTATGCTGTGTTTGAAGGTGTGAATTGGCTTTAAAGTCTAAAGAATATCTAATGTCTTTAGTATGTAAGCAATGACTCCGCTAGATGGATCTGACAATAAGTGGAATATGATGAAAGATTCGCCTCTGTAGCCTCAACGTCTGTTGGCTTTCAGAAAAAAAACTTTTTAGCAGAGCGCAGCAGCCACATGTTCACTCTCTCTCCTGCTTCTGTTTTTGTCCTTTATTCTAAGCTCCCGACTCTTGGTTGGGGTGTTATACTCCTACGTGGCAAACACACACATGATCATGCGTGAACTTGCACACTCTCTGCTGCATAGAGAAAGGGAAAAATTAAATACATTAAATGGCTTAATGCATTTAAAACACATTATGCAACAGGACTCAACTATGAGGATTTTTTTCTGCTTGTCGGATCATATATATATATATATATATATATATATATATATATATATATATATATATACACACAGTGCTTAGCATAAGTGAACACACCCATGCTAAAGTTGACTAAAAAGAGTCTAATAAAATATCATCTTTTGGAAATTGATCTAAATGCCTAATTAAAAATTGTTCCCAACGTGTTTTGGATAAAAACATTTATTTCATAATTCCCCCCCCCCCCCCCCCCCACTTTCAATTCTTTTACTTCAATGAAAATAAAATATCAAAAGGATTAACAATGCAGATTTATTTTTTACAGCCATCTTTGATCATATTTACCAAGGGGGCAAATAATTCTGCCCAGCACTATGTGTGTGTGTGTACACACACACACGCACATGCACACATATTAGTGCTGTCAATCGATTAAAACAATAACTCGATTAATCAAAACATATTCTGTGATAAACTGCAATTAAAAACAGTTTTATAGGTTTATATTTAGTTTATATATTTTATAATGTAATAATTTCACAGTTAATCTCCACATTAATGTAGAGACAACAAAGAGTGTATTTTAAACACTTTTATGGATGAAGGTCAGTATCACTGACACTAATACAGCTACTGAAATGCTAGTGAAAGCTAGTGAAATGTCTCAATGAAAATTATTTCCCTCCCAATTTTAAACATTAATTATAGCCATTCACCATTACATTGTGATTAAAAGCTATCAATTTTTTTTCATTTATTAGGCTTCAAAAAATATAACAACTTTTAATTTAAGTAAACCTCCCATAAACCCATTATAAATGTCATATTTACCTGTGCCCTTCCTTCCTGTCTAACATACAGAACAATATACAGAAATTGAATAAAGTTATCAAACAGTCTGCAGCACTGCATTAGATTAAATATGGACTAATCCTTATTAAAGCTACAAAAGTTCTTTAGTCAAGAGCAGTGAGTAATTTTCTCTGTTCCCTTTGTTCTTTGATTAACTTTACTGACAGACAGAATTACTGTCACTTTAAAACCAACCTGCCGAATATGAGGCGGATCTCACACGCGCCTCATTCTCTCACAACTCTGTTCATTTAAGACTTTATTTAACTAATTTAAGACTGATCTTATTTAATGAGGATACTCGACAAAACTGATATTGTGGCAAAATTGTGTGTGTGTGTTATTGTTCGTTAAAGCGCGAAAGAGAACTGTATTCTGGCGTGCAGTCCGTGCGCTCGATACTGGCGCACGTCTTTCTGTGTGTCGTGTGTGCGTCGGGACATTCACATGCAGCGCATTCTCTTTTGTCTTGACGCACTTGAAGGGTTTAAAAGCATTTGCATGAATAAGAGCGGGATCATATAATGTAATGCTAGCCAAAGGATGATGGAAAAAACAGATGCTGCTTTAATTGTGTTTAAATATTTTAACTCGGGGACTTCCGGTGACGCCATGAGCGAAGAAGCAGCCTGATTTTACTACTCTGGGGAAAGGCCCTGAAAACTAGCCGAAATCCTACTATATAACCCAAATTTCAGTATAAAGTATTGTCAAACAAAATTGATTATGTCTACACTCAAAAAAGAAGCTGACAAGAAGAGTAAATCTACAAAAAAAGAAGAACGTCAACATGCTGAAGTGGACATGGACGTGAACGAAGATAAAATGGCGAAGGTGCTCGCGGAGTTACAACACTTGAGACAGGAACACACCGACGCTTCTAACAACACTAAAGCTACGCTGTCTAGGGTGGAAATATCCCTGAAAGATGTACTTGAGAGAACGGCTAATCTTGTGCAGCAAATTGGCGACACCAACCAGAGAATGAGCGACGCGGAAGACCAACTAATCCGTCATGATCGCGTGATGCGCTATTTGCTAGGAAGAGAAGCCAAACTTTCAGCTAAGTGTGAGGACCTTGAGTCAAGAGCGAGGCGTAACAACCTGCGCATTTATGGGATACAAGAGGGAGAGGAGAAAAACGACATGATTTCCTTTATAACTAACATGATACGGACCTCACTCAAACTACCGGAGGACATGGATCTCGGTGTGGAGAGGGCACACCGCTCACTGACCCTGAAGCCTAAAGACTCGGCACCACCGCGGTCAATAATTGTCAGATTCTCTAGCTACCAAGTCAAAGAACAAATAATACGAACGGCATGGAAAAGCCGTGACGTCACCTATCGGGGCCAGAGGGTGTATTTTGATCAGGACTACACGGCGGACACTCGTGAAAGGATTCGTGAAGTTATTAAGCAACTCAAACAGAAAAATGTGAGAGCTGTGTCGCCCTTTCCTGCACAGCTGAAGATTTATTTGGACACAGGAGTGAAGACGTTCCCTACGCTTTCGAGAGCGGCAGCGACTCTGGGCGAGTTGGGAATACACGTCAAGGTGGACGAGCGTGAGAACTGTCGAGAAGAGCTTTTGCGCAAAGTCTGGACCACAGCATCTGAAGAAGCGGCAGAGGGAACACTGAGCGTCGCAAACATGCGGGCATTCATGTAAAGAGACAAAGTGTAGCGGAGAAGTAGGCATTCATTACAGGACTTTGCAAACATAAGTGACAACAAGCAATGTGAGAGTAGGCTATTAGGTATGTAAGTTACAATCTTAGTATGGAAAAGGTCTTTTCCCTGCTGTGGGAGAGGGTAAGTCGATTTTTTTGTTTGTTTTTGTTTTTGTTCTGCTTTAATTGTTTTACTATGCTTTTTGCGAAGGCAACCCTGGAAGCAGCCTTTTGCTGTGAGACTGTTGCTACTACACGGAGTGTGGAAAGCCCCGTTCACACTACAAGCGACTTTGTCGCTGCATGTCGCCAGTGGCTGGCGATGAGGTCGCTAGTGGGAGTTCCCACTACTGGTTGCCTTTATGAATGACATCCAATGATGTGGAGAAGGATCATACGCGCTCCGTCTCCATAGCGACCGTCTTTAAGGTCGTCGGTTTGTTCTATTCACTGTTTGGAAGTCTGTTCAACGTTCTGTTCGCTTTTTTTTTACTATTGATAAACATTATTACTCTGAATATCGTAAATGTGCAATCATCTTCTGAAAGATACACGCCCTGCAATAGCTTTCATAAATGTCGATGACTATTTGGAGAAGTGTGCTCCCTAATTTGCCCATAATATGCATATGGAGAAACTAACAATCGTCTCAAATAACGTTCATGGTCTAAACCACCCTATAAAAAGAAAGAAGATTTTTAGCCAGCTAAGGAAAATGCACTGCTCATTTGCATTGTTACAAGAAACACATTTGAACGAATTAGAACACAAAAAAACTTAGGAGGGAGTGGGTAAACCAAACGTATAGTGCATCGTTTGGGAATAAAAGAGGAGTAGCCATTCTAATCAATAAGTTACTGGCATTTTCCACAGAAAAGGTTGTGCAGGATAAGAATGGGAGATATGTACTGATAGTTGGTAGATTATGGGAAGAGTACATAACCATTATGAACCTGTACGCTCCTAATGAATGTGATGACAACTTTTTTAAAGAAATAGCAAAGGAAATTGCAGAGAATGCAAAAGGGATCTTACTGGTCGGAGGAGACTTTAATGCTGTACAGGAAGGGAAACTAGACAAAACCCCGGCAGAAACAGGCCCACAAAGTAGGAAAACAAAAATACTCAACAACATGTTAATAGAACTAGGCTTGGGGGACCCATGGAGACTTAAAAACCCAAATAGGAAAGATTGTACCTTTTATTCGAATGTCCATAATAGTTATTCAAGGATTGATTTTTTCTGTCTCTCTCAACAGCATATGTATAAAGTGATTGGCTGTCATATAGATACAATTACACTGAGTGATCACGCCCCTGTTATTTTACAATTAGATTTGTGTAAGGACTCTTTCTTTAGATATTGGAGGTTAAATGTATCACTACTTACAAATAGAGCAATAGTTCAGGAACTAAGACAAAGTTTGACAGAGTACTTGGAACTAAATGACAATGGGACGGTGTCGCCACCTGTTTTGTGGAGTGGAGCCAAAGCAGTATTAAGGGGGAAAATGATCCAAATTTCATCTAGACTAAAGAAACAGCGCTCCGAGGAACAAACTAAACTTGAAAACAAAATCAAACTATTAGAAATTGAACATAAAAATACAGGGACAAGTAACACATTGACAGAGCTAAAAGAAGCTAGGAAAGAGTTAGATAGGATTCTTACCTACAAAGCAGAAGGGGCCTTGAGGTTTTCTAAACAGAAATATTATGAAATGGGGAATAGAGCTAGTCGCCTGTTAGCTTTCCAACTCCGAAAAGCACAGTCTGCCAGAACAATATACAAAATAATTGATCCCACCCGTAAGACGCTATATCGTCCCAAAGAAATAGCTAATGCCTTTGCTTCCTTCTACAGAAACTTATATAAGGAACCAAATACATCAAATGATGGACAAAAACATAAAATAGATACATTTCTTACTAATTTAAATTTAACCACTCTGTCTGGAGAAGAAGCAGCGAGTATGGTTTCAAACATAACCGAGATTGAAATAAGAGAGGTGATCAACAAGCTGAAAAATAATAAATCTCCAGGGACAGACGGGCTCCCTGGAGAATTTTATAAATGTTTTACAGACATTCTACTACCAGTATTGACGAAGGTTTTTAATTACACGGCACGCTTAAAAACGGTGAACTACCTTCTTCGTGGTCTGAGGCCATTATTTCAGTCATCTATAAAGAAGGAAAAGATGCAACCCAGTGCGAAGGATATAGACCAATTAGCCTATTATGTACAGATTTAAAACTTCTGACTAGTATTTTAGCTAAAAGGATACAGAAACACATTAAAAAACTTATTCACCCGGATCAGACGGGGTTCATTCCTAACCGCCTGAGTGCTAATAACATAAGGAGAACTCTGAACGTTATAACACAGGCCAGCGGATATAAACAAGATTCCCTGCTGATCAGCTTTGATGGGCAAAAAGCATTTGATACAGTTAATTGGCAGTTTTTGTATAGCACACTGATATCTATGGGTTTTCACCCACAGTTTGTGGAATGGATAAAAGTAATATACACAAATCCTAAATCGCGAGTCAGGGTAAATGGTTGCTGTTCCGAGTTCTTCTACCTTGAGAGAGGAGTGCGTCAGGGGGATTGCCTAAGCCCCTTACTCTTTGCTATAAACATCGAACCCCTAGCAGCATCGATTAGACTGAATAACGAAATTAAGGGTATTGTAGATAAAAATAGGAGGGAGCACAAGATCTCACTTTTTGCAGATGACATTCTTGCATATATCAGTGATCCAGCCACATCTGTACCCTCACTTGTTGAAACGTTAGAGAAATATGGCAGACTCTCGGGCTACCAAATTAACCAATCTAAATCAGAAGCAATGTTATTAAATGGCCACCTACCCACTAATGTAAAGAGTAGATTTAAATTTCGAATGTCTAATCAGGGATTTAGATATTTGGAAATCTTTATAACCCCTCAATCATCACAGTTGTTTAAAGCAAATTATGGGAAATTATTGGATGAAATCAAGAAAGATTTAGCAAGATGGGAAATATTACCTCTTTCACTTATAGGGCGAATAGAAACCATTAGAATGAACGTTCTACCTAGATTACTTTTTCTTTTTCAATCATTACCTATACATGTCCCCATGCCCACGTTCACTACATTAAACAAATGGCTCTCAAAATTTATTTGGCAAAACAAACGTCCGAGAATTAAATTGAAATCTCTTATGTGCCCTAAAGAGCTTGGTGGGCTTAATATACCAAATTAAAAAAATTACTACTGGGCTGCACGACTTAGATCAATGGTCACCTGGTTTTGTCGGGATGAAGAGGCAATCTGGTACAAGATGGAACAAGGGGACTGTCAAAATATATTTCTTGATACTCTTCCATTTGTCAACCAAGACACATGGTCTAAAAATAAAATTAACAATGAATGGGTTCAGGCTACACTTACCACCTGGTCTAAAATTAAAAAGACACTGACTCTTCCCGGTTCACTATGTAGAGCTATTCGAATAAACCATAATACTGAGTTTCTCCCAGCACCCGGATTAAATAACTGGGCGGAAAAAGGGTTGATTCTGTTGGGTCAAATGTTTGAGAACGGAGGTCTATTGTCTTTCCAGCAGCTACAACATATGTATGACCTCCCAAACCAGGACTTGTTCAAATATTTACAATTGAGACACTATTTACATAAACATAAGGACTGGCAAACTTTACAAAAGCCACCTTCTGACATTGAGCAATTTTTCATATCAGTAACAAAAGGGACAATAACTGCTAAATATATCTCTCACTTTTACAAAATATTACAAAGAGAAGCTACTGAGGATACAAAAGTTATAAAGGAGAAATGGGAACTAGAAATGAATATAATAATTACGGATGAGGAATTGGAACAAATGTTTCAAGAGGGGCATAAAATATCAAGTAGTCCAATGCTGAGAGAATTTGAGTGGAAAATCAAAGTAAGGTTCTTTAGGACCCCTTTTATCATATCTAAGTTCAGTGGGACTTCAGACAAATGTTGGAGGGGCTGTGGTCTTGTGGGAGATCACACTCATATATTTTGGGATTGTCCAAAATTATTGAACTATTGGAAAGATATACAAGATGAAATTGATAAATGTTTGAGTATTAAGATTCCACTGGACCCATCCTTTATTATTCTGGGAATTTTTGAGAACAAAATTAGGACGAATTATCATTTTCATCTCTTGAAAATCCTGCTTGTACTTGCAAAAAAAATGATTACAGTCTCCTGGCTGAGACCGCATAACCTGACTCCGCCAGATGGATTTGCTCCGCATATCCATCTGGAAACCTTCCGTTGAAGTAGTTTTGGTAAGGGGCGAAAATACTGGTTAGCTGATTGGCCTATGTTGGTGATAGACGGGCCAAATTAACCAATCAGATCAACGAAGCATATGACGTACTAACAGAGCGTATCTTTTCCTCTGAGAAAAGCCTCCAGAGCAGTGTTTTGCTCTTCTTTCAGTGAAGAAATACTCTGTAATTCCGATAAAACTTGCTCGATAGCCACGCTGATGCTAGTTTCATCCGCTGAAGCCGACATGTTCTTTAGACTGAAGTGACGCGCTTCTCGTTGCGTCACACCTCAACCCGCCTCAAAGCCAACGCTGATTGGACGTTCGTTTGGTGAACTGCTCCCAAATTTTCTTTAACGGAAAGTATCCAGACTGATCTGCGAGTGAAACCTTGAAAGCTCGCGAGATCAGGATGGTCTCACGAGGCTAGAGACCGCAGCCCCCCACAATTTCTCAATGGAAAAACAAGGTGAAGGAAGTGTACTATATGGAACAAATTACAGCAAGATTGCAGATGAAAACGGATCTATTTATGGACCAGTGGTCCCCCATCCAAATGTATATTCCATGATACCTATGTACTGTGAAGCATATGCTGGCTATATATATCTATTTCCTTTTCTCTATGGACGATATAAAGGCTTTAGGGGAGTGATGGACATGTATTTTGTATGGGATGTATCCATGTATATTGTACCATCCAGGGTATCGCATTTGTGTGTTGTGAATTGCACTTTTTTGATTTCAATAAAAAACAAGTAAAAAAAATATATATATATTTTAACTCGTTAAACTGGGCAAAAATCAATCCCATGCGTTAACATTGACAGCCCTAATATATATATATGTATAGGTGTGTGTGTGTGTGTGTGTGTGTGTTAAGCCCTATTGCATAATGTTTTTGTTGTATATGTGCGTTGTCATATTTTGTCATCTATATTAAAACATTTGATTGTTTTTATTTTATTTTTTATTTTTTTAATTTACTATAAAATCTAAACAATCATGTTTTTACACACTGATATGAGTAATAGCTAAAATAATAAAGCCATCACACCCTTGTTGTCACAGACCGTGACATAAGGACCGACATTTTGTAGAAATATTCGTTCACCATATTTGTGGCAGTGAATCTTTTTACTTGTCCTGTTTTTGTCAATGGGCTGTATCCCTCATTTTAAAGCAAACAGGTTTCATGGAATCCCAACAAATTAGTTTTAAGTTAAGAAGATTAAAAATAGGTCAGAGTTAGTCCTATGTTTATCTTTCCTATCTTTTTTTTGCCAGCATGTCATGATCATGCAGTGGTAAAATGTGAAAGCCCATTGAAACGGTCAAAGTCCATAGAGAGCCATTAAGTGTGTGTGTGTGTGTGTGTGTGTGTGTATTTGTAGAGTTTAGCACAGCTGTAGTTTAACTATGGCTGCTTGTGGTTTGGCCTCAGAGGAGGTTTTGGGTTGAGGGGGGTTTAGAAGGAATTGCAGTGCAACAGTAAAACTGGCAGGTGGGGCAGGTGTCTTTGTGTGTGTGTGTGTGTGTGTGTGTGTGTGTGTGTGTGTGTGTGTGTGTGTGTGTGTGTGTGTGTGTGTGTGTGTGTGTTTATGTTTGGCTGCTTGAGAGTTATTTCGGCGTAGGATGTTTGAAACAGCTGAATGCTGATGACTGTGTAGAAGATTGTATGTAATACTTTGTTATAGCAGTTTAAGATTAATGATCTTTGGCAAGTCAATCTGTGCAGCGTTGAGAATATTTTAGTTCCCTGCCCCAGTAAACAGTCGGCTGAGACCCTTTAAACTTTTCTTTATACAAAGAGTCATGCTTTACACTATTAAGAAAACCAATATATCAGCCTGACTGATTAGTTGGCCAGTATTTGGCAATTTTATATTACTATTATTGCCTGACAAGTGTGCATGTCTGGGTGATATGTGGGATAAAACCCCATAGACTTAGAGTGAAGAAGGGACCAGATTGTCATAGACTTAACTTAGTTTGTCACTTTAGTTAGTAACTACACTACTGTTCGAAAGTATTGAGTTGGAAAGATTCTCGTCTTGTGTTCACCTAAGGCTTCATTAATTTGATCAAATAATAGTAAAGACAGTAATATTGTGAAATATTATTACAATGTATCTTTAATTCATTTTACAATAACTGTTTTCTATTTCTATGAATTCTATAAATTTGTCTTCAGTGCCACAGAACCCCCCCCCCCCCCCCCCCCCAGGATTCTTTGATGAATAGAGAGTTCAAAAGAACTACTTTTGTTTTAGTAGACTTGTTCTTAAGTCTATGAGTATTTAATGCAATTACATCAGAAGTAACTGTATTTAATTTACAGAAAAATTAAGAGTAATGCCTTGCTTTAAATAATAATAATAACATTTTAAAAAAAAAAAATTAATTACTTGGTAATGAGTTACACCCAACACAGGTGACATTATACACCTTTAAAAAAAATCAATCATGATCAATTTAATGCATACTTGCTGATTAAATGTATTACAGTTACATACAGTACCAGCCCACACATAAAAAGGATGAACTATTATTGTGGTGCTTTAAAATTGTTATATATATATATTATATATTATATTATATTATATATATAAACTACTGTGGCCACTGTGAACTATCGTTGTATGGAAAAGATATGTGAGAAGATTATATTAAATTTTTTATATCTTTGTTCCATGTAAAAATAACAGTTTATGGGTTTGGAACGACATGAGGGTGAGTTAAAAATGACACAATTTTCATTCTTGGGTAAATTGTTTCTTTAATTATAGTTTTGGTTGTGGATGCCATCTAGAAATGGTTATTTCTCCAGAATACAGATTTTACAGAATGAGAATATATAGATGAGGTGCAAACTTTTCTTGTGAGATGGACAAAACGGGCAAATGTATAGTTTTTTTTCTTTCTAAAAACTTTTCTAAGCAGTAGTAGATCATTTCCCCCAACCCCCCCCCCCTTTTTTTTTCTCATGACACTCAGCATTATGAATAACTCACTTAAGCACATCTTTTCTAAAGCAGATTCCTTAGGGTAAAATAAACTGTCATAAATCCTTGAAGGCGATGCCAAATAAAGCAGATTTCAAACTCCGTAATTTAGCTCTCAGCAATCATGTTGTTAGAAAACTGCTGGATCAGCTTTGTGAATTTGAGTAATAACCATGAGCTAACATATAAATTCAGCGAGAATGTGTCAGAGACAGACTGAATTGGTTGGTTAGAAGAAGATCCAGTGGTTGGTGTTTTGAGCCTACTTGGCTCTGGTAGATTGGTTTGGTTGAGTCGTACGGTCATACTTGTAAATTTATCAAGTGGCTGCCATCAGTCTGAGTGTTGGGTGATAGACATTTGGTTTGAATATACTGGGGTTTTGGTTAAATTACATAAGGAACTGAAATGTTATGAACATCTTTCATTGTTTCAGCACAAGTCTTCAGTAAAGCTGAATTTTGGTGAGCTGTGCCAACATCCACCAATCCCTTCCCTCCCACCCGATTTGATCGCCATGGTGATGGCACCCCGTGCTCTTGTAACCAAACATGTTATTCATTCCCAGGCCCTGGCCTTGGCCGTGGCCCGGTTCCCGGTTTTAGGAGAGCTTTCTCATGAGATGGGAGCACAAACAGGCACATGGAGATCCAAGCAATTTAATCACCATGACTATTAGGCCACAGTCTTAAAATGGTCTGGCTGTGAGAACAGACCACCCCACCCTACCAATGGTCTCGGTTTCTCTTTAGTCTATTTCAGTAAAGTTCTTTTGTTCACCTTTGTCTTTCTCCTCTCTTTAGGGTGAGGTATGTTCTCAAACATGTCTGCTGCAAGCATCTGACCCCTGAGTTTTGTCAGGACTGGGTGGTGGTTTAATTATGAACAGGCCCTGTTTATGTAAGCTTAATTAACTATGTTTAATTAGGTTGGAGTTTTAATCAAATTCCAGAACATTGTTAAAGGGGAGCATACATAAATTCAACACTTTGTTTAAAGCTTTCATGTAAGAATAGGGCTCATTGTTATGTCTCTGCTTAGAAAGCGTAGTTGTTTTTTAAATGGTTCATTTTTTTGTTTCTTTTGTCCAGCCATACAAGTACAACTGCTATATATTTGAATGAAGAAAGCTCAGATTGCCCAAACAAAATCATGTATTTTAATAGCATTTCCAATCACAAATAAAATGTATACATTGCAGTTCAAAAGTTTGGGGCGGTGACTTTTTTTAAAAATGTATATATATATTTATAAATGTTTTTGTCCCTTATGCTCACCAAGGCTGCATTTACTTGGTAAAAATAGTAATATTGTGAGATATTACAATTTTAAAAATAAATGTTTCAATATATTTTGAAATGTTATATATTCCTGTGATGGCAATGCTGAATTTTCAGTATCATTATTCACTTATTTAAAATAGAAATGATAAATGTCTTTTACTGTTACTTTTGGTCCATTTAATGTGTCCTTGTATTTAAAAAAAAGTAAAGCATTAATTACTTTTCATTTCTTATAATTTTTCCTCTTCAATTTTCCACTTATAATTCCAACCTATAATGAGCAACGGAAACAATCTCATGGCTTTGAATAGAAAATAGGACATTAGGTCTTTCTCTCTTTTCACATTCCTCTATACTGGACAGTATGCCAGATGGTCCTGTCTGCTATTATCTTTAGGTGGTGTGTGTGTGTGTGTGTGTGTGTGTGTGTGTGTGTGTGTGTGTGTGTGTGTGTGTGTGTGTGTGTGTGTGTGTGTGTGTGTGTGTGTGTGTGTGTGTGTGTGTGTGTGTGTGTGTGTGTGTGTGTGTGTGTGTGTGTGTGTGTGTGTGTGTGTGTGTGTGTGTGTGTGTGTGTGTGTGTGTGTGTGTGTGTGTGTGTGTGTGTGTGTGTGTGTGTGTGTGTGTGTGTGTGTGTGTGTGTGTGTGTGTAGAAAGGGGACACAGACACATGGATATCCAGCCACATGTAATTTGTCTTGATCAAAGGTGCAGCTAATGCAAAAATCTGAGATCCTAGCCAAAATCACTTTTCTAATTTTCTTGCACTATAAAGAACATTTAGTATGACTCAACCATGTCGCAAATGATCGTTTTATTCCTGCAGGACCTGTTAGGCTATAACTGGTACAAATAAATGAGACCAAGATCTCATTTGTGTGGCGGGGGGCAAGTTCAACCACAAAGTACCTTGACTGTGTGTCACACCCCGTGAACAAATACTAGTGTAATTACTAGTTTTGTTGACCAGTATTGACCTGATTTCTCTCTTTTTCCTTCCAGTCAAGTGCGTCTCGGAGACAGCAGCGCATGATAAAGAACAGAGAGTCTGCCTCTCTCTCCCGGAAGAAGAAAAAAGAGTATTTGCTGACGCTGGAGGCCCGTCTGAAGGTGGCGCTTTCTGAGAACGAGAAGCTGAAGAATGAAAACGGCACATTGAAAAGACAAGTGGAAGGCCTGATGAGTGAGGTGGGTGTCCATGCTTTCTACACTAGCATTCCAACAGTTTAGTTTGTTAAGATTTTTAAAATGCTTTTGAAAGAAGTCTCTTATGCTCACCAAGGCTACATTCATTTGATCAATACAGTAAAATGCAGTTAACACTGTAATATTGTAAAACAATATTACAATTTAAAATAACTGCTTTATGTGGGCTATATATTTTCAAATATAATTTATTCCTATGAAGGCAAAGCTTAATTTTCAGCATCTTATTCCAGTCTTTAGTGTCACATGATCTCTCAGAAACCATTCTAAAATGCTGTCTTGGTGCTCAAGAAACATTTCTTATAAGAGTTGAAAATCATTGTCCTGCTTAATGTTTTTGTGGAAATCATAATACATTTTTTTTCAGAATGCGTTGATGAAATAGTAATCTCTTGTAACATTATAAATATCTTTGCTGACTTGTTTGATCAAATGAATGCATCCTTGCTGAATGAAAGTATCAATGTATTTAAAAATAATAATAAATAAAAATAATGACCCAAAACGTTTAAACAGTAGTTTACCTTGATCTAATTGGAGGCTGTAATTGCATGGAAGATCTTTGATTATTAGCAGACCAACTCAAAGTAATACTGTTGATGTGTTTTTTTGTGTTTAATGGAGCTTTTAGGGTTGATTTTTGTCTACTATATGAAG
Organism: Rhinichthys klamathensis goyatoka; assembly: GCF_029890125.1. Taxonomy (NCBI): domain Eukaryota; kingdom Metazoa; phylum Chordata; class Actinopteri; order Cypriniformes; family Leuciscidae; genus Rhinichthys; species Rhinichthys klamathensis. The sequence continues at coordinate 8,426,242 of NW_026606800.1, forward strand.
AATTGAAATTGAAATGGGGTGTGCTGTTGCTCTAAATTATGTTAGTGTCTCTTCTCACGAGTGAAGAAGAGACACTAAAAGGGGCATGTCTAGTGTAAAATCATGAACCTGAATCTCCATTTCTTCCACTCCAGAAAGGACATTTTTTCTTATACATGATATTTTTATTTCTTATGCATGTGCTGTGATTATGTTATGATTATTTTAATTCCTTTTCTGTAAAGCACTTTGAATTACCATTGTGTATGAAATGTGCTATATAAATAAACTTGCTTTGCATTGCCTTGCCTAATACCTTATCATTATTCATCTCTTAAGAACTCTGTGCTAAAAGCAACAGCTCCAAAACGGAGGGCTGTGTGTCTTATGGCAGTTCTGGTCTTCTTGGTCTTCAACTTGGGTCCAATGAGGTAAATAATTTAAATTAATCATACCATTTCAGTATTTTAATTTGTTACAGATTGCACTTTCAGATTGGTAAATGAATAAATCTGTGTCACATGAAATTTGGAGATGGAAGTACTTGGTGGCATAAGGAAAATTTGGTGGTCCCATGGAAAGATTCCCATATGTAACTCTTCTGAAGGAACCAGTAGGAATGTGTTATATAAAGGTTTTTAATATCCTGACTTGTTTTATTTCCTTTTGTGTCCCACCAAGTCTGCTTGGAGGATACAGAGGGTCTACGTTTCCTGCTGCCCCTGCGTTCAATGGCAGACACCTGCTGGGCTTTTCCCCTGAGTCAGAGAGAATCCTCGATTCAGACAGGCCTCAGACTGATACATTTAACCCTGTGAACAGGTAATACTATTCTGTAGTCTTCTACAGTTGCATGAACACCTAGTCATGCTCAGTCCTCTGTGTGGGACTGGAAACACCAGATACCCTTTCCTGCCAAAGCTTGCAATTTTTGTTTTACAAAACACGTCAGCACAGGTGTTGAGTGACTCTGACCAAATGCCTGCATAAGAGAACAAGGCTCTGTTTTCACATCTGCCCCCCACACACATTTTCATACTGAAACTGGTCAGCTAGCTAAGTTTGTTATTTTATCTACCCAGGATGATGTTTTGAAAGGCAATACTGGCTTCTCATGTCCAAATAAATTGCTTCAAAAACATACACATAGAAGACTTCAAATACCCCCACATGAAAAGACAGATATTTGAAGACATGATTACTTTGAAAACCTGTCTCTATGTTTTCCCAAATACATTCATCAAGCAGGTCTAGTGAATTTTGAGTTACTTCACTCCCAGGGGTCATGTTTCAAACTTCCTGGGGCCAGAGTTAGACAAAATCACCAGCTTTAGTAAGACTGAGTTTTTTTTTTTTTGGCCCAAACAGTTGGTGTTCCACAAGGCTAAATTTTAGGTCAGTTTTTATTTCACTGCCTCTTTATTTACTCTCTGGCTTTTCCATTTCTGCTGTTTTTTCCACTAACAGCCATTCCTACTCTTGACTAAAGTTTTCTTATCCAGTTCAAACTGTGTAATAGGTTCTTTGAAAGGCATTGTAGGGTTGGATTGTTTGAGCTGGTTAGTTTTTTGGCTATCCGGGGAGCAAAGCAGGAAATTAAATTATGTAATTTAGCACTGGAGAAAGGATATAGATCCAGATCCAGATGTTGAGATCCAGAGGATATTGAGATCCAGATGTTGTTTTTCTATAGGGAGTTAATTTACCCTGCAAGAATTCAGAAATCTCTTTTGAAATCTCCAGTTTATAGAATATTTTCACAGATCTCGTAGCTCTTGCTCCTGTATTTGACATTTCTAAAGGGTTTATCCTCAACTTTCTGCCTGCTTCCCAGTCTGAGTTAGGATCTGCCCAGAGATTGTGTTTCTAATAGTCCAGGGTTTGTCCTATGTAAAGCATTTTTTATTGTTGAGTGCTAAATATATTAAGAAGTTTAGTCTGCTGTCTTAATTTCTTTCTTTTCTTTAAATTTAAGCCCACAGTAATCCAGACTTTCCACTCACTATTTCTACTGTGGGATGAGCTTCTCTATGTCAGCAAAGATTGCTTCCCAGAGCTTCACCGTCACTCATCCCCAACCCGAAGTGTGTGACATGTTGTTTCAGAGGCCACGTTTTCCTGGTTTTCTGGAGCTATTGTGTTAAGCTGTAAATGTCTACACAAGTTTCTTGCAGGGAGATGGTTTAGGATTTTGTTGTTCATGATGTCTTGGATTTATTTTAAGTACAGGTTCACTGTACCTGTGCTAAACATGAACTTGGCATTAGTTGTTGGCAGTGTTCATTTATAGCTTTTAGAGATGCTCTCTTTTCCCAAAGACAAGATAAGAAAGAACCATCTTGGCTTGCACACTTGCACATGGTATTCTTTCAGATGTTAAGCCAGTACCAAGAGATGATTAAAACAAGAGCCTTATAAAATTCCGTACATTGTTTTGGAATTAAAACGTCCTTATAAAGACTCTAAACCCCCTTCTCCATTCTTTCCTTGTTACACTTTCCTGTCTTTAATGTTATTTTTTTCTCTCTTTCTCATAGGTTGGAGGATGTGCTATCAGAGCAGAAGGCTCTGATGGTGGTCAAGGATCCTCTATATTTCAGAACTCCACCACCCTGCCAGCCACCCGTCAACAGGACCAAGTGCATAAAGTCAGTACTGAGCTTGTTTAACATCAATGTTGACATTACCCCACCCCCTTTCACATTCAAATGTTGTTTTATGATACATTTAATAGTGTTAGTAGTATCTGGCAGTTCTGGGACAAGCCAGTTCTCTTAAAGTTTTGAGTACTACAGAGCATCTAGTCCGCAGTGCCCTAAATTTGCCTATCTGATCTGAACCGAGAAGCACTTTTTATTACAATAGCCCAAAACAATAGCTCTGTCTGGTACATAACCTTCTGAGCTCTGTTGTTATGACAGTAAAAGATAATTGTAGCAATCTTTCTATCGGTGCTCCAACACTTGTTAGACCAGCTTTTTAAAAATGGATAGTTACAGTCCTTTATTTTATAATGGATTCAAATATGGCTTAACCTCATAATCCTCTATAAACGCACTTATTACATCAGTTTTATATATAGTAATCATTTTACAAAAAACAAAACAAAACATGGTTTACAGTGGTTTTATGGCCCCAATATACTTGATTGAAGAGAAATCCAAGAACAAACTGGTGTGACGTCTTTTTTAACAAAATCAGGCCAAAATAAAGTTTGTTGTTCGTTGGGAGTTTGAATCAGCTTGCCACTGGCTGGTAAACACCTTCGAACTACCATTTGTCTGTGGCGAGTACGTAATAGGTAGGTGTGACTCTGAGGCTCCGCCTTTGATGTTCTCCGGTTCATTTCTTCTGTTTATTCCGTCGAGTTCAGACGCCTACAAGTAAAAACATGAATACACTGGAGAGCCGCTTTATAGTAGAAATTGAAGTTTTAATTCTAATCGAAAGAGACACAGAAACTTTTTTTATGTTTAATACTGAAAAGCTGCTTGCTTTTAAACAATCTATTGTATAAATTGGTTTATAAATAAATGTGACATGACTTTACTGGAGTGCCGCATTGCAGAGCTCGTACAAACATATCCACTAAATTATCGCTATGAACAGATCCTCCTTAACTATTGTTTTCTCACCACTGTCATTTTTGTTGTGCGTTTTAGTTATTAAAAGGAAAGATATTCAAAGAACATATTCATCTAAACGCTGCTCTCAGCAGTGTGCCTAACAGTATACTGCTGGCCATGCATTTCAAACTTCTTTTTATCCCTAAGCGAAGAAAAAAAGAACTTTGCTGTGAGTATATCGGGGTATTTAGAACAGCTAATGTTAAACTTATAGCTTTAATAAGCACCTCAGAGTAAAAAATTTTTATTCTTCTCTGTATACACCTTTCTTATATCATTTAGCTTGGTTGCCATTTCAAATCCGATGTCCAGCCATTCATCAAAAATTCATAAGTCCACAAAGCTTGTTGACCATATGTTTTTTATGCTAAACCACTCTTTGAATGACATAATTTTTCATTTTACTGCCTGATATCTTATCAAATTGAGAGGATGTTTCTGCTCTGCATAACTATAGGATAGCGCATGAGCTGAGAGGCTGGGTACATCGTCATGAGGTTGAGCGGACCAAAACCCGCCGCTTGAGCAACACTCAACACAGAGGCAGAACCATCCCGGTATGAACTTACAACACTTTTCCTCTTTTAAGCCTCCAATTGTCTTTCTAAATTTATGTTATTCTTTATTTTTTGCTTTCTTTCTGACATTGTTAAAAATCTGTCCTAAAGATTGGATTTGAAATCCAAATCAGATTTGTGTGAACAAAGCCAGAGAGAGACACCTAAGGGCCTTGACATTGTCCAGTTGTAGTCATTGAAGAGTCTTTTTTCTTTCTCTTTGACCTTCAGCATGACATCTGTATTGGTACGACTCAAGTGCAGACTCTTTGTTGCATACCTCCAACCCAGATACAGGCAGCTGAGAACCACCAGGATATAACACTGTTTATTTTCTTTAAATAGATCTTTCTAAATGTTTACATTAGGGATGAGACCCCTTTCTTTGCTCTCTCTCTCCTCTCACACTGCTTGTCTCCCACTTTTAGTATAATCCAGTAGTCTTGGGAAAGTAAACACCCCCCTACCACAATCTGACTTCTCTCTGACTAATTTCCTTTTTTTCCTTTACAGTCTCTGCCACACTAAGTCTGATTCGCTTCAAAACCACTGTCTGTATCTTTACTTGATTTGAATGCGTGTAAAAACCCTCGCTGCTCTGTTTAAGCTTTAAAATCCATATATGCAGTTAACAGTTTCCACAATTCATATAATAAATTAATGTTAATATTTCACTACTATTAAAGTAGTGTCTGATGTCTTTTGTAACACTCTAAATTAATCAAAAGTAACAGTAAAGACATTTAATGTGTCCTTGCTGAATAAAAGTATTAATTTTTCAACAACAAAAATTACAACAACTTACTAATCCCAAACTTTTGAATGGTAGTGTTTACCATTCAAAACTCTACATTACTATTTAATACACAGAAGCAGCATAAATGTATTAACACTGAAATCAAAATGGTGGGAAAATATGAATCGGTTATACAACCTTATTTACTGCTTGTCTGTTGTGCAGGGGACAAAATATGGCAAAAAATTATGGCTACCAACTTGAAATTGTCAAAGAATTGTCTTGAAATGCATACACGCATTTTACATTTACTTTATTTGATAGTCATACAACATATTGACTCCTGAAATGGTTATACCACAGCCACAAATCAATGATAAAAGATCAGAGATTAGCCACAGGATTGTGTAGCCTAAAGGTTTGAAGAACTTGGCTGGAAGCTAAAAAGAATACAGTCCATTATTTTTGAACCAATAACCTGTGGCATAACATCGCATAAATGTTCAAGAAACATATTTTACCATCTTTGGTAGCAGAATGTCTACTCAAATCTGTATTGAAATAATTTAACATGAATAGTCCTGTGGCAAAAAAGCTTCTCAATTCTAGTTCCAGAAACCTTCCCTTGAGCCTCATTTTGGCTTAATGTGAAGCTGTATGCTTTATACACCGTACAGGCAGAATTAATCAGACTGTACTTGTTTGCTTTAGTTCCTTATCATTTATTTTATCAGATAACTAATAGTGAGAGCAGTTGGATGGACAGCTTGTTATGATTTAGAGAAGCATAGTGTGCAGCAGGTTGATTGTTTGAAAGGCTGTCCTGTGTTCGAAGGGTCTGCCTTATGTGTGGAAACTGCCCTGACAGACACAAACACACACATATATTCACTGATAACCATTTTCCACTAATAGGTTCCCATCGGCCAATCTGAAGTCATTCCATGCGTTTCCATTACATTAAAGGCCTTCTGGCCCAGAAAAACTGGTGGTCTTAAACAGGAACCGCTAACGCCAGATAAATAATGTCCTCACCACAAACATCTAGTTCGCTCCCATTATAATCACAAAGCTGTGTACTCCGGTACCGCCAGTTGCAGCAATATTTGCTTTCCGTCACCAGGACTGAGGCACTAAGTAAATACTGCCATGCAGAGCGCTGAGAGGTTAGGTGATTGGAGATGGATGGGTATACTGACAGATGGCTATTTCCCAGACTCTGTGTACTGTCGACACAGCACAGAACTAAACAAAGTGTGAGAGAGATGCACTTTATCAGCCTAACACTCGATGACAGGAGCTTAAGCATAGAGATGTTAAAGCACGTACAGTGTGACACACATGGGAATGTGCTTGTGCTCGTATTCATTTTGTATAATTTGGTAACAGAAAGTGACATTTTTCTTTTCTTTGTCCGACAGAAAGCAGCAGATAAACGGGCTGAGGTACCACAGATAATGACACAGATCCAGTACACGGATTCCTCTGAAAAGTAAGTTTCACTAAATGTGTGAGGAAGTTCAGCATATTTGTCATCATGGTCTGTGTATGAGAGTCAGTTATCAGTTCTCGATTCTGCAGTGTTGCACCTATGCTATACAGCCTTTTTAATGGGGTATTTGCTTATGTGAGCAAAACGGTAAAAAACAGTCCCTTTATTTGTAATGTAAACTTTGTACAAATGTTGTAATGTTTAGTAATGTGTGTTCTGAGAAATGGTCTGAGGACAATTTGAATTTATGTATTACAAGACACTGAAGTTTGACGCCCAATTCGCCATCTGCCAAAGTCGGTGGTAGATTTGGCAAAAAATTGGAGCGTGTAGAGGTGCGGAATTCTGGAATATTTAAGATATTTTTTTTAAAGCTGTCATCAAATTCAGTATTAATGCTCGAGGGAAATTGTTCAAACAATGCCATATATAATAATTTTTTTAAAATCTTTTTGTGCACGATCATCCGTACATGTTATTCCAAGAAAACATCATTTGTTTGTAATCTTTCATGAAGTTATAATGCCTCTGTAATAACAACAGCCAAATTGCTATATAAGCATCGTTTTAGGCTGTTCTTGCAGGCCATTCAGCCTTTAATATATATTTTTTTCTAGATGTTAACCCTGTAATTACGAGATGCTCTCAGTCTCAAGGGTGAAATTGACCCTCAGCTGTCATGTTCCAATCACAAAGCCACCTCACAAGTGGGTGCCGGTGTGGTTTCTCCCAAGGTTTTTTTCTCCATTCTGTCACCTGATGGAGTTTTGGTTCCTTGCCACTGTTGCCTTGGCTTTTGGCTTGCTTAGTTGGGGACATTTAACATTTAATATTCAATAATATTATTGATCTGCCTTACTTAAGGTGGACGTTGACGCAATTTCTTTTAGAAACAAACTTTGTTATATTGTTTTCATGTTATCACTGTGAAGCGCTTTGATACAATCTGTATTGTAAAAAGCGCTATATAAATAAAGGTGACTTGACTTGACTTTTAAGAGGGGAGTAGACCTTCTCTGCAAACTCCATTTTGGAACTCTTCTCTTTAATATTTTTACACCTTAAAGAGGTATCTGCTTACATACCTCTATTTTTGTTTGTTTTTTTATTTCGTGTTTTTGGGTGGCTCACTTGCTCTCCCTCAGGGTAAATCATATTTTTGACTGCTATAGTTTGGCTGACCTCAGCAGTACATTGGGCAAAAAATCAGCATGGCTGACATTCCATTGCATCAGAGGGACAGGGGAAAGGCCACATTCACACAGGAAAGAGTTTTATCAAGAGATTTGTGAGAATTAGATTAGATAATTAGTATTTTTATTATAACATATGCAAAGTAAACCAGATACAGCTGGAAATTTTTGATATGAAATAATCAGTAGATATATATATAATTCCCTCTTCAGTACAAATCAAAGGCTTTACCTGCAGTAAACATCATAACTGGCACATGCTGTTCTAATCCGTGATAAAATGTAAATCAGTGTTTGAAGTGTTTGTATCCTTTATGTAGGGTTCCCAGCAGCGAGCTGCAGGTGTATTACGCCCCTCGCCGCACCTACAATGACTTCTTTGATGAACTCAACAGAAGAGGGGACACATTCTACGTGATCTCTTTCCGCCGGGTAAGTTGACCACCCCATCTATCTGCCTATCTGTCTTTTCATCTATCTGGTTTCTATCGGCCTGTGGCCACACATGAACATGGTTCATTGATTTTAGAGCCCACACAGCATCATAAAGGGACACTTGAGATGGTTCCACCACAATAGAGCACATGGCCTGTCAGAGAATCTTCTAGCATGTGTTAAATCTTGGGAGGTCTTTATAAACTCCTGTTTTTTCAATTTGTAAACTATCGTTCTTGTTTGAAATAAAACACACAGTCGGTTTTGTATTGCCACCTTGACCGCATGTCTCTGTCATTTTTAAAGATATACAAGGCAGTAAGCTAATCTGTAAGTTTTTTTTTTAATGTAAATTAGATTTTATCACACTAATTATACTGTACAAAAGTTTTTGGTCAATAAGATTTAAAGAAATGAATACTTTTATTCAGCAAGGATGCATTAAATTGCTCAAAAGAGACAGCAAGGACATTTATAATGTTACCAAAGATTTCTATTTCAAATAAACTTTCTATTCATCAAAGTATCCTGAAAAATGATTTGATGCCAGATGACCTGCGCCACAGAACAATTACTCAAATACCCCCCCCCCCCATAATGTCACTTGCTAAAAGTGAGCTGTGATTTTGCTGTATTAGTGCACATTTATAGATTGTATTTTTTATTTTAGCTAACAAATGTTTTTTTTGCAGCTACTTTCAGCTTTGTAAAAGGGGAAAAACTGAATCGACTAAGAGTTATTCAAATGAGTCAGGCCTAATTTTTTGTACACATGTATATGATCTCAAGCTGGGCGTAATTTATTTGGAGTCAGACTGCGTTTGTTGTAATCTTGTAAAATTTTTGTTTCAGTTTAATTGCATGTCATCTTTCATCAGTTCGTTCTTTATTCCTTGTAAGTTTAGTTACTAAGTTTTTATTCCTTAACTATGTTTGAAGTTGTTTTTTCCCATACACTCAGTACCTGCTTTTGATTATTCACTCAGAAGATTTGAATAATGTTGCCCGACATATTTGAAAAAAGTCATCTTAAATCTCTTTTATTTCGAAGGAAACAACACACCCAAATTGAGACAAACTACAATGTCTCAAAGCAAAATTAGTGTTATCATATATTTCACCAATTTGCAGAGAATATGACAGTAGATGGTTCTCACTCACCAGTTCATCCTGGTGATTTATTTTTCTTAATGGCAAACAGCTCTTCCCTTCTCTTTTTTGTGAAACCAAACAAAGAAATGACTCATAATGTCAATGACTCATAATTAGAAAATAAATATGTTTTTGTGGACGCTACATCTTGTTCTGCCAGATTTTTTTTAAACGACTTGATTTAAAGACTTTAAAATCAAAGTTGTCTTTTTTTGTGTTTGTGTAATATCAGCCCCATCTAGGTGAGTTGAGCCAGAAGATGTTTGACTGGTTTAGTCATAGTCAGTCACTGCCTTGTTTTCTGTGTTTCGTTATGTCTCTAGGTTTGTTCACTCTTTTGGGAAGTCATACTTTAATAATATTGACTCAGCTCCTCCAAAACATCCTCAGATTGTGACCTCCATTTATGAACGTAAAAAGGTCAAAAATCCGTTAGATTTGCAATTCTGTCTGTCTACGATTCTAATGTGTGACCTTATGTAATAGTAAACAGATAATCAGTGAAATATGGAGATTTTAAAGGGGTTTGTCCATAATTATTTTTCTTTTAAAGACAAGAAATGTTTTTGTAGAAAACCTCAAGAGGGTTATTTATGGTTTTTCACAAAACAAATATTATGAAGAGGAAATATGGATGGTTCATCCAAAATGAAAATAGTCACCTACCTGATTTAAAAGAAAAAGAAAAATAGTAATGAGTCCGAAACCATGAGTGAGTAAATTAAACCTTTCCAACTATTTTGGGTGAACTAGTCTTTAGTTGAGTTTGACCACCTGAACTACTGCTAAACAACACTGGTGTCCTTTGACTTGTTAGATCAGCCCTCTTCTGATTTGTTTTCAAGAATGTGTAGCTTAGAGAGGAGAGGCAATCAGTTCAAATAAAGGATGAAAGTGGTTGTTAATTGTTTCAGTAAGAAATGAAAACTTTTTTTTTTCTCATAAACTTTAGTAGTTTTTGTTTGTTTATTTTGTTTCCTAGGTTTCTGGTCATGTGTCTCCTGAGAATTTGCATGTCCTATTTAGGTTTGCTTTTGTGCAGTGAGCCCAGCATCCTTGTCTGGACTGTGTTTGCAACTTAATAGTGCTAATTTGTTGCCATTGTTCCATTGAATCAAGCTGTCTGATCTCCCAGAGTTGCACTACAAACGGTCAAACTGTGCTAGGGATGTTTCTTGTTAATTGTTATCCTCATTGTAAGCCGATCATAATATCCTCAGTTTGCTGCTCCCTCTGAGACAGTCACACTTCAGAGTTGATGAGAAGTTTGTCTATGTGATGAGATGGTTAGTAACTGGCCCTTTCAATCTTTATTTCTCTCGTCCACCTTCCCTCTCATTGGCACTAGTCATGAAGGCAATTGAATTGGAGGATTGCACCCACAGGTTTCAGGTCACCTGCTGGAGTACACAAAGAGGGAACGCGGCAACTTCTGTGCTCTTCCTAAAAGACCTCATTGTCATAATCTAGTCTAGGGAACCACATTGGCCTGGGGAAGAGGGAAAAGAGCCAGAATGATGTAACACAAATGTAATAATCTTTGAGAAATATTATGATGTGTTTTGTCTCTTTTTATTCAGAACCAGAATTGAACATTTAAATGGATATTTCACCCAAAAGTGAAAAAATTGTCTTCATTTACTTTACATTTCTTTCATTTAAAAGGCAATTACATTTGGAATCCATTGAAGAAAAAAAGTAATTTGGAATGAGATGAAGATGAATAATTAATGACAGGATTTTTATTTTTGGGTGAGCTATTTGTCTCATTGTGAATTCAGGTTTCTGCACATCTTTACTACAGTGACAACAGATGGTATTAAACGCTAACACATTTACTGAAGTCTACATGACACAAGACGTCACACATCCATGACCCGTTTCCCATCCATCACACAGACATGAGTGTTATTACATTCTCCGGGTCCATGGCTTTCCTGTCCATATGGTTTCTGTCTTCAACAGGTGTGTGTCCTGACAGGTTCATGTCTCCGAATGTTACAGTTGAGTTGGACTAAATGTACATACATTTTTGACCCGATTATAGAATTGTTATATGACACTCTCTAGCGCTTCAAGTTTGAACTAGCTTGCACTGAAATAAACTGGTTTTAGCAAATGTTGTTTGCATATACATTACCGTTTGGGTCAGTATGCTTTTCTTTTCTCTGCTGTAATGTAATGACTGCTGAAAATTCAGCTTTTATTAATTATATTGAAGAGTAGTAATGTTTCACAAAATTACTTTTTTTTTCTTTTTTTACTTTTTGATCAAATAAATGCAGCCTTGAGCATAGCAAAACATTTACTCTCCAATCTTACCGACCCCAAACTTTTGAACGCTAGTGTATACTGCTATACACAAGTGATCTTGTGTGATCTGGATATCAAGGCCTTCATCCTCAGGTTGTTTCACCCTTACTGTTCAACACAATCAGACTTTTCCTGCAACCAGATTGATGCTTCAAATGTCTTCAACAGTGACCAGTGTAATTTATGTTCTCACCAAAGTAATAAACTCTCCTTATTCATGTTTTTATGGCTGTTCTTCTTTTGTTTATAGGATCACCTCCTTCTTCCTGCCAACAATCACAACAAAGGCAGCCGCCCCAAGATGTCTTTGGTCCTGCCAGCTATGAATTACAATGGTAAGAGAAAAGAATCCTTGTGGTCCTTGTCTCACTGCTTTGTAGCACAAAGAACATTTGACTTGACATTTGATTTGACTTCTGGGATTGATTTATGTTGTGTGTGTGTTGCGTGTGTGTGAATTGTGTATATTAAAAATATGTAAAATGTATTTTGCTATAATATATTTATATATATATATAAAATGTTATTTACAATGTAATTTTTTTAATAACATTGTAAATAACATTTTATATATTTATATATATATATATATATATATATATATATATATATATATATATTATAGTATGTAGCATTATTATATTTTTGTATTACCGGGATATGAATATTTTATACATGCATACACATGATGTATATTTACAAATGCATAATACAGCTACAGGTTTTATTTTACTATGCAAAAAAAATGCATAGAGAAACAAAAAGCTCAGGAAAAAGCATATTTTGATGATAACATAATCAAGTTATTAATATTTAGTTGGTTCTCTCTTGTTTTTGCATGCGTTCATAATTTTCTTTGTATGACAACCTTGCCAAAAATGATGTCCACACAATTTGGCATGTTTCATTGCGTTATCACAAATAAAACAATTAAATCCGAGCACAACTGCGCAATATACTCTCAAAATCTTTAACAATTTTTAAAATACTATTTGAATAAGGGGGAAGTCCTTTCCTAGACATTCCCTACCGAATTTCTCTCCTTTGATTCCTTGGCTATGGTTTCAGTATTAGATTCAATTATTCCCATACTGGGACTCTCTGGAAGGGTCACTCAGGGAAATGTCCGAGGGTGGACAGGCTTTTGTGAAAGACAAGAGTTTAAGCCTTTTAGAAAGAGAATAATGATAGAAGTATAGTCATTCCTATTATGATTGTGTTAATACCTCATGTCAGAGTCCTTGGCAAACCATGTGTACACATCAGGACTAATGCCCCTACTTTTTAGTAGTTATCTCATAGTTCCTTGTTTGTGTCTCTCTTCTAGTGTATGCAATCATGAGACACACTTTAACTAGTCGCAGACATTAGGATGGATTTCAAACCTGTTTTTAAATCTGTTTGAAATCTTTCCGACTAGTCGTCAGGTGTGCACACTGTCCCAACGAGCTAGCCACAGCTGATAAAATTGTGAGAAAGAAATGCACTGAAAAGCAGAGTTTAAAACAATCTCTCCAAAAATGTGGGCATTTGATCCAAGTTGTTAATGAAAAGAAGAATAAACATTCCTGTTGCTATGTGCGTGAGTTTGTGTGAGAATGTGATGTCTCGGAAGAGCATGATGTTGTAATTGATGACGCACATAGTCTTCGGTTAGTGAGGCTCAGCAGAAAACAAGAAACCTGCCGTATCTTAAAGATCATAGCCTTGAATTTTTTATGTAACCCGAATCTAAGTATTCCCTCTTGAGAAGACAGTTGAGCATTGTGTACTCTGAGTCAGTTTTTTCTGGCTCCATCCTGTTTCGATTTAGAAATGCATGTTCAAAGTTGGCTTTCACATGGTTTTATTACAGGAACAACTTTTGGACAACTCGGAACAGAAGTTTAGTTTAGTTAAGTTTAGAAATTGCCCCCAGCTGATTCCGTTCTGTTCTACATGCTCAAGATTGTGTTTCGGTCGGGGTGTTTTCCACAACGGGGATGGAGGAAAAATCTTTCTGTTTTCAAGGTTGTTGATTTCTGTCTTGAAAACAACATAAAAAAAATTCTCCGTCAATTTTGATAATTTCATGTTTGGTTTTGAACATGACTGTTGACTGTTGTTACAGTGCCTGGCAGAGTCAGTACATATATTTATCTGTTCTCTTTCACTCTCTTCCCTGTGGGGAAGTGAGTAAGCATTATAATCGTTTGTGAATGTTGAAGATGATGACCATAATATTCCCCTTTCTTTGTTTGTTTTCGAAGAAGTCATATCAGACAGTGTTCACCCTAAAATGAAAATTGTGCAATTTACTCACCTTCTTGTTGTTTCAAATGGACACAAAATGAATTGTTGTCCAGTTCGTAGACAGTTCATAGTGACTGACGACATGCAGCTTATCTATTATATTCAAAGTCTTTTGAAACCATACTATAGCTCTTTGTGCAGAAACACCTGAAAATACATTTACTTATGATGTTTTTCCTACTGTGAACTGTTAACTCACAAATCACTGTGACTGGATCATTTAGTCAGTTAGTTGAATTGATTCTTTCTTTTGAGATGGTTCTTTTTATTAAGGAACTGGTCACAAATCAGTATATTCATAACAATATAATTCATAACAAATCAGTTAAAAATTTTTTTTTTTTGGCTGAACTATTCCTTTTAGGCGTTAAAAATCAACCATTTTGGGGCAAACCACTGCTGTAATGGGGGAAAGTGAGTTTGGCTGGAAGCTAAAAGGTTCACAACAGGATTTTACCCTTGAGTCCACATGTTGCCTTAATCAGTATATTAAATGGTTTTTGGAAAGTCAGGCCTAGAACCAGACATATCCAAAGGGAATTCACCTAACGGAAAGCCTTTTGTAAGAATGGAAAATGACATTTCTGACATATTGGAAACTTATATATAGGATGGAAAAGATCTTTTTTTTTTTATATATTTTTTTTTTTATATGTGATGATGTGTACAGCTCAGCAGTTCAGTGTCATTTTAGTGCTTGCAGTGAAATACAGTGAGACAATTGCTATAACCCATCATCTATGATGATTTCTGCAGCACTGCTGAGGTTTTCTTTAAAAGCACCTGTGAAAATACACATTCTGTGAGATTTTTAGACTCTATTCCATTACATTGTGGTAGTATCAGAGATAGATGGGAATATTTTGGTTTCAGAAAGACTGACAGTCAAGTTTACTGTAAATCACCGCTTCTGAGATCATCATTGTGGGTGTGCGGCTGAAGCGCTCATCAGGAACGACTAAGTGTAGGATGTGTAAATGTATTCACCAGCAATGGCTGGAAAAGTGCTTTAGATTGACCTACCGTGATACTCTCCAGCCTATAAAGTTTTTATCAGTGCTTGAGTCTGCTGTAAAAGTTACTTTCCTGCCGCCCATATGCTGTGCATACATGTGAAGCTCTCTCATCTTTTTTTGGTATAGAGAGCTGTCCTTATAGACGATAGGCCATAGAACATCTGTAGTGAGTGTAAAGCATCATGCTTTTAATGCTTCCTTACAAAATAATCACTGCTTGTGTTTGACGAGCACTTTTATGAGTCTGTCAAAACATGGGGAAAGAAGTCGCAACCTGACCTTAGACTTTAGTGTTAGTTAAACCAAAGCTTGATCAGTATTGCTTACTACATATTTTAGAACAGTCTCAATGGATGAATCTAATAGGAGTGTTAAATCTGTACTTAATTACCAGTAGATTTTGATAAATGTTAATAGGCATTTACCTGTTTACTTGTGTATGATAAAGCATTGTTTGGGTTTCTGAATTATGCTGTACATTGTGGTTAAATTCTATTGTTTTTTAAATTTGCTATGTAATAGAACTATGTTAATATTTTGACTTCGACTTGACTTTCCACGATGATGGAAAACTTGGAAATATAAATTTAAAAGGAATTTAAAAATAGTGATCTCCAGGCCTGGAAAAGAAATGAGTAAAGTTTCTATAGTAAATATAATAGTTTATATTTTTGCTCGACTCTAAAATATTTAATTTGCTAGATATTGCAATTGTCTGAGACTTTTGTTCAGTGTCAACAAAAAAAAATCCTAAAATGTTTAATCCAAATTACATTTTTTTAATCCGTTGTATTGGAAATGCAATGCTGGCAATTGGATTTTCAGTCATGAAATTTCATTGCTATTTTCCACAAAGATCTTAAGAAAAATACAATCCTTACCGTGATTGTTGATGTTTTGCTCACGTACACTACCGTTCAAATGTTTGTGGTCGGTACGATTTGTTAATGTTCATCAAGGCTTTTTTATTTACTTAAACAAAAATACAGTAAAACAGTAATATTGCGAAATATTATTACAATTTGAAAAATAATATATTTTAAAATGTAATTTATTTCTGCGATGGCAAAGCTGAATTTTCAGCATGATTACTCCAGTCTTCAGTTTCTCATGATCCTTCAGAAATCATTCTAATATACTTATGTAGTTCTTAAAAAACATTTCTTATTATTATCAGTGTTGAAAACAGTTGTGCTGATTAATATTTCTGTGGAAACTGATTTTTTTCCAGGATTCTTTGATGAATAGAAAGTTCCAAAGAACAGAAGAATAGAAATCATATCATTATAAATGTATTTACTGTCACTTGATAAATAATGCTATCTTGTTAAATGGAAAAAAGTATTACCTTTTTTTAAAAACCAACAACTTTGGAATGGTAGTAAGTATAGCTCTCATTTTTTTCATGTGGGAGTCGTCATCTCTTGTGTTTACTGCTATGTTAAAATAAATGCCAGCGTGTGACTAACCTCTAACTCTGTGTGAAAGGAGCCCCTAAAATGCCTCCGGGCCACCCAGCACATCACCTGTGATGTCCTGACCTGAGAACTGATCACCAAGTGCTGTTTCATACAACCATTTGTATTTTTCCTTTGCTAATACAATTACTTTTCTGTCTCACTGCAGAGAGCGTCATAAAAGACAAAGAGTTTGAGGTGATGATGCAGATCGACTGTGAGGTCATGGACACCAGGATCCTCCACATCAAGTCGTCTAGTATTCCACCCATATTGCGGGTCAATCAGACGGACACAGGCTCTTTCTATCACGCGGCTCCCAGCAACAACCAGCCCGCCGCCCCAGTTGGAGTCCTCATGGGTTCTTCTTAGTCCCAGCAATCCACTAATCCACCAATCTTTTGTGAATTAGCCAGTTTTCCCACCATCATCTATTTGGTTTCATAATAAGCCTCCCCTTTTCTTTTCTTTTTTCCTATTCGAGTGGCAATCCAAGATCTTGGTAATCTACTACCAAGATCCCCAAGATAATTGATTGACAATTTATCTTAAAGTCACCTCTTCAAAATGCATAAAGTGGGCCATTCAATACTAATGAAAATCAAATCACAGTCTTTATTCCAGGCTATTGTTTCCAGAGACTACTGTTACACATCTATCTTCAAAGGCATCTACATTTACATTTATGTATTTGACTTAAAGCGCATTCAAGATATACTTGTCTTTTCAGTTTGTGCGCCCTAGAAATTTATCTCACAACCTAAGTGTTGTTGGTGCCATGCTCTGCCAACAGGAGCATTCATCTACCAAATCTCCCACACCAAAGTGCAATTGGGCTCAATTATTGAACTCTTCTCTGCCATGTGGTGGCTGTCAGGGATTTGTCTTCGATTTTGTTTGCACTGTGCTTTTTTTTGTTGTTTATAAAATGTATTGAAATATTTATGAAGTTTGGTACCAAGCTTGTTTGGTCCACCTTTAATGGTCATATTCAGCTAACTATTCTTCAATACTATCCTCAAACAACCCACCTTGGCTTTGAATTTTGTGCTTGTTGTTAAGTTTTTTGTTTTGTTACGACATAACTGTTGAATAGAAAAGAAAGAAAATTGATTATTTCCCATTCGTGTCTGTGAATAGAGGCATTTTGTATCATTTTCTTGCATTTTCCATTCTTCTGATTCCAGACAGTGATGTAAATCCCTCAAAAAATTGTAAAGAAGATACAGTCTTTAGATAATACTTCTATCTTTTGATTTGTCTATGAAGCTGAATCATTTTAGACTAAATTAGACTATCTGCTAATTTGGAATACTGTAGCAGTTTGGGGATTAGAGATTAGGCAACATCTGTCAGTTCTTTGATATATTTTAAGACCTCATGTTTATCTTAGTGGCTTGATCACACTTTTAATGAGGTTTACTTGACATAAATTCAGTTGTTAACATGACACTGGTTAATTTGAAGTTGTAGAAGAGACATTATTAATGCTAATATTTTACCTCATCTGTCCTTGTACACTATGTATTCGTCTCTATTATTCTTGCCTATTTAGATGTTCGCTCTATTCTTGTATTGTTTAGGATGCCGTAGTCAGTTATCATTTTGAAAGCATTGTAATCATCAGCTTGTCCTGTCCAACCTGTTGTCACTTTCAAAGAACCATTCCCCTTCCAAGACAAACTTGCCTGCGCCGACCAATCAGCATTAGAACTCCTAGAGGGTTGTAGGATTCTTCATTATTTGAATTTCACAGATTATAAAAACTCAGGTAAAGCTTTGTTCTCAAAATCTGAATGATTATTAGAGTATTTAGTGAGAGAGAATATCACATTTCGACCACATTTCAGTAGTAATGTCTGTTGTGTTCATAATTGGTTTGAAACATGAGTTAATACTCATGAGTTAATTTCATCAAATTCCCTTTTACCTTTGAGCAATATTTTTGATGTTTAATATATTTAATTTCTGCATTTTTGGAAATACTTTTTGTTTGTTTGTTCATGCAGTGAAAGAAATGAAAAGAATTGTGTAACAAAGTAATAAACACTGGACTCAAGGTTGTGGGTGAATTGTGTGCATCTTCTGTCGGCAGGGCGCAGACAAGAGTCTTAAGTCTGAATTTGCTCTCTGAAATTGAAGGTTTGTATAAATGTGGGGTCTGAACCGCTGTAACATGTTAATTATAGGTCATTTCAAAGGCTGGGGTAAACAATGTTTTTGGTTTCAACTATGGTAGATGTGTTTTGTTTGTCTAGATTTAGCTCTGTGGATCAAGGGGTTTACAGTGTAGCATTTTGCTCTTATCTAAGTGTCCAATGAGACGGTCTGTGCTGAGAATACACTCGCTCAACATCATCAATATGAAAAGAAGACCAATTCCATAAATCTTAATTCAACTCATTTTATTGCAGCCATTTTTTCTGAGTTTGACAGAGATTTTAATTTAGTTGGTGCTAGAAGAGTTTCAAATGAAATTGCAATAAAATATGCATTGAAAGATTACAAACAGTACTGTAATTTGATCAAATGTATCAAACGTACTGATGAAATAAAACAATTAAAATGTGCCCTGAACACTGTCTACTCTTGCTTTTACTGAATTTATTGAGTTGTAAACTTTATTTTTTATATGCATGTGATAAAAAAAATCAAACAAACTTTGAGATATATTTATGAAAACACAAATTGTATTTTTTACATTCATTAATCACATGGTTTTAGCTTTTATATTACAGTATATACAATGTATTCTACAGGATTTAAGAATACAACACCTCAAAACTTCATAATTCTGTCATTCAGGTACAGCTATAAACATAAAGAGGTCCGTTTTCATAGTGCAAAAGCAAGCTGCAATATCTAAAGAAATGACCGTCAATGCAAACTGCATAAAGCTGCATTCTATACGTGTTTTTCTTAGTTTTCGCCATATACGTAAAGATATGGGTCCATTTTTACACTTTGAAAACATAACAGTATATTAATAAGTACATTAAACTACATGGAGTTAATAAAAGCTGAGTGAACTGATCCACAATCCACGAACACATTAATGGTTTCTCCTATTCTGTGCAAAGAACGTATTTGCTCTGCCATCAGGGTCTACAGTGGGTCAACATAAGCAAACTGAACATTATAAGTGACCTGATGTCCATTGTCCCAGGCGTACAGCACCCTCTCCTTGGGGTTGTAATCGATCTGAGTGATGTAAGTATAGTTGTTGCTAAAAGGCAGGTGAGGAATCACCTGAGTGTTGGTGTGGGTGTCGAAGGCATAGGACAAATTGGTGTCGTACTGATTGTAGCTTTCCGTCGCGTAAAGAACACCGCATACGATGAAGCAGTTACCATAGCGATTGCGCCGGAGCCCGGTCCTCCAGGTGGTTTCACGCTTCATGCTCAGATCACTCGGGTTCAGGCGGCTCAAGACGATCACTTCCTGCAAGAAGCCTTCATCGTCTAGAGCTGGGTAGATGACCCAAAGTCCGCTCTCATCGACGGCCAGATCCATGTCTGAGTTTCCTCTCCATCTCCACGCAGACACGTCGTCATTATCAAACACTGCATCGTGCAGCATGGTCCAAGCAGCCACGTAACGCAACCGCAGGTCGTACTTAATAATGTCTCGAGAGAATGCCCGGTTGTAATAGAAAGCTCCGTTGTAGACAACGTGGCCGGTGCCGATCCAGTTATAAGGCAACTTGTAGGAGTTAGTGTAGCGGCCTTGAATGAAAGTAAGAAAATTAATCAAGTAAAATTGCTTATTTGTTCTGAGTGTGTTCATTTGAATTAAAGAGAGATACCTTGTTTGAAGACATCCATGTTGCGGAATTCCAGTAGGTTGTTGCCATAGTAATAATTTGTGACATAGATCTTGTCATCTTGAGCCAGCGGATCCTTCATCCAAGCGCCCTCATTACGACCATATGTGTTGTGTGTGACGGGCTCTGAAATTGTGGCCAAGGTGTCCTTACATATTCCTGCAAACAAAACAAAACCATTCACAATTACGTTGGTTTGAATCTTTTTATGCTAAACTATGCATATTCAGTGCAGAGACCGCATTCTAAATTTAACTTTGACATTGATTTAACTCTGATTTAAGTAATAATGGAAAATGTTTTGCATATACATACATACATACATACATACATACAAGAACATCATAAAGCTATACCTGACTTCTTTTGAGGTTCCTCTCCAACGTTCTGTTCCACCACAGTTTTTACAGCTTTCTCTCGGTCCCTCTGCTCCCCTCCCACTACCTCTTCCTCTTCATCCCAGCTTATGCTATACTTGCGTTTGCCAGGTTTGCCTGTTATTGTTGTGGTGGTAGTTCCTGTAATTGTCATCAAAGACGCCACTGAGGTTAATGTCTGTTTAGGACTCTTCTTAGGTAAGTAGGTAACTGTCTTGCTTTCAGTGACATGTGGCGTCGTCACAATGGTGGCAGCTGTGCTTGTGTGAGCAGTTATTCCCAATGAGCTTTCTGTGACTGTTAAAGTGTTTGAATGAGGAGTTGGTGATGGTGTTAATCTTCTAAGTGTGCTTTCAGAATAAAACAAAGGTTTCCCAGTGTGAAAGGCATCTTCTTTCAGATTTTCTTTGGTAACAGTCCCACTTCTGTTTACAGAAGATACAGATGTTTCCTTTTCAGCAGTCCCGTTGGTCTGTTCTGTCACGGTTGGCTCTGCAGCCACCACTTTAGCAGCAGCTGCTGTGACTGACTCATTTGTTTTTATGTGGCCCAGATTGGATGACCTGACCAACATGTTTTGAGCTTGTGGAGTTGTGGGCTTCACGTTGCTTGCCTCCTTTTTGTTGACGATGGTTTGAGGTTTGGTATGTTCCTTGGGGATGGTGAGCTTCAAAATATCGATCACAGCAGGTGTCGGTGTGGTTCTCTCATCTCCTGTAGAGTTGTCTTTGGTGGAACGACTGGTTTGAGCCTGAACGGATATCGGTTCAGTAGGCGTCTTAATCGGCAGGGCAGAGTCCAACAGTCCAGTAAATGGAGTTTGAAGGCCGTTACGTACATCTCCTCCTTTTGAAACTTCACTCTTGGGTTTTGGTCGGACAGACCATGCCTTGATAACCGGCCTGAAGTGGCGTGCTTTGTGATGAAGGAGCTGCTCGTCGGCAAAAAGATCAATTGGGCTGTCACCACTCTGACTATCATCTACTGCAATGAAGAACAATTCATTTTATATGGTAGCCTAGAAAAAAATCTCTCAAACTTCTCTTTCTGAGAACTTTCAATTAGGCTGAACCATATATCAAAATAAAATTGATATTGCAATATGGCTTAGTGCGATTGACAAACCTATATGATAAACATACTGTGTATGTTACTGGACTCAAAGTGCAGCTCATCATACATGATATAGTGTTTCACAGTGTCAGATCAGATGAATGAATGAATCATTCTTTCCAAATAGAGCTATTCAATTCATTTTTTTCCAATATAGTGCAGTCATCATTTTTAATAGATTTTGAAACCACAGTTATACTTACAGTTCTCCTCTGTGTCTGTCTCATCCATTGGGTCAGATTTATAGTATGTGATCCCCCTAACAATTATTTTTGGTTGCTTCTCCCTTCCTTGGCGCTCTTGTTCTTGCAAAGCTGCGACGGCCTTGTTTAAGTCTGATCCACTGCTCTTCAGAAGATCTCCCACAAACTTTTCCTCGTATTTACTCTGTTCAGTACATCAGAGGACACTGTGATACTGCAGCCATTAAATGTAGGCAGTTGTTTTTATAAACACTTTTTGTTATACTGGTTGAAACACTCTTCACATCCTGATAGCAATCAATGATAGAAGTGATTGAAGTGGCATGGCTTTGGAGAGAGATCTCTGAAGGGAGGGTGGGATCTTATACTTTCAAAACTATTGTCTCTCCGAATTTGCCTACCCTATACCTTTAAGATGTGATTCTTAAAGGGATACTTCACCCCAAAATTTACAGTACTCACTCTCATGTCATTCCAAATCCAAAACTTTGGTTAATCTTTGAAACACAACTTAAGATATTTGTAATGAAACCTGAGAGGTTTCTGTCCCTCCATTGAAAGTCCAGGTAAACAAAACTTAAAAGAGCCAAAAAGGTTAAATAAATAAATATCTTCATTTGTGTTTTGAAGATTAACCAAAGACTGATGGGTTTGAAACGACATGAGGGTGAATCGTGACATAATTTTAATCTTGGGGTGAACTATCCCTTTAGCAGATTAATAGATCATCATCTATATTGGATCTTTGATAGTCCAAGACAAGTCATTTGGCTCTTTTCATGCCAAATTATGTAAGAGTTGACAGCAGGATAAATTAGTAAGAGTTTCAACATGAGACACAACATGAGGTCACTTTTGACTCTGAGACAGATCCTAAGTAAATAAATAAACGTCCGCAGCAGGTGGGCCATTTCACTTTGTGACTAGCATAATGTTTGGATTGTTTCACTGTTACGTATTGGACATGATTATTATGTAACGCAACATTTGTTTTAAATAGCACCTCCCACCTCTATGTGTCGAAAAGCAGCTGCCTCGTCATTCTGCTCCCTCAAACTCGTCCTCTTCAGCTGCTGTTCAGAGGACAGATTTGAAGGTGAGGATGTGGGTGACTGTGGACTCGGAGAGTTGCTCCTTGTGTTCGACTTCTCCTCGGTCTGGTTGTTTAAGACCATCTGTCAATAATAAAACACATCAATAATGTGTTTAAAAAGTATAAGAAAAAGAAAGGAAACAACACTTACTTTTTCTATTGTGTCCATGCGATCAAGAAGCTTGGTGGTGACTGAGTGCAATTTCAATAGGTCCATGCCATAGAAGGAACCCTCCAGCAATTCCAGTATAGTTGACAGCTGTAACGATGAAGTAAATTCCATCATGGCAAAAGCTGGTTTTATTTTAGAATACGAAGCGTTATGCATTGTTATCCTGCCATATTTTGGTATATATAATATCCAATTTCAGATATGGTCACCTTGACATTATCTTTCCCAGCCTGTTGCAGCTTCTTCAAACGGAAGTCACCCTCACAAGGGTTTAGAGCCGACGGAGGAGCAATGCATTGACATTTGCAGTGGGGTCCTGATGTGATGGTCTCCACCGTATAGAAATCCTGAGGCGTCGCGTGACCGTCCTGGATCCGCTGACACGCGCTCGCGCTCAGAGGTCTGACAACACATTTACAGCCACAGTCAGAGCCTTCCGAAAGCGCTTTCACTTTGTCATAATCACCCAGCAGCTACAAAGAAAAGAGGACGGATGCATTTTCCAGCAAGCAAAATCACCGCACTTTGTTGCAATGTAACATATCTGACTGACTGTCGTTGTTTGTAGCCTATATGGGTTTTTTTTTTCAATTGCCAAAGTTGTCTATTCATTTAGCTAACTGAAACATTTATAATAACTTTCATTAATAACATTAACAAACTTCTTCGCATTCAAAACAGTCTGCGCGTTTAAAAATATTTTCGATTCGTCTCGCGGAACCGATTGTCACCGATGGCACAACTAGCAGTAGCCTACAACAATTTTTAAACAAATCAAAATTTTACGATAAACAATGTCAGTAGGCTAGCTATAGGCCTACTTATTTTGTGTAGGCTACCGTCCGCAGGGGCGTCGGACTGGGGGTAAAACCAGTACTGATTACCAGGGCCCCAAGGGGAGAGAGGGCCCTTGAAAAGTCTGGAATATATTTGATTTTACCTTGATATTTTCATTTCCTAATTAAATTTCATAATGAATGTCAGATGAAATGTAAAGTTAGTGTATTAACTGAATAACTTGGTTGATTGGTTGATTGATTGATTGACGGTCTTATGGTCCCACCCCTTGTTAATGCGCCAAATGGTTTAGTCCATCTGCACGCATTTTGTAAATGTTAGTTGAGCTGCATCTCGTTGAGCGCTGTAGAAATGTCTTTCTCAAAGAAAGCTAAATCAGGCCACCAAAAAAGAAAGGAAAGACAGGAGAAGGAAAGAAAACAAAATGAGGGGAAACAATTGGTTACTGACTTCTTTTCAAAGAAAGGTGAGCACAAACCAGAACACGAAATTTATAGTGCTAAACTGCTCGTTAGTGCTAAAAATGAACTGAGACAACCCAATGAAAGAGCAGAAAAATTCTAATTTTTCGAGTTTCACTGTAGCTACAGAGCTACCAAGCTACCTATGAGTGAGACTAATTAGCCTATTATTGCTAATTTTAGATATTATAGCCTATTAATTTAAAATTTTAGTTTCAAATTAGGCTATTATAATGAAGTTTTGTATGCAAACAGCATTATTAGTGTACAGTTTACTTATTTAGCCTTTACCTCAGATTACATATAACCAAATTGTCATCTGAAAGTGTATGTTCTGCCACATACACTTTCAGATGATAATTTGATTATACGTGTAAACTGTACACTAATAATGCTGTTTGCATACAAAACTTCATTATAATAGCCTAATTTGAAACATGTTTAATTTTAAATTGATAGGCTGTTTGCATTGCATTGTGGGGTCCATCAGGACTGCCTATGCATAGGGCCCGGGATCTTGTGCTACGCCCCTGACCGTCCGATACGATTGATCCTGCAGCCTACTGTTGCTATAGTTACCTCAGGAGAACCAATTCCCTGGAGAACCCAACGCCTGATATATAGTCGACAAGCCTTTAGTATGGACTGCAATTTTGTACTTTTCTTCGAGAATGATGTTGAGACGAGCTAAAAACTGAATACTTTTCAGTTTCCCCCAATTCGCACCATGCATTCAAATAGTTAGAAATATCATAACTTCTAGGGATTGAATCATACAGGCCTAATTATTTGATTCATATATATATATATATATATATATATATATATATATATATATATATATATATATATATATATATATATATATATATATATATATATATATATTAAATGTTTTTATAGGATAGTCTTACTTGAATTTACATCAAAACCGATATGTTAGGCATTGTGCAGAATGAATAACTTATTAATGAAAGTTATGACATGTAACTAATTGCAGATTATAGGCTAAAGAAACTACAGTGGAATATCATTTCGAGCGCTGGTGAAAAGTATCTTACCTGACTTAATATAGTTTCATGATTATCTCTTTCAACTTGCAATGTGTCATTTTGTTCCTTTGTCTCCTCCAGAAGTCGCTGGTGTGATTTCGGGGCGGCTGAAGTGAGAGCGAATGCCATGACCCATAAAACCCACCAAATTCCCATCTCGGTCATAATGCAAGTTGTTTGATATAATCCCTTCAAACATATGGCACTTTAGATTGTGCGTTCAAATTGGGCTTTTCCTCTTCAAAAACGATAAACCGCCAAACACATCTCCATTTGCACTGCCCTCCAGATGAAATACTAACTGAAGCGGGATGAGGTTTTGCAAAAGTCCAGAAGGTAAATTCCAGATGAGGGCAGGTGCTGGTCCTCAGCATGAAACTGGATTGAGAAGAAGCAGCAGTGACGTGACATTTGAGCTGAAATGAGGGGGCTGGATGGAGGAGAGACGCACTGAACACGCTAAACGTTGCGCGTGACTTCTTTTTCTAGTCGTCATAACTACTATAATCCTCCAAACCTAGTGAGCCTTCAATCAAACTTTATGTGAACTACATAAATTATTTATGAGGAATAGAAGAAACCTTTGCAATAACGGTAGAATGGAGCGCACCTGTGAAATGGCATCATGCACGCAGCTTATACGGTGAATATTGTAGTTAGATCTAATAATAACCCCAAAATATTATTTGTTTTGTTTTAGTAAATAGGCTGTCTCTTTTTTTGCAAGAAGTGCGAATCAAACATTTTAACATTGTTGCGTTTAATAGAAGTTTCACTTTTTTATGTTCCAAAAAGTTTAGCTAGATCAGAATAGAAACATTACAATCGAAGTGTTTCAGCGCCACCTAGTGTGTGTTAAGTCATACAGAAGATTATATACAAATAAAGTTCACTCTTTTCTGTTAATGGCAGGTGTTAGACTACTATGAACCACTAGTGGTCAGTGTTGCGCCATATGATTGCGTGACTGTGTAGACTCAGAATCATCCCACTCTGAAGTTTTTAGTGGTGAAGTTTAAGTTTACCCTTTCATTTCCACAGAACTCACACAAGTAGCTGAAATGAAAACTGCGTTCACGTTGACCAAATGAACCAAACACTTATAAGGTCTGCACCAAGAGCTCTAGCTCCAATATGAAAGAACAAGCTTCAGAGTAAATAGTATGAGAAGGATGGCACTGGTGTAATTTTTTATTTTATTATTTACAAACGGTAGGACCACTATCCGCTTACTGTATGTACAACAACAACAACAACAACAACAACAACAACAAAAAGACAAGAACCAATAATAACAGCTATATATATATATATATATATATATATATATATATATATATATATAAATTAATTTAATAACAATAATAATCTATTACTACTGTTGTTATCATTATTATTGTTGTTATTAATAAATACATTTCTGACAACTAATATAGCTTATTTTGTATATAGAAATGCACAATTGTATACCATGCAACCACTTATTAAAAAGAATGTATTAATTTACTCCCCAAATATGTTTTATTTGTAATAAACATACTAATTATAGTACTTAACATAATTATAATAGGGCCTACAACCTTTCTGCTAAAATAAAATTATTACAACAGCACTATTTTCAGCTGATAATTTATCAAATGACACCAGTGGATTCTCTCACGCAACTCCTTCCGCTTACCCCGCTGGACCTCTAGGTTGAAAAATCGTCAATGCAAGTGAATGAGAGAAAATAAGTATTTTCTAATCCCGTTTGAATTTTGCAATGAATGTGAACATATGTTGTCTGTGAACTCTTCGCTGCTTTCGACGCGTTTGATATACGTCACCACGACTAACACACGGATCCCGCTAAACATGCCTTTGTTTGAATGGTGACATTTGGGTACAAAACACACAGGCATCTCGATCTAATTCCTTAGATTATCGCACCTTGATTTGTGGAGGGAAAATGTGTTATGCGGTGACGTCACATATGCGACGTGTAGTCTTTCTCGTTATGTCTATTCCACAACTGCTAGCCAAAGAATCATACAATATACTACTGTCAAACTCGTTACATAAGAAATTATATAAAAAATTCACAGACAACATATGTTCACATTCATGGCACAATTCACGGGATCAGAAAATAATTATTTTCTCTCATTCACTTGCATTGACGCTTTTTCAATCTAGAGGTCCACTTGGAGTTTTACGGATGGGCGGGACTTACGGAAACTGTATCAATAACACACATAACAAGTACATTAGCCGAGCTCTAGCGTGAATGAATGATGTAACAAACATTGGTAAAACAAATCTTGCTCCATGCTTAATCTTTCCTCAAAGTAGTGAGAATGACAGACGATCTGCATTAATAGACACAGTTTTAGGTAATAGTGGCTCACAACTGCAGAAGTATTTCAGTAAGACATTAATAATGTGAGTTAAGTTAGCAGGAGACCTACACAATATAAAACTCAGAACTAAGTCTTTTGAACACCATCTTTCAAGAGCAAGCGGTTTGCGAAACCTGCATTGAACTCTGAGATTTGAGAAGCAGTCGTCAGTAAAATAAATGGAACACAGCAAAAGTTTAGGATTATACTGCTGTGGTATCATGGTAAAGATTAATTTTAACCACTGATTCTTCACATGCTCGTCCTTGGGCAGTGAAAAAAACTGGCTTTACCTTCACATTGTAGAGCACAGCGTCTTCTAGACATGATGCTGTCCAGCATCCACAGGAATCAGCTGCAGTGTTTGAGGTTCAAGTTCCCTTTCAAGGCGGTCACTTCGACATTACGTCATACTGACGTATATGGGAACTCCTCCCTTCTCCATTTTCACTGAAATCTTATAGGATAACGCCAGCTGGAGACAGCTGGCCAATTGACGCAAAACATGCAAATGCTGACCGGTCCGCGGGCAGTATAAAATAGCATGGGCGCGACAATTACGTCAGAATCTCTTTCTTCACGCTAGAAGTCTTATCTGAAGTCATCGTGGAAGTTGCAATAGAGGTTACTCACCATGTTTCCTCCCCGCATCCGATGGCTGCTACATGCCAGATATGTGCGGTATTGACTCGCTCTACCCAAACAAGGATCTACCGAGGCCGCACTCACGGACGACTGGCATACGTGCTGGTCTACCAGTGCGCGCCCTCATAAACTCCGGGCATCAGCAGGGATGAGGCCCACTGCCGCCAGCGGCTGCTGGTGGGCCCTCTAACGCCCAAAGAAGAGTTGACAGTTGTTCTCCCCTGTGGCCCAGTGGCGGAACCTGAAGCCTTCGCGCGAGAGACCCGTGTTCGATCCCGGCTCTCGCAGCAGATACATTTTTAACCTGCCCGTCGCCTCTCCGGTCCTTTTCGCGGGCTCGCTAGACGGACTCGACGCGATAGGCTTCGTCGGAAGGATACTTTTATTATTTTACTTAGCCCGGTATCTAACAGCCAGGCTACTGCAAGAAAGATTCCGTCTTCACGACGTCCTATGGTAAGTCATGCGAAGACGCATCCAGAGAGACGAGGCAAGGCGATGGCTCTGTGTCTAAAGGCGCGAAAGTGGTTGTTTCCCCCTGTGGCTCAGTGGCGAACCCCAAAGCCGTCGCACGGGAGACCCGTGTTCGATCCCAGCTCTCACAGCAGATAAAATCTAGTCGCGCCGCGGCCAGACATTAAACCGAAACTTTTGATCTCTATACGTCCAGCCTTCCTCGATGTCTCTCTTCGTCGGCACCTCGTCCCGCCTAATTCGGCTACAGCCGCCAAAACGGTTCGAACCCGTAACGAACCGGATCTTCACCGTTGGCAGAGGGCGGGACCGGGAATGTGGCGACACAGGCCACGGAGAGCGCCGCGTCAGGACGCCCCGCTCTGGTAATGGAGGTGCACAGCTTACAGCTTATGTCGTCAGGCTGCCCTGTATCCTTCAGTGCAACTGGCCATTCTGATTTAACCACGTATCCACAGTTGTTGTCGCTACGCCACTGACGCTGTGTTTATGTTCAGACTACACACTGATATGTGCTATGATTTGTGCCGTCATATATTGCCCTGTTTCTTTCAGTGCGAATGGCTATTCTGATGACCACGTATCCACAGTTGTTGTCGCTATGCCACTGACGCTGTGTTTATGTACACACTGCACACTGATATGTGCTATGGTTTAACTGTTATATCCTTATATATTGCCCTGTATCCCTCAGTGCAACTGGCTATTCTGATTTAACCACGTAATCACAGTTGTTGTCGCTACGCCACTGACGCTGTGTTTATGTACACACTGCACACTGATTTGTGCTATGATTTAACTGTTATGCCCTTATATATTGCCCTGTATCCCTCAGTGCAACTGGCTATTCTATTAACCACGTAATCACAGTTGTTGTCGCTACGCCACTGACGCTGTGTTTATATACACACTGCACACTGATGTGTGCTATGGTTTAACTGTTATATCCTTATATATTGCCCTGTATCCCTCAGTGCAATTGGCTATTCTATTAACCACGTAATCACAGTTGTTGTCGCTACGCCACTGACGCTGTGTTTATGTACACACTGCACACTGATATGTGCTATGATTTAACTGTTATGCCCTTATATTTTGCCCTGTATCCCTCAGTGCAACTGGCCATTCTGATTTAACCACGTAATCACAGTTGTTGTCGCTACGCCACTGACGCTGTGTTTGTTCACACTGCACACTGATATGTGCTAAGATTTGCGCCGTTATATGCTGCCCTGTTTCTTCAGTGCAAATGGCTATTCTGATTACCACGTATTCACAGTTGTTGTGCGATGAAATGACGCTGTGTTTACGTGCACTCTACACACTGAAATGTGTTCATGATTCATGCCGCTATAAATTGCCCTGTATCCTTCAGTGCAACTGGCTATTCTGATTCACAGTTGTGCGATGCCACTGACGCTGTGTTTATGTACACTGATATGTGTGTGTTATGCTTATGCCACGATATTGCCCTGTACCCTTCAGTGCAACTGGCTATTCTGATTACTACGTATTCACAGTTGTTGCGTTGCAACGGACGCTGTGTTAAGTACACACTACGCACTGTTATGTGTATGATTTACGCCATTATATATTGCCCTGTTCCTTATCCTTCAGTGCAAATGGCTATTCCGATTACTACGTATTCACAGTCTTGCGATGCAACTGACGCTGTGTTACGTACACACCGTACACTGCGTTATGAATTTTGCCGTTGTTGCCCTGTATCCTTCAGTGCAAATGGCTATTCTGATTGCTACGTATTCACAGTTGTTGTGCGATGCAACTGACGCTGTGTTACGTACACACTACACAGCGTTATGTGTGGGGATTTATGCCATAATATTTGCCCTGTAATTTTCAGTGCAAATGGCTATTCTGATTACTATGCAGTACGTATTCACAGTTGTTGTGCGATGCAACTGACGCTGTGTTTATGTACACACTACACACTATGTGTTATGAATTTTGCCTTTGTATTTTGCCCTGTATCCTTCAGTGCAAATAACTATTCTGATTACTACGTATTCACAGTGTGGTGCGATGCAACTGACACTGTGTTACGTACATACATACTCACTGTTATGTGTATGATTTATGCCATTATATATTGCCCTGTTTCTTTCAGTGCAAATGGCTATTCTGATCACTACGCAGTGCATATTCACAGTTGTCTTGTATGCAACTGACGCCGTGTCTATGTACACTCTACACACTGTATGTGTTATGCTTATGCCGTTGTACATTGCCCTGTATCCTTCAGTGCAAATGGCTATTCTGATTACGTACACAGTTGTTGTGCGGTGCAACTGACGCTGTGTACACGCTACGCACTGATGTGCTATGTTTACGCCGCCAAATATTGCCCTGTATCATCAGTGCAACCGGCTATTCTGACTTACTATGTATTCACAGTCGATGTCGCGATGCCTCTGACGCTGTGTTTTTGTACACACTAATGTGACTATGCTATCGCGTTGCCCTGTATCCTTCAGTGCACCTAGCTATCCTATCTAACAGTGCATAGTCACAGTGTGTCGCTACGGCGACTTGCGCTGCATCTGTGTCCACACTGAAGCGATTATGCAGTTATGTTGCTAACGTAACTGACCATTATGTGAACTGTGCATATTCATGCAGTCTCGGTCGCTTCATCGACTTGCACCGCATTATACACTCAGATGTTTGATATGTGCACACTGATGGGTAATGCTGTTATGTTGCCCTCTATCCTTCAGTGCAACATCCAGCTATCATTGCTTTCTAACTGCATATTCAGTTCTGTCGCTATGGCGACTACACGGCACGTACAAGGACGTGTTTTTGCTATTTTGTTGCCCTGTTTCCTTCAGTGCAAAACTAGCTATCCTATCTAACCGTGCATATTCACAGTTCTGGATGTATGTACGTAAACGGATGTGTTATGCTAGTAATGCTGCCCTGTTTCCTTCAGTGCTGCTAGCCATCCTAATCTAATTATGCATCTTAAGTTTCTGTAAAATGCTGTACGTGCATGTGCTACGCTGTTATATTGCCCCGTTCCTATCAGGGCAACTGGTTATTCTGTGCAAACTCATATATTCACAGTTGTAGCTACAGTTATGACTGTTTGTTTGCTTACTGAGGTGCTATGCTATTATGGGGCTATTTTCTAACTGCGTATATTCACAGTTGTCGTCGCTACGGCCACTGGCACTGTGTTTATGTACATTCAGTTATGTGTTGATTTGCACTTCTGTACATTGGCTATAGAACATCGGCTATGTTCTACAAGGTGGCACCCCAGCCCCAAGCTGTGGAACCTTCTTGTGTGTCCGCTGCTGGGTCCTTAGTTGAGCAAGACACTTCACACTGACAAGTGCTGAGAAACGGAGCTCTCCCTAAGATGGCCTTACCACCGGCTCTCGCCCCAGCGAAGCACTTGGAGACTTACGCTCATTCTAGTGAATGTTGTCGCATTGTCTCGGACCTGATGACTGCAGCGTCACTCCCAGTCCGATACCAAGCTACGTTCCGAAGTCGCTTACACCGTTCAGAGCACAGGTTGATCCCTGCCCGCCTTATCTGCTGAGTTTCAGCCTCGCATGATGCCGATGCTCAGAGTGATGTTGGCCCTGTAAGGGATTTGTGGATGTACGTGGATCACTTGGCAGCAGTCTACCAGCTGTTGTGTGCTTGGTGGATGGTACTAGGGACGTGCTGTTTTATACAGAGACTTCTCTCTGAATTCGATGCTTATATGGTTGCTTAATGCCTACGGGATTTAGGTATGCTGGCTGTCTTCTCAGAACACATTCGCCAGGGTTCCAAGTTTGATGCACCACCTTAGCGTCGTGGGTTCGGTGAGTTTTATCAATGTACTCATGAAACTGTTACCACCAGCTGTGCAGTAGTCTGTATTGCAGAGTTACCATTGCTGCTAACTCTGTGTTATGACTATAAGGTTACATAGCTGTTTCCACATTACGCAGTAGTTCCAACGTACTGTTAACTCTGTGTGTGGCTTAAGGTTATGCAGCTGTCACCGCTATGCCGTCGACACTGTGTTAGCTCTTGTGCTCGAGTGCTTATGGTATTCTGCTGCCCTGTCCAGTGCAGCCTTCGCCTCATTGCAGTGGATGCGCAACTTGGTAAGCCGGAGCAGACGTTGGTCTAGTTTCGCCTATCAGTTTTGAGTGCTCCTAGCGGCGCTGCTGGCTTAGAACTGTTGTTCCTGTGGGAGTGTAGCTTGACCCCGTTCAGGGCTTATCTTCACTGCGCTCACGGCGGGATTCTATACAGTTCCCATATACGTCAGTATGACGTAATGTCGAAGTGACCGCCTTGAAAGGGAACGTCTCCGGTTACTATCGTAACCTCGGTTCCCTGAGAGGCGGGAACGAGACATTACGTCAACCGCCGTGCTCGCCGTTTGATCAGCTGTGCTAGCGTTCAGTCTTGATTCTGACGTAATTGTCGCGCCCATGCTATTTTATACTGCCCGCGGACCGGTCAGCATTTGCATGTTTTGCGTCAATTGGCCAGCTGTCTCCAGCTGGCGTTATCCTATAAGATTTCAGTGAAAATGGAGAAGGGAGGAGTTCCCATATACGTCAGTATGACGTAATGTCTCGTTCCCGCCTCTCAGGGAACCGAGGTTACGATAGTAACTGGAGACGTTTTCCCTCTGCGCCTGCAATATGCTAATGTTTCGTCTTGACGTCACAACGAAACGGCTTATGACTCATTTGAAAAATTATTCATTTCATTGACAGAATCGACTCTTACTTTTTAAAAAGACAATAACTTCATATACGGTGAACTTTCAGATTTAAAATTGTGCAGGATGTTTTCATTCACTTAGACCTATGTTACACACTACGTGTGTAAAAATCTATAATAGGGGCACTTTAAGGATTTCTCCGTTTGTGTAGTACTATCAATATTATATAGGCCTACAATAAAAAAAACTTTTTTTTTTCTTTTTTAAGATGTGAACTGGTTGAACTATGATTTGTCCTTTGTCCCCCTGCTTCACTCTAGCTTTATGAGTTGACTGGCCCTTTAAGAAGCGTCGCCTGTATTTCCACTACTACACGACAGCAGCACAACACAAGCCTCTACCGAGCGGAACAGTCCATCATCCACAGGCTGCATATCCGTTTTCTGTAACATAATTTTTTTTTTTACTGTAACGATGTAGAAGATGACAGAAGAATTCGTTAAGACTATATTATTATCGTTAGCTTAGCTTTCGTACATCATCATCAGCAAAGGGAGATTCTAGTAACGTTAACGTTAGTGGCTAACGGCTATCAGCTCCAACAACAGAGGTTAACCAAAGATGTGCAAATAAAAGTGATGCTCCTCCACCGCGTATGACCAAAGGTCCTATCGAGCGCAACAGGACTGGTAGCAATCGACGTCAAGATGATGAAGAAAAAGAAGTTTAAGTTCAGAGTGGATTTTGAGCTTGACGAGCTGTCTTCGGTTCCGTTCGTGAACGGAGTTCTGTTCTGTAAAGTCCGCCTGCTCGACGGCGGATTCTCGGAGGAGTCATCGCGGTAAGGAGGCTGTTAAATATGGAGGAATGAAGATGTGTATTATTATGGGAATAGGTGATATTGGGCTGCTTTCATTCTGTATTGCTTTCTAATAAAGCCAAAACATATAGGCTATTCATTCATATTGAGAATCAGAAATTAGTGCACATATAGTACATATTCAGAGCTGGGGGACGAAGGGTCTGTGTTAAAGGGTCTAAAGATTGTTAGTTGTTTACGTTCGTGTGTAAGAGGTCATGTACACTAAATGTCAAGACTGAAGTCAAACACTTTTGTGTTTTTGTAGGTCTGATAATTTCAAAACAAGTTTAACGGTGACTTCATATTGTCATGTTAGATTAGTGATGTAGGATTATTTTTACATATAATGTCTATATTATGTGGAATTTACTCAAAATGAATTCATTTCATGTAGATTTTTAGCCAACTTTAGGTTGTTAACCTAAGGTGTTAAAACCCGTGTCAGCATGTAAGTCGTATTTTTATATACAAATGAAGTTTAAACCGTCATAGCTTATGAATAATTACACCATGTATGACCTAGGCTACATGATTTAAGTTTTACTCAAGAGGAAATGGCCTGGTGCTCTAGGAAGCTGACATCAATTCCTGTAAATTAGTTAGTAAGTATAGAATGGCAGAGGGCACGGATAAAAATAATGTTAAGAAAGTGGACTGCTCTTGGATTTGATCAATGTGAATATGAAGATGTCACTGACATTGACTGTTGAAAAATGATACTACCTGAGCTAATAAGTCACTTCCCACTGGCAAAATATTTTTTTTGTCAGGAGAACCAACAAAATTTGGTCTGAGTTTACTTGTTGTTTTTAATTTTTAACTTTTATCAATCAACCACATCCTGTATGCTGTTTTTGCTTTATTTTTTTAAGCAGTTCTTGAGCTGAGTCACTTCAGGCCTAGCATTAAAACTGTGTGTGTGTGTGTGTGTGTGTGTGTGTGTGTGTGTGTGTGTCTGTCTGTTTGATGTGTAAACGAGCTGTTCTGTTCTCAGACCTGCACACAGGTTGACCTCCATGCAGTATGTATGCATCACAGGTTCAAATGTAGAGCAGCAAAGAGAACTGTTCAGTGTTACAGATTATTTCTGCACGATGAATGTCTTGTAAATGTGATAGTCAAGTGCTGGACCCTCCAGTGTTATGTTTAATTTATTCATGCATTTGGCATAAATATTATTTTATCCAGGCCAGGGGTTATACAGGGGTTGGACAATGAAACTGAAACACTGGCCAATATAGTGTTGGAGGTTTCACGCCTATATTTATATGCGTGGCCTGGTGGCCAATCTTCACTGATTACAATTCCATCAGTAAGAGCAGAGTGTGAAGGTTGAAACCGCAGAGCAATAGCACAGATTTACATAAAATATTGCAATCCACACAAAATAATAGGAGATATATCAGAGTTCAAAAGAGGACAAATTGTTGGTGCTCATCTTACTGGCTTATCTGTGACCAGGACAGCAAGTCTTTGTGGTGTATCGAGAGCTATGGCATCCAGGGGAATGTCAGCATTCCACTACGTGACGAACATCCGACAGTAATAACTGTCGACACAAGAGGAAGCTATCTGAAAGGGATGTCCAGGTACTAACCCGGATTGTATCCAAAAAAAAATATTAACCCAACTCACTGCAGAACTAAATGAGCACCTCGACTCTCCTGTTCACCAAAACTGTTCGTCGGGAGCTCCACATCCACAGTGTCAAGATTGGTCGGTCTGCTATAGCCAAACCTTTGGTCACTCTTGCCAATACCAGTTGTTGGATTCATTTGTTCCAACAGTGCAAATCCTGGGCTGTGGACAATGTGAAACATGTATTGTTCTTTGAATTCACCTTCACTGGTGTGGAGAAGCCCCAAAGAGGTTTAACCTCTTTTGCTATTGCTGCCCAGAGTGAAGCACGGGGGTGGATCAGTTTTGGCTGCAATATCATGGCATTCCCTTCTGTGCTTGATGACCTGACAACTGTTCTGGAAGAGGAATCCCTCTGGCCACTGTGAAGAACTTGTATCTGTCATTCCCAAGAAAAAATGATTCTGGATTGGCTGCAAAAAGAGACTACACAATACTAATAAATTACTGTGGTCTAAATCCGGGTGTTTCAGTTTCATTGTCCAACCCCTGTACATTGTACATTTAAGGTATACATTTGATCAGTTCACTCGGATAATCAAACCCATGATCTTGGTGTTGTTAGCACCATGTTCTACTGTTTGAGCTTTAGGAATATTGTGTCACTCATGTTTCTGTCCCTGTTTACTTCTTTATGATTTGTTTCAGGCTAAAACAGACAAAAAAAATTATAAAGTCCCTGTGACATTGAACAGTTCTACATTAGCATCCAGCAGAGAGGAAAAAAGGACTGCAACAACTAATTAATAATAATAAAATTAATAATAAAAAGTATTGACAGGTAATTTTATTGTTGATTGGTCGGGTTTGGTAGTTTGTTTATTTATTTATTCAGTTAAAATGTATTATATGTTAACTTTCATATTTGAAACTATTTTTGCACACAATGTGTTAGATTTATTATATAGACTTGTGCACTGATCAAGATGTGCAATATCCAATTAATCAATAAAATGGATAAAATTAATTGATCCCTTAAAAAACTATTTTTACAAAATCATTTTATCCCTCTCATTTTATCTGTGTTCTGCTGCAACGTTTGTCATTCACTCGCTTTTGGAGCTCCGCAATACAAAGGCTTCCCACAGTTAAATATTAACGTGTCAGGCTGTGACAGTGGGCTGTCAAACTTCACCATGACAAATTCTCCTCAAACCATCTCTCCCATAAGCAAGTAGCGTATTCATCCATACAGAAAGAGAGTTGTAGACTAACACCGCAGCAGCTTAGATCTAGCTTGGGCTGCACCAGTGCTTCTCTTTTCAACTGCAGTTTGCAGGGAGTGTCTTGAGGTTCGTGAGTTTATTCTCCTTTTATAGGCTTGAGTGTGCCTCCATCTGCCTGTGGTGATCCTTTTGAAGAACTCCTGTTTCATTGCAGACATCCTTTGGGAGAACCCAAGGAAGAAGCACACAGAACCAACGCACTCCTGCTCTCATTCGTTCAACTGACTTTGCCATGGCAACGGCATATATTCTAAATACGGAAATCAGACCAGTGGCTTGTCATGGTTCATGGTTCTGTATTACAATATTAGGCCTGTTGTTGCACATTTTGGCATAATCAAGCCCATAAATGAGATTAACAGCTTGTTTTTCCCATGAGAGGAGTGATGCTAATGACTCTAGCACATGCATAATTGTGTCTAATGGACCAATGGGAAAAAAGTATTGTACCAGTAAAAAGTATTTCCAGGAAGAATTGTTTTCATTTGTGCTATTAATGCATGGCATTAGCACCTAATGCTACTAAATTCATTATGTTCTTTGTGTTTTCACATCATTAGTGCTTTGTAGTGAAGGTTATAATGAGTCATTGTGATGCTAAATTGTTCCAGTAAGCTCTGTGCGCCACCAATGGTGTCTTATTATCTCAGAGAGTCAGAGGCTAAGCACGATTCATTTTGTGATGGCTGGAAAGCAAAAGTCTAAGTTTGACCTGCAGGTGCAGTTATTACAAATATGGAGCATCCTGTATCGATTGGAGCTCTGGACTTGGCCGGGTTGTATGTCTGATTTATGAGTCTGCAGTTTTTCTTTTATAGTCTCACTGCCAGTAATTTGCCTATAATCATATTGGTTAGGAAAGGAGTCATGTTACCTGACATTATCATGTCCTCCTTTTATTATAAGTTTTCAGTGCCACCTTTTATGTTGGTGAGAAGAGGCAGCAAAGCAGCACTTTGGACTGGTAAAGGAGTAATAACAGTTAAAATCAACATGACATCTAAATGTAATATAATTTGATGGCATATTAGAATCCTGTTTCGCTCAGAAATGTGTCTTATTACAGAGGAAAATGGCTTTGCTAAATTGATTTTGCATTGATTTTAACTTGTCAATGTTTTTTTTTGTAATATGCATGTCAAGAGCTCAATTTATAAAGTGAAATGCAGGTTGTTGTTTACAGTCATGCAAAGATCTGTAGAGCCTTAGGGGCCGTTTACACGACAACTAAAAATGGGATACTTTTTATGCATTTTGGCCGTTCATTTACACAACAACGGCAATCAGGCATTTGGGGGCCTGAAAATGCAAACTTTTGAAAATGGGATTCATTGTTTCCGTGTAAACTACAAAAACGAGAATTTGTGAAAATTGATGTCATGCGCATGCGTTTTATGCGTTCAGTCTATAGACTTGCGTATGTGCAGGTGTGTAGTGTTTCTTTACAAAGTGACATCGTCAACTACTGGCCTGTTATGTATAGGCTAATACAGCGTTTTTAGTTGTTTTTGTCTTTTTTCGTTTTTAGTTGTCTTTCGTTTTTACGCAAAAAAAAACGTAAAGGGAAAACTTTTCTGTTTGCAGTACATCTTTGTCGTGTAAACGTACTCTTCGTCCAGGGTTTTCAGTGCTGGCTAAGTCCTCTGAGGTTTTTCTTTACACAGAAGGATCATTTCCCTCTGCCCATCTATTGTGAATAAAAAGTGTGATATTTTGAGCATTACAGCCATTATGAATCATTCTTACATGTGTAATTGTTATCAGTAAGGAACTCTCACACTGTTTATTTCCTTAGAAACTACCCATGTTTAGTAGAAGGAAAATCATTTCTTGTTGGGAGGATAGTATTGACATTTGTTTAGGGAAGTCATTGGCCTCTGGTGCCTTGGTGAGAGAATCAGAGTTGAGGGTTTCATCCAGCTGTGGTTTCACCCAATGACTCAATCGGCACTAAGCTTGAGCCTTATGGTAGGGATCCTTTCCAGCTGGATGGGAGGTGCCCGATTATGTGTTATTTTGGCTGTGTTTCCAATAGACATCGTTGTGGACCGTTATGAAATGATAGAATATGAGGATGTTAATGCAAGTGTAGTATGTGGTGTGGAATTGTGTTTTTTTGCTAAAAAAAATTGTATATTAGGGTACACACACACATTCACTATTAACTAAGAGTTTTCCCTCAATAAACTCCTAAGGGTCATGTTTTGGGGTAGGGTTTTTTCTTCATTAAAACCCCCCCCGTCAAAATACTGTTTTAATAAATCAGAAAAGGACAAATAATTATATATAATGATTCTGAAAATTCAGCTTTGCCATCACAGGAATAAAGTCCATTTAAAAGAATATTAGAATAGAATAGTTATTTTAAGTCGTAGGCTAATAATATTTTCTATATTTATGATCAAATAAATGCAGCCTTGGTGAGCATAAGAGACTTCTTTTACCCCAAACAGTAGTCTATATATGCTTTTAACGAAATATTTATTTATTAATATGGTACACTTTCCCTCAATACCACTGACATTTTAGTCAGATGTGAAAATCTAGTCTCACAAGCAATGCTGCTTGACCAAAGCAATTCATGACGTCCCCCTGGAGTGCCTACAAGGGCACAACCTTGCATCTTTGAGTTAGCAGCCCTGTCCTTTGACTACAATTCTTTAAATTAACATCCTTAAATTCACATCACTCTCTTACATGTGTTTAATAGCATCACAGTTTCCCTGAAGTTCATTTC
Organism: Rhinichthys klamathensis goyatoka; assembly: GCF_029890125.1. Classification (NCBI taxonomy): domain Eukaryota; kingdom Metazoa; phylum Chordata; class Actinopteri; order Cypriniformes; family Leuciscidae; genus Rhinichthys; species Rhinichthys klamathensis. The sequence goes on from NW_026606800.1 coordinate 8,466,244, forward strand.
ATAGACTCGTATCTCTCCAAAAGCCCTCTGGGTCTCGCTCGTCTGCCCTGTCTGCAAACATCTGTCTAATTAGGAAGCAGAACACTCCTCCACATGCAGGTCCATTTTCAGATTGGAAATTAATTAAACTTCTTGTTGTCAGTATGGCCTTCTGACTCCAGTCTCTAATTAATCACAGAATGTGAGTCAGACTCTTTTAATGCAGTCGACTTGAAGTGAATATTAAAATCACTCTATTGAATTGGGGCTGGATTATGTGACTCATTCTGTTGTGAAATAATTTCAAAATCTCCCTGAGGAGCAATGCTGCAGGACCTGTCCACCCCTGTTGGATTTTGCAAATGCAGATCAGATAGTGTGAGAGAGGGTGCACGCTGTTTTGGATGAGTGCGTGTTTGTTTTAAAGCCTTGAGCCAATGCTGTGTTCTTTACAGTGACACCTTGCATTAACAACCCGATATGTGTTTGTGTTTTACAGGGAGACGGTCCAGGCAAACTGTGTACGCTGGAGAAAAAGATTCTCCTTTCCCTGTAAAATGAGTGCAAATGCTGGAACCGGAGTCCTTGACCCCTGTGTGTGTCGAGTTTCAGTCAGAAAGGTACAAACACACTCCTGCACACTCTGTTGGTTAGCAATAAACAGTTTGGAGTTGAAATTCTGAGAATGATTTGATTTTTTTTTTTTATGTAACAGGAACTAAAAGGTGGAAAGACTTACGCAAAGGTAATTTATTTTTATTTTTATTATTAAACATACCAACACTATTCAATATATTTGGGTAGCTGACATGATGTGCACTGTTTGATATGCTGTAAGTCATCTAAAACGATTTAAGCATTTTCAAATTATTTTGTAATTATTACACATTTGCTTTTTATAGCATGATGATAGTTGAGAAGGTATGTGGAATAGTTTTAAAAATTAGTCACACTGCAGGACTATCTAAATCAACTACAAAAAAGCTAAAATGTGATTCTGGTGAAAAAAATAAATCTAAAATATAAATATTTCCTTATAAATTCATATATGTTTCATATAGCTAAAATCATGTTAAAAACAAAAAATGTACCTTTCATGAATGGACACTAACACAGGGCATTGGTAATTCATCAAGTAGACAGTTCTGAGAGGATTATAAAATATTGATAGCAAAGTAGCAGCTAAAAATAGATCACCCTGGAACATTGTGTTTGTATGCGCTTCTGTTTGTGTATGAGCAGGGCACTTCTGTTCATAAAGGCATTAACCTTTTTATTTAGCTTTTTATTCAAAAGGTCAATTGCCTTTTATTTTTAATAATTTTTCTTTTGGCAAAAGCAAGATTAAACTGAATTTCTTTCCTGAATGTGTACTGCTTTGTCTCTCTGTATAGCTGGGTTTTGCTGATCTCAACCTTGCGGAGTTTGCAGGATCGGGTAGCACCACACGCAGGTGTCTGCTGGAGGGTTATGACACCAAAAACACTAGACAAGACAACTCCATCCTTAAGGTATAGAAAGGCTCAGACTTCCTCTCAGGATCTTTCTTCTCAGCTAAACTCCATTGATGCTTTGAGTCTTGATTTATGTAACTTGAGTTATACGTTAGTTAGTGGTTCTTAGTGGTGCTATTGGTCACTAATTAGTATTACAAACTCCTCAACTTAGATGAGTATATCTTCAATCATACTATCTTAAAGGGGTCATATGCTTTTTAATATTTTCTTTTTCTTTTAGTGTGTAATGTCTTTCTTTGTGCATGTATACGTTCTGCGAAGTTACAAAGCTCATAGTCTCCCACAAAGTGATTTATTCTGTCTAACAGAGAGCACTGATTCAGACCTGCCTAAAAAGCCTTGATCAAAGTCCAGATACAACTTCCCCAAAGGAATGTGCAAAGAAAGTAGGACAGGTTTCAGTGAATTAAAGTGTTGTCGTCATTTCATGGAGACGCTGTGTGTTTGGATGAGAAAGCAAAATCGCTTTTGCTTTTAGAGGTTAAGGTTTATTTATAAAGCTATTTCTGAGCAGTACAACCCAAAAGTTTGTTTGTGCACAGGGCATTTTACAGAGGACAGCATTCTGAACCTAGGAGAGTACAATGCAGGTTATATACAAAGGCTACTTTCCACTGTGAAACATTCTGCTCAAGTTGTGTTTGCAAAGTTGGTCCCGGTCGATAGGCTTGATCCATCCGCATTTTCAGAATCTGACTCGGGCTCGAACTGATACCGTAAAAGAGACAAAATCATTATTAACTGTGTTTACAAAAATTGCTTTAGAAGCCTTGGAAGCTGAAGCTCATGATTATGGCATGAGGCGTTACTTTTCCGACACACGCTTGAGGTGATTGGCCAATCACTGGGTCAGCTGGCCAATCAGAGCACTCTAAGCTTCTCGGACGGAGGGGCTTTGTAGTAATCAGGCGTTCCAGAAGAATAGAGAAGCTGCAATAAATGTACCAGTGGCGTGCAGTGGTGTTCTAAAATGAGGAGGCAATGTCCTCACAGTTTTTTTTAAATAAATCAAATGTAAATTCATGTCCCATGTTACACTTGATGGTGTCACATTTTCCTGGTTAAATAAACATTACATTACATAAATAAAAAACTAAATACAATTCTGTATTTTTTATTAAAACCAAGTATAAATCTCATCACATTAGTGATTTTAAGCATTTTTACATATACAGTATTCCTTATTAAAAACCGTACAAAAAAAAAGAAAAGAATTCAACCTAGAATTTTACCTGGCAGATGATAAAACAGGTGAAAAAGTCCCTCTCTTTTTACCTGGGGCAGTAAGTAACCTAGCAACCATTCAGAACACCCTAGCAATCGCATAGCAATGCTCTAATAAACACTTTAGCAACTGCCTTGCAACATCCTGGAAACCATCCAAACATTATTTATTTAGTTAGTTTCTGTAAGGGCCAAAAATGAAATGTTAAATGTCATACATATCCAGTTTCTTATTTTTTTGTCATTTGTCTTTGCCTGCAGGTGATTATTAGCACACAGTTGATGTCTGGGGACCCCTGCTTCAAAACGTGAGTGTTACTTTTGACTGCGTTGTGAATGTGTTATAATTCAGTATTGAAGTGAGAAAGAATTGAAGTTTGGTTGTGAAAAGGGCCTATTTCTATCTCTATGCCATCCTATCTGCATTTTTAAATTTAGATTTAGCTAAAGACCCACAGAGACCTTTTCCAGTTAAACATTTGAAGTTGCTATAATAGTATTTTCTCAGAAATGGCCCGTGTGTTGGGAAGGAGTGTTAATTTGCGCTCTTGGGAAGTCAGAGCTTTGAACACAGATTTGAATACTGGAAACCAACACTGTCCACCCACACATGTACACACACACTGTAGCTCACACTGTGCGTGAAGGCAAAAACCTGCTAAAAACATTTGTGTGGGTTAAAGCGTGGAGAGAGTATGGAGTTCGGGGATTCTGGGGGTTGCTTTTAAACCATGTTGTTGAATGCGGGTTCTCCATGTATTAGGCCTCCGTCCACCGCCATGGTGATAGGCATTCAAGGTGATGCCGAGAGCCTGCTGGAAGACAGGAAAGGAGGAGACACACAGAAACCTTTTCTGAGCCTCTCAGGTAAACTTAACACAAAATGCACTGATCACTGTTTGCAATGAATCGGAATGAGACACACAAATACAGCAGCTCCATACACAGACCTTGTTTTTTTTTTACATTTGTCCTTTACATGTGCTTAAATGTGTATGCATTTCTTATATTTTTATGTTTGCATTATGTTGGTTGCTCTAATCAACTGTCCAAATCAAACACCCTTTGAAAAGCTTCTCATTAATTCTGCATCCAGTCCTGTAGTAAAGAACAAGACTGTATGTTTGATTTGATGCAGCCGAACTAACAGGAGCTTGAAAGAGTGCTCTCTCTCCCCCACTCTCTCTTTTATCCTTTCTTTTCCCTCATACATGCTGTGTGCCTTTTCCGTCCAGAGGCTGGCGAAAGCTTTAGTCTTTAATGTATAATTTAGCCATGTGCCGCTGTTGACTCTTAACTCGGTTTTCATAGTGATTCACTATGACTGAATGCTTATGATGAAGAGCAGGCTTACAATTCATAAAACATGATTAGCTTCCAAGTGCCTCTTCTGTAGTGATTTTGAGTTGCGATCACTGAACAATATTAAAGCCGTATAAATATTCATAGTGTTTAATCTGAAATTTTAATGGAATACAAGACAAGATGCCAAAAGTGGCTTGCTGTCTGAGGCGATTGATGAATTAATCAGTATCACCATTTGTTCAGAGGAACATGTTGAAGAGTTAAATATGATTTGGCCTGTGATTTTGGCCGAGAAATGCTACTCTTTTGAAGGGAGTTTGTGGAGAAGACTCATTTAGAGATCGGTCAGGATGGTCTCTAGTCTTTGAACAGCCAAGTCAATGAGAGCAACGATTTGATGTAGATATTTTTAACTGGTTTTCAGCTTTAATATTTTAGAGTTTTGTAGCTATTAATTCTTTCCCGCCATTGACAGAATTTTACATCATTTATGAGAACGCTTCCCCGCCATTGATGGAATTTTCCAGTTTTCCGTGTTTTCACTGTTATACGGTAGGGGGCACCATTAGGCATTGAGCAGAAACAAGCGATAAAAGCATTGCTTAATTAATCTGTTACCTTTAAGGCTGAGCATATGTTTGCCAGTGTTATTTTATCTTTTTTTTTATATACTATTATTGTATTTATTAATATTTTGATATATTATATAATTATATAATTTTCTCTTATTTTATATTTAAATTGTAGTTTTTGTAAAATATTTGTTTTTTTGTTGTTGTTGCTTTTGTCATTTGTCAAATTTGTCAACAGTTTTAGTCATTTTAGTACTTGAACTTAAACTTATTTTATTAGTTTAAGTTCATGTAAAACTTAATTGTCAAAGGCAACATTTAGATTTTTTGTTTGTAAGTGTAAGTTTTCCATCTAATATTTATAATTTATTTTATTTAATATTTATTTCAATTATTTTTAATAGTTTAAGACACTGATGCTAGCGTACTTAAAATTTACAATAAAATAAAATAAATAAATATCCGGGACCAAAATATTAATGGCAAAAAATGATTCATGAAAATGATTATTATTATTATGGGGATATGGAAATTTATAGCCAAGTAAATGCTTAATAGAATAAGAAATTCCCTCCTTCTAATACACCACCTGCTCTTAACTAGAATTAGCAAGTAGCAAATCATGATTCATAGGTGTGATGTAAACAAGGATTATTTAAAAATGTGTCATGCCTCAACTTCCTGTTTTAATAGGAAATATGCTAACACGGGAAATAAAACCTTGTGCTTGCAATTTTAAAGGCTACAATCATCATAAACTTTTGTAACCAATTCAACTAATTTTGAATTTTGCTGAGCAATTAATATCCATAATACTTTTTTCTCTTTGAGATCACTAAAGGTTATAGTGGCAAAAAGGTTGTAGGTATTTAGTATATATTTATGTATTAAATAAAAATATATTTATTGAAATTGAGCCATGTTTGCCATTTATATATCCCTTATATGGACATGACCCCAAACCAGTCTAATTATATTGGATTTCCACTGACTAATCGATTTCGAGAAGTTTTATTTTGAGAATGTTGATTTTCTAATCAACAGCCCTAATTTGAATAGACAAATCATATTGGATGCCTGAAAACTCTCAATGGACAAGTGCATGGCTACATCAAGGCAAGGCAAGTTTATTTATATAGCACATTTCATACAAAATGGTAATTCAAAGTGCTTTACATAGAAGAAATTAAAATAATCAAAACAAATAAGAATAATTAAAACAGTTTCGAATAAAATATCAAATAAAGTACAGTACAGTAAAAACAGTCGGACGAACAGTGGCACAGTGCTCATTCAGTAAATGCATAGCTAAACAGATGTGTTTTGAGTCTGGATTTGAAAGTGACTACTGTAGGAGCACATCTGATCTCCTCTGGAAGCTGGTTCCAGCTGCGGCTGGCATAATAGCTAAAAGCAGACTCTCCGTGCTTAGAGTGAACCCTTGGTATTTCTAGCTGATGTGATCCTAATGATCTGAGTGATCGGTTTATATTCAGTGAGCATATCTGCAATATATTGAGGTCCTAACCCATTGAATGATTTATATACCAGTAATAATACTTTAAAATCAATCCTAAATGTAACTGGGAGCCAGTGTAAAGACCTGAGGACTGGTGTGATATGTTCATATTTTCTGGTTCTGCTCAGAATCCTGGCAGCTGCGTTCTGTATGAGCTGCAACTGTCTTATGGTCTTTTTAGGAAGGCCAGTGAGGAGTCCATTACAATAATCCACCCTGCTGGTGATGAAAGCATGCACAAGTTTCTCTAAGTCTTGACTGGAAACAAAGCATCTAATTCTTGCAATATTTTTCAGATGATGGTATGCTGATTTAGTTATTGCTTTGACATGACTACTGAAACTAAGGTCTGACTCTAGAGACACACCGAGATTCCTGACTTGATTTTTAGTTGTTAGACCCCTAGCGTCAAGGTATGCATTCACCATTTCACCTTGAGAACTTCATCTTTGTTTCCAAACGCAATGACTTCAGTTTTGTCTTTGTTTAACTGAAGAAAGTTTTGGCACATCCAACTGTTTACGTCATCAATGCATTGGCACAGGGAGTCAATGGGGCTGTAGTCGTTAGGCGATAGGGCTAAGTAGAGCTGTGTGTCGTCTGCATAGCTGTGGTAAGCAATTTTGTTCTTTCTCATTATTTGGCTCATTGGGAGCAAACAGGTTGAACAGGAGTGCGCAAGAATTGAGCCTTGAGGGACTCCGCATGTCATGGGTGTCCACTCAGACCTATGGTCTCCTATACTCACATAATAACCTCTCCCTTCTAAGTATGACCTGAACCATTTTAGGACTATCCCAGAAAGCCCCTCCCAGTTTTCCAGCCTGTCAAGAAGTATGTCGTGATCGACAGTGTCAAATACAGGACTGAGGTCGAGTAGTACCAGTACTGATAATTTGCCTTTATCAGTATTTAAGCAAATATCGTTTATTATCTCTGTGCTGTGATGCGATCGGAAACCAGATTGAAAATTGTCAAAGTATCCATTCAAGCTTAAGACATCAGATATATGATCTACTATAAGTTAAAAAATAGGAGAAGAACGGGTTAAATTGGCATTGAATCCCGTAAAGCGATTGAGCAGGATTAATTAGGACTGAACTGAATCCCTTATGTCCACAGAGACATCAGGGAAGTGTGGCTCTCTGCCTGATGAACTGGGACTGTGCGGACACTCTCGAACGTCCAGTTATGCTAGTCAGCAGTCCAAAGTATCAGGTAGGCTTTCCTTTTCCACTGTTTTCTCTCTGATCACTAATTGGCGATGTGTCGATGTGACTGCTGTCTTGCTCGACTTGAATGGATTGTATTGTCTGCTACCCTGGCTGTAACATCAGGCTGTCAATCAACATCATGCCATTGTATTGCAAGATGATTAAAGAATTTTGTATTTTGCACGAAGGCTGCATGTCATGTGACTCTGTTCTGTGTGATGGAGTGAAGATATCTGTGTGCACATATGAGAAAGAAAGAAAGTGTGTGCAAATTCATTAGCCTACATTATATTAAGTTAGGTTGCACTTTCCACATATAGGGTACTTTTTGGCGTCCCATTATTTTGACCTTTTGAGTTTGAACAATTAACAATTTAAAGGTGACCTATAATTCAAAATTGAATTTACCTTGGTATAGTCAAATAACAAGAGTTCAGTGCATGGACATGACATAGAGTGAATCTCAAACTGGACTGTTTTCGCGTTCTGAATTTAATTCACGTTTATGAAAAACACCCCTGAAAAACGGTCGGTTCTCCACACAATACCGACTGTGACGCAATAGTCGGGATCATTAATATGTACGCCTCCAAATATTTGCATAATGCCAGCCCTCAATGCCAGGCGGAACTGCGCAGCCGAAGCATGGCAGTTGCTCAGTGTGGATGTACACATGAACACAAAAGTATTTTTTAGTTCCTTCATCTGGGCCTCTGGAGAAACAATGGGTTAATTTTATTTTCTCTGGAAATTTCAAAACATTTCACCGACTGTTTCCTCAACTTGGGCCAATACAGAGCTGGCCTCGGATCGAGCTACCAAGCAACACTTTCTGATGTGTAATTGTTCAAGTTCAGACAGGTAATCTTTCTCTCAAAATCGTTCAATACTGTTTATGCATCAGTAAGTCAAGCCAGTGACTAAAATATCAGCTTCACATCGTTTCTTTTAGTAGGATGAAAATAATCGTATTTAAATTGTGAACCAATTATATACAGAAAGCGATCAGAGAACAATCTTTCCACACAGCGCGAGTTTATCTGGACACTTGCCAAACTCGTTATGAAATCAATGACGCACGTTACTGCACAACGAAGCTCTTACTGTATTTACATCATCGTGTTTGCATTGGTGAAAGCAGAGAGAGTGCAGAAACTGCTTTGCAATGATAAGATCTTCATTCTCGCGATCAACACACTGTCAACTGCTCAATGCTCATCACGGCAACATTTTATGTGATGGGAATAGATCTAAATACTTTAAAAACATCTCACGATTCGTTAATCTCGATAGCTGTTATAGTAAAAACGTATAATAGCAGTAGTAAAAGTATTCGGGAGAGAGTTTCACATGTAATGCGTAGCTATTTCATATGCAAGCATGTCAGCCAATCACAGCAGTGGCCGCGGTTACACTGAATCCCACAGCAGACACGCCCCTTCAAACAGAGTGTTCAAATCAGAGGCTAAAAGCAGGCTAGGAAAAATGCCATTTATTTCTAAATTATGATTATTTTTTATCTAAAAAACATACTAACATTATAAGGGTAACCCAGGAAACATTATAAAATAATTAAAAAAAACATTCTAGGGCACCTTTAAGCACCTCCTTTCACTGACCATTTTGCTATACAAGACATTTTAAGGCCCTATTTTGTTTTCAGTTTGTGGAAAGTGCTATTTGCTTTATTAAATAATATGAAACTGGGCTCTTAGAAAGATTCTGTGCCATCACAAAATGGCTGGATTAAATGTCCCAGATCTAATTTGATAACACTACTTCCTCTAGTACTTCCAGAGAGGAGACAGCACTCAGTCCTTATTTCATTAAGCTATTCTCTTAGATTCAGTTACACATTCCTCACGTTGACCTTTTGTATTAGAGCATCTCAAAGTGTAAAGTTAGTTTTAAAGTCCCACAAAGCAAACAGAAGTCATCACTAGGGTTTGAAATCTAAAATTGTTCCCAATTCTGGAATTGGATACTTAAGGTCAGGAATTAGATACTTCAAATTCAAATTTTGATTCCGCTTATTGATTTCTGTGTGTGCATTTTAATGTGATTTAAACCATTAAAGCGCAAGAAAACGCGAAAGAGAACTCAATTCGGCACTAGAGCGCTGTTTTCTGTGCCGGGCACATCCAGAACGCGCACACGAAAAGCTGCCTTCCATATTGTGTACGAATACTGAATTGAGTTCTCTTTCGCGTCTTCTTGCGCTTTAATGGACAAATACACACAAAATTATGTCAAAATATCCTCGTAAACACAGTCGTAAACTTTTTCCTGTCCTTTTTTTTTTTTTTTTTTACTGAATTTTAATTTTAAAACAATGTTGTGTCATGTTTTCTTAGGCTATAGTACGAGTCACTCGCGTTCCTCCAGTCTCTCGGAGTTCTCCCACAGGAGAAACGCTTCGATCGGCAGTGCTTCCACTGGCATTGCCAGCATCCCTGAGCCCAGTGAGGAGAATGACCAAACTACAGCGCCACCTACAGTCTGCGCTGCTGTGCCTGAACACCCATCAACGCCTGACAGGGCTGCCAGCAGGTCAGACAGACACTGCTACCACTTCCTGCTCAATATTAATCAAGCTTTAGATGCAGGATATGAAATTAATATAGGTTAATTTTCTCATATATACAAAGGTACCCAGTGAAACAGGACTCCATGGAGTCTCAGCTGAAAAGGGTGGATGCCACACGGGTGGATGCTGATGATGTGGTAGAGAAGATCCTGCAAAGCCAGGATTTCACCCACAGTATGCTGGACTCCAGCGCTGAAGGTAAAAATGGCTTCTTCATGTTTATTAGAAGACATCCCTAAAGGTACTACTAGCACATTTCCATCAGAGTATGTGAGACGCACTAAATGACATTTTATAATGTAAAAAACATTTATAATGTTTATATTACAAATAAATGCTTTTTTATTCATTAAAGAATCCTGAAAAAATCTTCACAAAAATATTAAGCAATTAAAACAATGTTGATCAATGTTGATAATAATTTGTCTTGAGCAGCAAATCATCATATTAGAAGATTTCTGAAGTGACACTGAAGACTGGAGTAATGATGCTGAAAAATCAGCTTTGCCATCAATGAAAATAAATCAAATTTTATTTTAAATTGTAATAATATTTCACAATATTATTGTTATTACTGTATTTTTGATCATATAATGCAGCCTGGGTGAGCATAAGAGACTTTTAAATTATTCAAAAAAAAATTTGAACAGTAGTGTGTGATGTAAATAGTATACCTTATATGAAATACATAAAAAATAAAACAGCTCAGATAATATTTAGTGTGACCTCTTGAGTTTGAATTTCTGAAGGTTATGCACCTCCTTTCACTGATTTCCATCAGAGTATCTAATCAATCTCCCTACAATCTCAAACAACTTATACATTACTATTATATTACTATTTTACAATAAACTTTGATTATATTGCATTAAATGCTTATAATAAATTGCAATAAATAGTAGTTTTATATTGTATCATTGTTTTTTTTGTGTCTTTATATAATTTGCTGTGTCACTGTATTTATAATATTTCATAAATTCCATCTTTATTTTATTCTGACTGCTTAAGCGTCCTGGAGCACTGAAAATGCGCTATATAAATAAACATATTATTATTATAAATCTCATTTTATATTATTTGTTTACATCATTTGTTTCATGGGATTCAAGTTCATCTCTCATTAATTGTTACTAAACATTCATATTTTTGGTTGTTGTCTGTCCAATAATATTGCAAAAATTCCATCTTTATTTCATTCTGATTGCTAATAGTCTATTAACACTGTGTGTAACATGGCGAATTCTTGCTGACATGAAATCTCATTTTGGTCCATTTAATTGTCATGCTTGAGATGGAGTGGTATCAGAGCAAACTTGGATCAAGTGGAAACAGAAATAGAAAACACAGAGCTAGAAACAGGATGTTTAATTGGTAGCAATGTTTACCGGTAGCTGCTGCTGCTGCTGCTACTCAGTAGGTGTATTGAAGTGTATCTGTGCCAGAGCCCATCTTTATATGTGTGTCCTACTGTATTAGTTTTCGTATTATTTTTTAGATGACCTGCCGACGGGTTCTCATTAGAATTGGACCGTTTTGGACCCAGAGAAGTCGTGACTTTGTGTGTGCGGAATGGAGGCGATATCTGATTCAAGTGTGTGTGTTTTTCAGAGGAAGGTCTGCGCTTGTTTGTGGGTCCTGGTGGGAGCACAGCACTTGGTAGCCACCACCTTCCTGCCAGGTAAGTTTGAAGGAAAATGTTGTTGTCATCATGTACTCGCCCTCATGCTGTTCCAAACCCAAATGATTTTCTTTCTTTCTTGGAACATAAAAGCAAATGTTTAGCATAATGTCCTAGCAGCTCTTTTCCACACAATGAAAGTGATTGGGGACTGGGTCTACCAAGCTTTAAAAAATACCTAAAGGGATCATAAATGTATCTGTGTGCCATCTTCCAAGTCTTCTGAAGCCATACAATAGCCTGTATGATGAAGATGTGAAATATAATCCATAGATTTTTATGGATTACTTTTATGGTAATTTCTGGAGCTTGACATCTCCAGTCACCATTCACTTTCCTTATATGAAAAAAAGGGCTTGGATGTTCTGATAAACATCCTTTTCTGCTTAATCTCTTTTTAGAAGAAGAAATTAAGCCATGTAGGTTTGAAACAACATGAGGGTGAGTAAATGATGACAATTTTATTTTCGGGTTACTGTCTCTTTAAATACCACAGCAAAATCAAATAGTAAGCAGTGGTATTCCCCCGCGCTCTTAAAGGTGTTCTAAGCGATGTCACGCGTTTTTTAGGCCAAAATTTTTTTTGTCACAAACAGCAAACATCTCCTCACTATCCACTAGCTGTCTGTCCCCTGAACACACTGTAAAAAAATGGAGACGGTCCTCACTGCAGAACACGAAATCCAGGGGGAGGAGTTGAATCCAGATCCAACTCCTCCCACCTTACATATACCTAAACCTACCCATCTCCGCCCCCTGATCCCTAACCCCAACCCTAATCCTACCCATCTCCACCCCTTAGATCTGGATCCAACTCCGCCCCCTGGATCTCGTGTACTGCAATGAGGTGCTACAGAAAAAACACAGTCTCTGTAGACACCCCAGGCTCCACAAACGGCAACAAAAATAAACCCGCACCACGAAACATAACAAACAGTGTTCCAGCCAATAACCGACAAGAAGGATTTGGGGGGTTAGTGCGCGTGCACATGAAAGGGGGGTGTGGAGGAGAGAGAAGCATGAAGAGGGAAGTTAGAATTATATTCTCTTTGAGTTTGATATGGCCCACACACGACCAAAGAGACAACGTTCCGATGAACAGATTGCAAAGAAGAGGAAAAAGGAGAAGGAACGCACAAAGTCCCGAATTTACATTGGAAAAGCCTTCGAAAGGTGGCGAGATCTCCGCCGGCAGAAGGGCTTCCAATCCGACATTCAGGTAGCTCTGTTTTTGCTGGACTGGTGGGTAAATCCAGTTTGGTTTTTCTAAATGAACGTTCATGTTCGCCTAACAAACACAAGGATATAATTAGCTAGAACTATGCAGTCAGCGCTAACTTTGGTGAATACAACATATAGGTTTCTAGCAGCTAGCGATCGATCTCTTTTGTAAATGATCAAGCAAACTCACCGTAGGGCGACAGTTTGTGTGAATGATTGTTTTCACCCATTGTTTGTTATGAATTTGAATGTTCATTTATAGCCTATTGACAACTTTGACTAAATTTGTTTACGACGGAGCCGTTGTTTATGCTCACTGGGAAACGCAAAGCTAACATTACCTTGCTATTATTGCGTCCTTGTATGGGAGCTAAAGTTATAACCTCAGGTGGCGAAACGTTTTATCGGTTGTTTTTTGGTAATGTTTCTCTTTTTCTGCATTATATGAAAGCATTTATCTAACTTGGCGACATTACACCTCGAATGAAGTATCAGTAAAACTACAGGGGGAGGGGACGGGATGAGGAGGAGGGAGGGTCTAGCTAGCCTCCGTTGTGTTTGACAATACTTCGAACGTCAACAAGAAGTGACGTCACCCAACATCGCTTAGAGCACCTTTAAAAAAAGTGTAAATCAGTGCATTTACCGATTTGTTCGTAAATCCTGATTTCTTCTCTTTTCAGGGTTGGAGCTGGTGCCTACGAACAGGTGGTGATTAAACGCTAGTTGGGAGATGCCAGAAGGAGAAGTGTCAAAAACCAAAGTCTGTTTCGTGGGAGGAGAAAGGGGCGAAGAGATTCAGACATGTTCGTCGTCTCTCACATTAGCAGTGTTGAAACTTGTTTCAGTCTTTCGATGAAACGGTGTCCTCTGCTGGCTAAATAATGAACTGACAGCTCCTCTGTATGAGGCTGCCATTTGGTGTCTTGTGTTTCACTGTGAGGTAAACTTTGTCTTATAATATGTCTGCAATTGCCCTATATTTTCCTCGATGATTTAAAAAAAACAACTTATATTTCATATTGTTATTTTAGTGAGATATGTTTATTTTTACCATGTTTACATGTTTGAACCATTTTAAGGGGTCTGTCAGAAACATTTGGTGGATTATATACATCATTACATATACATCTATATGTCTGCAGATGAAGGTGACCTCTTTATGCATTTTTTTTTGTCATTTCATTACTGTACGAATGGAAATCAAACCGTCCTCACCCACCCGCGTCTCACTTTTTGCGTGTGAGAAGTCGTGATGCGTTGAACAGATGGAGCCGTTTTCAGACTTGAAAAAATGTGCAATTGAATAGCACTTTAAATTGAAGGACTTTACATAAACTTTTTATGTATCGCCAACATTGTAGGGAGTTTTGAGACTGAGCTTTTGATCAAGTTAACCAATACACATTAAATGTGTTATTCTTCTTTATTTGTAGCTGAAAATGACTTTGGGGCTTGAGAATTTTAATGTAGATTAAACTCCTACAGCTCCATTATATGTTAAATGGGACTAAGTCATTTTGCAGTTCAGTTTATAGACACATTAGCTACTTGAAATCTGGGCAGGTGAATATCTGATAAGTACTTCTCTGGCAGCAGTCTATGACATAATTAATGACATCACCTAACTATATTACGCTTTCACACAAGGACAAAATGAGCCAAGCTGTTCTCAAGCTACACTTTGTAACATAGCAGCACAGAATGAAGCATTTAACCATGTCAGCAATGCTTGAAATGTTTAGCACAAGGCTCTCAAGCGGCGTGTAGCTCTTCTAATCCTGTCTATAACACTACAAAAACACCTTTTTATCCATGTTTTTGTAGTTACTTGATGTATCATTAAAATGAAGGTATTTTAATGACTACTTTTCATGGTATCTCTGTCTGTAAGATCAGCTATAGGGGATATCAGAAGCATACGTTAGTGCTTCTCTAGTTTTATGTGACCGTATTCCCATATCTTCTCAAAAGCCATTTACTGTTTTATAAATGTAAACTTACTTGCCTCTGCAATTTAAGTGTGTGTGGGGATTATCAGCTGAGAGAGTGTGTACAATCTATTTGTAGCACTTGATTATATCATATTGTCTAGAGTTATATTGTAGAAATGCATGGGTGTCACACCAACTCAACGTGTCCGAAGCGTTTTTCTTTTTTGTAGTCTTTGCTAGGCCCGCCGAGATCCAAACACTAAAAAAATACCGACAGGAAGCTTGGATTCAACTCGGCCACACATCTCAGGTTTATTATTTCCTTTTACTATTACTGCACAAATATCAAAGCACCACACTGCGAATGTACGGAGCCCCTGAAGAGAGACTGTGACGGAAAAAATATGAGATGGGAGAGAAAATTCTATTTCAGTGCTTTTTGTCACTTGCAAAGAACTCAAAAGTTTTACGAGCGAAAGCAAAGTTTCTCACAGGAACGCAAAAAATGTGTGCGCAAATGGGACGTTTCTTCTGGGAACGCAAAAGCATCTCATACTTTTTCCATCAAGGTGTCCCTTTAAGGGCTCTGTGGTGAATGTTTGCAAATATCCGTTTATTTAGAGGTTATCTGCGATATGTTAGCCTCATTACTTTTCAGCAGACACTCAGTAATATGAGTTACTTGGAACTTTATTTTTTAATTGATCTACTGCCAAAATTAAGTCTATTTTTATGGATTTGAGCTTTAGTGATACTGATATTGTAAGATTTTACTATAATTTTTCTTCCCCTAATTCTCTTACATAACCTGTAAGTAGGTCCTGGTACTTTACATGTTGTAAAAACATGGTGGCTTTATCTCTTCTGTGAAGTTTTGGTCCTCGTAATTGTACTGTGTCTGATGTTTAAAGGTGACATTGCTTTTTAAATGTCTCGCAATGTTGTGTTCCAACTTTTGACCAATAGTGGCTTCCATGCCATGTGTTCTGTTATGATGCTGGTAAGGTATGTACCACACACTGTTAAATAAAACCACATTCCAAAGAAGGTGTCACATATTTGCATTTTTAATTACATGTTTAATGGTTGTCTTTTCAAGAACATTTCCAATCGATAACAGTTTTGCCCATATTATCTAAATATGTCCTTCAAATATGTTTTTGACAGAACAAAGATCAAGTGCAGCTTCCTTTTTTATAGTTTGGTTACAGAGCTTTCCGGATCTGTTATACACCTTCGTAACCCCCAAGCTCCCTATCCCAGTCCTCCTCCACACTGTTTGATACACCTGATATTGTTTTCACATCCTCATCATCCTCCTCCTCCTCCTCTTCTTCTTCTTCTTTTTCTTCCTCTACCTCTTCCTCATCATCGGCAGGCAGGTTTAGCACCGTTCCATCAGCGCTCATCCTCACCTGCTCCTCCTCCAGCAGGTCCTCCCTGAGACGCTGCACGCTCCCGCACAGCGCTCTCACTTTGGGGCTGAACCACACACGCGTCAAGGGCACACAAATGCTACGGTCCTGCTGGTAGACAGGCTGCCACTCACATGCATCCTCATGCTGCAAAGCTTCCATAAATGGAGGACCATAAAAATGTGCGTTGTTGTTGGAGTCCATGTTCAGCCTACTAAGCCATTCCTGTTTTAGGTGTTGTGCCTCATACAGGACCTCATTAACCAAAGTCTTTTGGTAGATGTTGTTATCACACAGGCTCGGATACACCACCTTGTACAACTTAATGAGGAACAACAAAAAAAGAGGAGTTGTGAGTGCAATACGCAGTTTTCAAACAAGAAATAACTTTCTTTCTTTTTTTTAGCTTAAACCTGTGAGCTTTAAAGTTGCCATGAAATGCAATATTTTTTATCTTATTGCAAACGATTCATTCGTGCATGTTTAATTTAATCAAATGTCATAACTCGATCTTCTGTGGCATATGCCGGACTTTAATCATTTAGTTTGTTTAAACCCAAACTTCCATTTCATGCTGGGATGAGAGTCATTTTTTACTATGAAAGCATACGGAACATTCAGAACCTCTTCGTCAAAAAGATTATTATAAAATTAAACTACTAAGAATTTGCCAAACCTTATGCTGTTTATGACCGTGTGTGTAGCACCTACCGCTCTCCACATCCTTCTAAACCCGAAAATTACAAATATTAAATTCGGGATGCAAGTTAACAGAAGTAGCGGCAGATCTTTTCTTCTGTATTGTGACACATCCGAGTGAAACAGATTATCAAAAAATGCATGAGTTGTTGATTGGATAGAGGAAGATCTGAATGTGAGCTTGCAGAGTCCAAAAGGGGCGGGGTTTAAACTGACTAAATAATTGGAGAGGTCTGGCATGTCACCAGAGAAAAGTCTGTTGTACCACCAGAAGATCAAGTTGTTATTTTGATTAATGTGTGATCAATATGTTTTTTGCCTAATTGTGATAAAAAAGAAATCAAGCGCATTTCAGCGCTTAAACTAAACTGTGACTGCTTTAGTGCAAGTTATACAATGATGATTTAGAAAGTACAATACGATTCATTTAAATAATTAAGAAAATACAGGTGCAACACCTCTCAAAAAAATACAAATTTCTCACCAGTCTGTACACTGAGGGTTCCAAGCGTTCAGCATTGCTCATAGACCAATTTATCCCATCAAAATTCCTCTGGAACACACCGATCTGAGTGCAGAATCCCACATCTCTCCAGTGGCCAAGAGCTTCTCCAACACCAGTGAATTGCACGGAGTAACCATATTCTCTACAAACTCTGTGAGCCCTGAGGGACATTTTTTAAAGGGTTAGTTTACCCAAAAATGAAAATTATCCCATAATTTACTCACCCTGCGTTGGATCAGGTCACTCTTCCGCCAGAACTAAACCAGTGATTATAGTTTATAAAGCTATAATATGGATATTTTTCTTACAAAAACGCATTGCTTCGCTTCACAAGGCCTTTATTAAGCCCCGTTGCCCCCAGTACCGGGGGCGGTAACCTTTAACAGGTTAACCCCCTGGAGCCGTATGGATTACTTTTATGATTGATGGGTGTGCTTTTTGGAGCTTCAAAAACAATGGTACCATTCACTCCCATTATAAAGCTTGGAAGAGACAGGATATTTTTTTATTATTACTCAGATTATTGTTTGGCAGAAAGAAGAAAGCCATTCACCTAGGATGGCTTGAGGGTGAGTAAATTATGCGATAATTTTAATTTTTGGGTGAACTAACACTTTAAGCCAAACATTTTTTTTTTAATTGATCCTTAAATCGGATCTTAAATCAGGACTGGAAAATGTTTACACTAGATACTGAACATTTCCTTACCAAGTCTGAAACTCATCTCTAGTCCATTCGAATTTGTGATCGTAGTCTCTGAAGCCTTTCAGGCCCGGCAACAGAGGGTTGAAATCTGCATTGGGTGTGCTGACTATCACGGCACCTGGTGCCATGTACCCAAACACCACCTCTGAAAAGCTCTCCACCTTCTCAAGCTCCAGATGTTCGATTCTTAAAGCGGTAAGAGATGTTGGCAAGTTGAAAAACTCAAGTAGAACATACAATTTTCAAATAATGTTTAGTTTATATGCTTTAAAAACAAGATATGTGGCAAACTTACAGCTCAACACATGTCACAAGATCAAATCCTCTGGTGCACGGCTCCCGCTCAGTGACAGACCCTTGGTACAACTCAATGGTCAAAGGCCCGTTGCTTGGCTGAAGGTAGTCACTCACAAGTGGAGCCAATGTATGCCTGGCAAGAAAAAAGATGGATGTACACAGGAAGCCAGATTTTTTTTTAGATGACCCAAAGTACATGCAGGCCCCTAATTCCACTTATGCAGTATAAAATGTTGGCTTTGTGAGATTGTTCTTCCATTTTAATGCCGTAAAATGCCGTATACTACACAAACAAGAGTAACGTTCGCAGGCAAAATGCCAAACTTACATTTTTTTTAGGAGAACGACACTGTTGATATCAATTCCGACAAGTAACTGTATACCGTTGCGATGAAACTTCAGTTTTTTCAGTAAGCGACATTCAGCGCATCCGAAATCGATGACCTGCGGACGGAGAAATGTGATCAAATCCATTTAACGTTAGGAAGATGTAAAAAGACTATTGATAAGCAAGCAAGTTCAAACAAGCGTCAAAGGCCATCGCAACTTAACTTTAAAATGCAAGTTTGAAATGCATTTACCTTTCTAGGTCGGTAGGTTTGCACGTAATCGATAACAAACTGGTATCGCTGCATGTACAGCGGGGGAGAAAACGGTGTGGTCATGGTGAGTTTCTTGGTCAGTCAGTCAGTCAGTCTGCTGCTCGGTTGTCAGTCCTCATTAAACACATGCTCGAGGAGGACGGTGACACTTCAGCTCAGCAGTGTGTATGCTTTTAGTGCTTTACCCAAACACACTTAATCTTAACCAACGGCCATTATGCAGTTTTTAAATGGACCATTGTATTTCATGAACGAGGCCGTTGAGCTAAATATCGTGTGGTCCGAACCGTTTTCCATACGAAACTGTATTTCATAATAATTTCATCCTCATTTTGTCAGGGATAATGCCCACTTAAACTTCCGCTAAGAAAAATAGTCCATTACAACGTAAAAGTAAACGGCCTAGCATCAAGGAACATTGCAACAATATTATGGTATTAATTTATATTCTTATTATTAGTGTTAATTGGCCTGTTATTAATCTGCAAAGTTACATTTCGTAGTCAGTTGTTATTTGTGATTTGAGTCGCAAGATGGCGTATTAGCTAACTTGCGTTGGAGTCGGTTGGAGTGAGATGACAAACATGAATTTGGGCTGCATCCGAAATCGCATCTATATAGTAGGCGAAAACAATATGTGACAAAAGAAGTATGTCCGAATTCACAGTACTCATAAAAGAGTAGGCAAAAAGTACCAGGATGACCGCTTGTTCTTCTAGCGAGATTCTGAAGTGTGCACACGATGGACACTTTACTTATGGAGGACCAAACCTATACAAATAAAAAAATAATAAATAAATACGTGAAGAAATGTAAAAAAACAAACAAAAATAAATGACTATTTATAATTTTATTTTCCTATTTATGTATAATTATATATTTTCCCACATTTATTTATTTTTTCATTTATTTATGCATTTATTTCCACTTTTATGTATGTATATATGCATTTACATCTACATTTATTTATTTATAAATGTATTGCTCTGTATGCTAATGAGGGGGGCGTGTTTTACCTCAGACATAGCAATCGAGCTCAGAGTGGCAGTGCTGAAGCTTTGAGGCCACAGTGACACCTTGTGGTGTGACCAAACACTACGCAAGAGGTTTGTGGACGTGACTTTACTGGTGTCACAGGAAACAAATGACTTAGAGATGGGCAATATGGCCTAAATCTTTCATCGTTGAAATAACATTATTTCAGGGTGCAAACCTGATGAAAAATCAATGATCAATGATCTTTTGGTTAATGCATTAACATTGATTCAATGTTGATTCAGTGTTGGTCATGCTATCTGGGTGTGCTCAGTATCCTGCCAAATTATATTATCTGTTTAGGACCAAATAGCATTCCAGTTTACTTTGTTGGGCTGTTGCGTCTGTCCAATGTTTTAGGTATTTTTCTTTTTGTGTTTTAATTATTTGGTTTGGTCTGGCTAAGTTTTTATTCTCAGTCAGTCAGACATGTTTTGGTTTGTGTAGTCAGCTAAGAACAATTGGCCAAAGATTTTTTTTTCTGGCATCAGCTCTTGGTAGTTCAGGGCTTTGTGATGGAGGGTCTCTTAATCACTATTTTTTAAGTGGGCATGGAATTTAATGGCCCCTTTTTAAATTGTGATTATAATTGGGTATAATCCTAATTCTGCTCTGTAGGCATTATGTGAGTTTTTGCACTGTACTCGTAGCAGGTTTTTGCATTGTTTGGTCTGTAGAGTCTCTATTAGGTGTTTGTCCCAACTCTTGGTTTGTGAGTGGGCCCCAGACGTCACACCCGTAAAGTGCCATGGGGTCTATTACTGATTTGATTATTTCTAGCCAGATTCTGATTGGGATGTCAATTTTGATATTTCACTTAATAGCATAAAAAGCCATCTGTGCCTTATCTCTAAGGTCGTTGACAGCTTTGTTAAAATTTACTGTGTTGCTAATATTTATGCTACGGTAAGTGTAGTTCTGCGTGTGTTTGAGGAGCATGTTATCTAATTTAAAGCTATGATGTCGGTCTTGGTGGCTGGATCTTTTTCGGAATATATCATTATTTTTGTCTTTTTGGGTTTAACTGACAGGGCCCATGACTGACAGGGACTCTCTCTCTCTCTCTCTCTCTCTCTCTCAAGTAAATAAATCTGTTTTACAGCAATGCACACTCAACGCGGTTGTTTCTCAGCAGCACTTCAACAGACTCTTTTGCCAAGCTCACGATAATGTGCACGTCATTGCAGATCACTGCTTTTTTGGAATAACAGCGGTTCGTTGCCATGGGCAAAGGAAGAAAAGCACCATAGAAATAAGTCAAACAAACTGAATATTTAAATCATATAAAGAGAGGTTTTTAATTTTAGGTCAATTTATTTGTTGAATGTGTATGGTGAAATATTGGCAATGTGGCAAAAATATTGGGTCGGCGGACCGTCGGCCATTAAAAAACACATGGTGCACACCTGTCCACATACATTACAAATGCTTCTCCTTTTGTATTGCTTTCTTGATCTATAGGCCACATGTGAAAACTCAGGGCTCAAATATTCCACATGCTGCTATTTTGCAGTCCTGTTTGGGCCGTTCGTTGTAGGTGGGCACTGCCTCTAGTCTCTTTAGAACCGCAGTGCCTTCAATGAGTTGCCTGGGAGAGAGGGAAAAAGCTGTGATGGAGACTTTGGATTTTGTAAGAGTGTTAAATAGCAAAGGTATTTAACTGTGTATGATGTCTGCATTAATAATGCAAAGCCAAATAGCAAGACAAAGGTTCATAACTTTGGCTTTCTTGCGTACTTTTGCAATTTATTAGGGTCATTACCCAAAAGCCACATATTTGTAGTCCATCCAGGACGCTGGCTGTAGTGTGATGTAGAACTGAGAGCCGTTGCTGTGAGCACCTTGGTTAGCCATTCCCAGGATGCCACGCTTGTTGTGGGATATGACAAAACTCTCATCTAGAAGAGAGAACAGCCTAGTGCTTTTTATATGCATGAATCAATATGTAGCCTATATAACACATTTAAGCAAGTATTGTGTTAAAGTATGAATTACAGAATTTGTGTGCCACATAAATTTGTTAATAAGCATATACCCTCAAATGTTGGACCATAGATAGAGTCTCCCCCAGTGCCTTTCCTTTCAGGTGAAATATCTGTAATTGAAAACATAAACATTTTTATACAGTCATAACTGTACTTACTGGTGTGTATGTACATAAATGTATAACTGTATAAAATGGATGTATAATTAATTTTTTCATATTTATGATTAAATGTATTAAATTATCATAAATGTGTAAATGTATTACTGCTTCTTACCTCCACCCTGCAGCCAGCCATTTGGCACAACTCTATGGAAAATTGAGGCCTTGTAGCTCAACTCAAGGTTAGTCTTGGACAAACCTGCCTCTCCAGTGCACAGGGCCTTGAAGTTCCTGCACGTCTTTGGACACACGTCTGAGAACAGCTGGCAGGTTACATTTGAAACTTTCAGAGTAGAGAAGAATGGCACGGAAATACATTTTCACTGTAACTTACTTCATCAAGAAGCAGAAGATTTCCTTACCTCAAACAACAGCCTGCCAAATGCCTCTCCACCGCTTTCAATATCCATATAAACAAAAATGTGCTGTGAGAAAGAGGGAGCAGATGTTGCAGATGTTGTGAATGTTAAATGGTTGTAGTCGCATTATGAAGTGTGTTTATTTATGTATTTCTCTGGGTTTTTATTATTAGTTATGTCTCGCTCCGTTGTTTGTCGTGTTTATTTACAGCTGTGCTTCGCAGATAGTTGGTGTAATACTCCTCAGCCAGGGCCATATAAAGCGCCCGTGGTCGGTGAAAAGAAAACTTCCACTCTTTCTCTGCCCAGGTGGACAGTTTCCTCTCATCACCGAGCAACTGACCGTTTGCGAAGGACATTAGACATCCAGTGTACTGCCAAACCTCTCCTCTCAGCTCCTTGAGAAGAAAACGTACTTAGGCTATTTGATTTGTTCCGCAGATATAACTTAACTGTTACTGTAGTGTTGAAAACAAGCGAGCAGTAAAATAACAAGTGCCATACCTTCTTTTTGTTAGCTAAATAGTCATGCCAGTCACATTCAAGAAGCGGGCGAATTGTTGGATCATCAAATGACTCCGGGAATTTATTTTTCAAACCCTGTAAGTGCAGCAGACGTTAGCAACTATAGCTTTTGTGAACAGGTGTGCAGTCAGTATCGTTTTTAGTTAGCCACGCCAAAATGCAAAGTGGTCAGCATCTTAAAAAAAACTTTACCTCCACAATGCTTTTGCCTATTTGAAAATTGTGTTTGCTTAACAGACCGACGATCTCTAAATGTACAGGGGATGCCATGTTGTGTAAAGTTAGAGTCCCGTTGCCAGGGTAACCGATGCGAGTGGCGCACAACGATGACGAACCGTTCCGTACATTTATAGTTTTATTTTTTCATACATTTTATATTTCTTAGTTTATATATCAATTGGAATATGTCTGTAAAAACACATCAAGGCCTGCAGAGGTTTCACAAACAGGGCTTAGAAAAAAACATTACTGGTGTTCATATTGAGACAAAACAATGCCACAGACATTTTAAGATGTGCCAGTGCAAGTTACTTTCAATTAAAATATCATTTTAGTCTGGGACTAGGTTTAAGCCTCTTCTGTGAAACCAGGGGTATATGTTAAAACAATAACACTTAACAAAATAGATTAAAACACATTTATTAGGCTCATTCATTTAATTGTCAATTGAACAGAACACATTAACAAAGTGCTTGCAAAATGTATTCATGTAAATGTCAACCAACACTGATCAAATACTGTGATGTGCTGACTCAAGGCTTTTATTATTTGAAGTTGTTTCAACTGCCCCCGAGCTGTATCAGACCTGAGGCTGTTTTGGTGGACTTCTCAAGGGCCAGAAACCTGTCCAGCTTCTGTGCAAAATCTGGGGGCAGGTTGTGAGGGGATCTGTATGTCTTCATGTCGGTACCCAGGTATGAGATGAGCTCACAGCCTTCTTCAAACTTTTGAAGTTTCTTTTTGTACTTCTGTCGAATATAGTCTGGGTTCCTGGTGTTGAATGCTGTGAGGGTGGAGGGGTAGAAAGTTATTAAAATATATTATTCAGACCGTTCTCATCCCCAGCTATTCATAGTAAGCCAAAATAAGAAAATCAAGGCCACCTTTCAAATGAAAGGCCAGGTACAATAAAGCAGATCTCTTCACACTGAGAAAGGGGAACTTTGGCTTGAGTTGACCAACAGCAGTCATGGCTTTGATTATGGGTACTGCCACACTCTACAAAAAAATAAAATAAAAAATACATACATAAAAATATACATGTACAATAATTACAATCTCAGCAGTGGTTAAGAAAATTATTTTACCACTTGTTAAAAGCATAGCTTATTGATGGTTACGCAGACCATTTTGCATCAGATTAACAGACTGAAGTGAGTGTCTGTTTCAGTGTTTTCTTACTTGTTCCAAATAGCCCATGATCGGTAAAGAAGTTAGTAAGACCGGATCTTCCAACGGAGGTAGTTTATGTGGAAGTTTCTGGTCCCAGTAAATCTCAGGTGACCTGAGGACAGTTCTGTTGTGAATTGTCTGTGCTTCATGTTGCTGTATTACAAATAGCCTGTTGCTATGGCTATTATTAACATGATCTATATATATATATAAATGCCATGTTAATTAATTATTAATGTATATGGCTGAATTTAATTGAAAATATATCAAAATACAGTATGAACAGTAATATTTTGAAAAATTATAAAAAATAAAATGCCTGTTTTCTAAAATAATAATTTTTTTAATGTAATTTATTTCTTTGATGGCAAAGCTGATATTTCAGCAGCATTACTCACTACATGATCCCCATGATTATCACATGATCCTTCAGAAATCATTCTTTCTAATATGCTAATTCGGAGCTTAAGAAGCATTTCTTATTATTATCAATGCTGAAAACAGTTGCTGTTAAATATTTTTTGTGTGAAACTATGATACATTTTTTCCAGGATGCTTTGATAATAGAAAGAACAGCATTTATTTGAATTCGAATATTTCTGAAACAATGTAAAAGTATATACTGTCACTTTTGATCAATTTAATGCATCCTTGCTGTATGAACAAATTAATTTCTTTTAAAAAATAAAATCCAATCCAAGCCAAATTACTACTCACTGGAGAAATTGCTCTTGTTTCTTCTCACTCTCAAATATATAGATCCTATTTCTATACTCAACAGCATACTCCATATTCCCACGCACCAAGGCCTCATACCTACAGATGAAGAGAAAAAAATGGTTGACCTGCACTGTGAATCATTTACATTCACTTAAGGCCTAATGCTTAGGCCTAATGTGTATTTTACTTTAAATAGAATGTGTGTGAAAAGGTAGCTTATTAATGATGAAGTCTGTAGTAAGTCTGAGTTTTCTTGGAGTACCTCTGTTGACCATCTAGATAAGTGACGGGGCAGAATCCCTTCATCTCCACCTGTTGAGGGAACTTGCTCTTCACCTGGCCTGCATTGAGCTTATGAGGCAGGAGTGGAGGAGGGGGTAATGGGTAAGGGCAACCTGGAACCACAAACTGCTCCGGGGAATCTAAAAATCTCTTTTAAGAAGCATATAAAAAGATGTAGTGAGTTAAACAAAACTTTCTGTAAACATGTTTCTGGACCATCTGACACTTTACCTCTAGAGAGTCCTTGCTGGCCATTTTGTAGAAGTGGCCCCTGAACTCTGCAGCCAATTCAAGTGAGGTGTTATGTGAACAGTCCACCAGATGGTGATGGAGAGCTAAGCTAACTGGGCAGTACTGGCCAAACTCGCCCAGCCGAGACTGCAGCTCTCTTGGGGTAATGCACAATCTGTTTATACAGGCTGCCTGGCCTGCGCGGATGACAGAATGCTGTCACAAAACTACACATATTGATGCTTTAATGCAAATGTAATGCTAAATATATGGATGGATATTACTAGTGCTTCTTGTTTGACAACTGTGCATCATTTGCATTTTCTCACCTTTGTGAATTCTTTCCAGGTAAGCACGAATGAGTCTTATGCTTATGCGAACTTCATCTAAAACTCGCTCCCATACCCACCACTTGCTCTTGTGAGCATCAATGGGAGTCCAGTTGTGGTACTGCTGGTGGAAGTGTTGCCTAAGAGCTTCAGCTTCCCGTCTGAAGCAAGAGTTTCGAATGTTTAGGACCTGGGGGCTGTCATTCATTGGGTAAGGCCTGTTGGAGAGAGTTGCCATAATCTTACAAATTGTGATTATTATCTATATATATATATATATTATGCCAGACCATATTACCACAACATTTGTAACACTGTCAAAATAAAAAATCTATTACAAGCAATATTTAGCTTTATTCTTTAATATTGAATTATAATCTTTTCTGACTTTATTCTTGTAAAAGGTCTATTATGACATTATTCTCGAAACCATATGACTTTATTGTCATAATGTTATGACTAGTCTTAAATAATAATAAAAAAAAAACATATATATATATTTTAAGGCATTAAAATGGTGTAGTTTTTAGCAGTGACATTGATTTATGTGTAGGTCAGTGTTATTGTTATAAAACTATTTCAATCGTTTTCCTTAATTGAAAGCTGAAATAAAACAAAATATAAATATTAGATGAAAAAAAAAACTTACACTAAAATTAGAACTGTTGCCTTGGCAACTAACTAATAAAATGACTTAAAATGAAATAAATATAAATTAAACCTAAATTAATTCAATTAAATTAAATTCACATTTATTTGTATAGCGCTTTTCTCGATAGATATTTTTTCAAAGCAGCTTTACAGAAAATACATGTCTACATTACAGTTTACGAATTTAGAGTGATCTGTTATCAGAGGTGACTGTGTCCAAGCAATGTATTTCACAATGTACATAAATTACGCTGTTAGCTAACATCATGTATACATTTTAGGCAGTGAAGTAAGTATTATTACAAGTTGTGAACATAGTAATTACACTTAAAGAAAATTTAGCATTGGTGCATGTTGATTCAGAGTTTGCGTCATTGAAATCAGAAATATATATTAAAAAAAAAATGAATATATATATATATATATATATAACAAAGTGACTCAAATTTAGGTTTACATTTTTAAAGTTAAAATGTTAACTGAAAATATAAACATAATTCAAAATATGAATAAATACACCGGAGGTGTGTTGAGTGTCTGTGCTGGTCTGACCTGTTGTTTTTTTCCCTGTCTCTCAGGCCTCTCCTCAGCACTTCAGCCATGTCCAGTTGCAGTTCAATCACTAGCATAGGAATAATACTGCAGGATTGCAGTAATTCAGCCTGATGCTTGGTCACAGGGAAGCCATCCAACACAAACCTGAGGATCAAACACATGTACTGTATAATGCCATATACATAGACTTAAAGTCTTCTGTCTTTTAGGTTATTTTTTCTTGCAGAAGTACATTTCTTTGATTGGAAAAAATTTGGTCCTCCTCACCCACGAGTGCTGCAGACCAGGTTCATTACTGCCACCTCCAGGCACTGGATGGCTAGTTCATCAGGAACGGTCAGGCCCTGGTTCAAATGCATCTGCACCTTATAAGCCAATTCAGTTTTGGACTGGCTGTTGAGCACCATACGTATTGCATCCCCAATTGAGAGTCGAGCGAGACCGTACTCACGTGCAAACACCCGGGCCACTGAGTGCACACACAGTTAAAAGCTACTTATTCTGAAATCTATAAAAACACTTGGTTTTAACTTAAGTTATTATGGTCTGATTTCACAAACAGGGCTTAGAGTAAGCCAGGATTAGGCCTTAGTTAAATTAGATAATTTAAATAGCTTTTACAAATGTGCCTTCGATTTTTTTTTACTGGTGTTCATATTGAGACCAAATCATATTTTAAGATATGTCAGTACAAGTTGCTTTCAGTTAAGATAGCTTAAACATGCATTTTAGTCAGCGACTAGGCTTAAGCCTCTTCTGTGAAATCAGGCATCAATATTTTTATGAGCATCTATAATGACGTGTATTTTATTTCCAGAAATCTGACCTGTGGTTTTGCCTGCTTTTGGTGGGCCAATGATAACCAGTTTGATTGGAAGGGAAGGGTTGGGCTTTGGTTGACGGATATATTTGATTGGGTTGAGGATGAAGGTGTTGCGTGTCTCCCTGGACGCAAAGAAGTAGATGAACTGATGTAGGATGACAGGGAATGTGGTGTTGAAAGGGCCTTGTGGAGGTTGGATCAAATCTCCTTCTGTGTACTACAGAACATAACGGCAAACAGACTTTGTTTTATACTCTGTTAAAGCTATTTTTAGGCTTATATTATTCAATTCATTTTCAATATGTTGTATATCTGCTTTTACCTTAATTGGATCCCAGCACCCGAAGGCACTGGGATATTTAAAGGAGCAGTACAGGAGTCTTTTGGCGAGACTGTGGCTGGTTGGCTGACACATCTGAAAGAGTGAGTCTCTGTTTACCATCAGAGGTTTGATTCCCTGTAGGAGCTGATACCTCACAATCCGAGGCAAACTGCCTGCGCTTATAACCAGACGGGGAATTTGGTTGTCTGTTAGAAAGTCCTATGAAAAAAAACAATGTATTATCTGCAGAATTTCTAGAATTGAACAAGAGTTATAATGTTAAATTCAATGATAATGTTAAAGTAACACCAGGTAACTTTTCAACCTTCATAATATACTTCCAAGTCTCTTGTGATGGTACATCGACTTACAATAGGTTGAATGACACGTCTGCCATAGCCTGACGGGGTCTGTAGCGTTTTTAATCGTACTTTTAAACTTCGGGTTTCGGGTAGTAACCGGCGAACAAAGAGAACTACAAAATTCGACTGCTTTACGGCTTATACGTCACTTCCACCACCACTTCCTTAAAATCGGACGTGCGAGCCAAATGTTATAGTCAAGGCCGAAGCAGCACAGAAAAACAAGAAAGCAAAGGTTTTATCGGAGCAAAGCAAAAAGAGAAAGTGATCGCGTTAAAGGCAGAACGAGGATTAACATTGGGCCAGCATTTTCTCGCTGGCGTGAGCTGAAGGAGAAGGAGGGGTGCCCGACCGATGCGGACTTGGCAAAAAAATAAAAAATAAAATAAAATGAAAGCCTATGTCTAAACGGCGTGCACAAGTTTGGTAGGGGCTACATTCTTGCAAGTAAATATATAAGATGTACAAAATCATATTTTAGGATACCTAACATGTCTGTGATATTTGTTTATTTGTCTTGCCTCAAGCTATAATGCAAATCGATTTGTAAAATTTGCAGATTCATTTATGGTAGCTTGATATTATAATTTTGACGAAATATGGTTATTATCTACCACTCAAACATTGCATTGAAGTATCATATAGATTCAGTAAAACGGTAACCAATAGACTAGGCTACTATAATGACGCTGGCTTGTAAACGTGATCATCGCGATCATTTGTCGTTAGAAAAAAATATAAAACCCATGAAATTATATTCATATGACATGCTGAAATATATGCCACTGTACCTGGGATGAAGACATTTCACACGCGACGCAAGCAGAACACCTGCATGTGACCTCCTCCTACAGTGTTCAGGGCTATCATGCTTGTCAACAATTGCACGTGCATGTAGGACATAGCTGTCAACCCTCCCGTTTTTTCCGGGTTTCTCACGTATTTTAGCTCTTTTCCCGCTGTCTTCCCGTTTTATTATTTTCCCGTAAAATATCCCGTATTTTTACGCTCTGATTGTGTGAGACGTACATGCTCGGGCAGATTCGGCTTGAAGTCGTTCATCCTCGGATGCGGCGCCGCGCGCGCTGTTACAAAAAAAGCTGTGCACACAGCCAAGCGAAATGGGGTCTTGCCGGTCTTGCGCACCCAACGCGTAATCTTTGCCGCGCTCGTGCGGACGCGTCAAGTATAAACAATTATACTCCGTGTCAGCGCGCGCTTTGATCGGTAAAGGAGCACAGACCTCTCCCTAATCATCTCCAGCAGCCCCCGAAGCACCACGTACCGTTTCCCTCGTAAGCTGATATTAGTATTTAAACATTCTCTGATAAAAAATGTTTAAAAAATGACACACTTTCTCTAATACACACACACACTGTCTCTTTCTCTCTCACTCATTTGTAGTTACAAACTCTTTAGACTTTTAATGATTAGTGCTTCATTTTTAAAGTTTGTGGTGGGTAAGAATCGTGTAAAAAAATTCCCTTATTTTGGGGATGGATTCCGGGAAATCTCCCTTATATTCAATGTTCAATGTTGACAGCTATGATGTAGGATGACAGAGTTTACGACAGTAGTAGAGGTCTAGAGGACAGTACTGTTTCCCAACTGTAGGGGGACCCCACCCCGAGAGCAAAAGTAACCTGGTGTTACTTTAAACAAGAGTTACATTTCCGAAGGACTTAAATTGCATTATAAATTTGTTTATAATATAAGCTTTCAGCTTCTCCTTACTGTCATACTGGTGAGGTTGTTTTCATCCCTCTCAAACCTCTGACTGATCTCCGTCTCCAGCCTCTCTTCTGCACTAGTTTCGGTTTCTTCATCCTCTGCCCCCTGCTCCTCCACAGGAGGAAACTCCTCCAGCAGTATGGCCTCCATTTCCTCCCATTCCTGCTCTTCTTCGTCCATCGCCTCTGCTTCTTCTTGCACCTCTTTGTCATCCTCAACCTCATCCTCCTGATGAAGCAACAGAATGTCCAGTCAGAATCTGTCAGTCACTCACCAATGCAAGACACAACGACAGCGATCAATGACCTGTTCTTTGAAGGGCTTCAGAGTGAGTGGGCTTGGTTTTTTGGTTTCACGTTCAGCCATAAGCTCAGCCCTTCTCTGGGTGATGGCCCGTTCCTGCAGTTTGACACAGACCAATGCATTTTTACTCCAAAAACTTTGTTTCAGCTGCTTTACGGTAAATGCCAGGTGTTTATTTTGCTTATTTGGATTTTTACATCCTTTTATCAGTGCTGAAATTTTCGCTTAAACACTCACCCTGAGTTCACTCCGCAGCTTAATGACCATCCGCTTTTGTTCTTGCCTGCGCTCTTGTCTCTCTCTCCAACGCGTGAGCCGCGAAGGCAGGAGACGCCGCACCACCTCAGACACCTCTACCGACATCACTGCCACCACATCTGGAAACAAGTGATGCTCCACCATGAAGGACACCTCCTCTTGGCTTTGGGGAAATCCCTCCAAAATAAACCCTGTGGATCTGAGAGAAAAGTTAAGGAATATTTTGCAGAAAAAGAAAAAGAAAAGACAATTGTGTCTTTCATACACTATATATTCAGCCTCCTACATTCATACACATATGCTTATTTTTCCCTTGGAAAATAGCATGCAAGTCATATGGACTACTTGGCTTTTATATTAGAGATCGACTATTACTGCCTTTTTATGACCGATACAATACAGATGTCTGATAATAAAAATAATAATAATTCAGAATCAATTGTTAATTATGTTTTATTATTTGTATATTTTTGACACAATAATACATGATGATACCAATAAAAACATGCATTATGATTATTTTACTACTAATAATAATTATTTATAATAATAAATTATTATATTACTATTATTTTTATTTGTGCCATTATATTTATGCAAAGTTTTGTGATCTAAATGGTCTCAAAAATGGTCTACTAATATTACTAAAACAAAACTGATATAAAATAAATTTAAGCTATATAAAATATTTACAAAAAAAACATAACATTACTAAAATTAAAATATAAAAATGCAATTTAATTCAAAATATTAATAAATACTATAATAGTAAATAAATAATATTAAAATAACTCAAATAAATTATCTGTTTTTGGCTGTGTAATTAAGATACACTATTTAAAAAGTATATAGATATTAAAGAATGATATCCGTTTAAAAATGTGAGTATCGCTTACACTGATAATGAGTTCATTATCTAGCTGTCAAACCTTAACTGCAATTGTATGAAAGAGGTTTTCTCCTCTTTTTTTTGTGCAGGTTTGGAATGATGCGAGGGTGAATAAATAATGACCAAATTTATATATATATATAAATATATATATATATATATATATTGAGGTGGAATATTTGATGATTTAAAGTTTTAGCTATATCTGCAAGTGTTGTTGTTTTTTGGATTGTTTTATGAGGTAGCATGTGTGAATTAGTGAGTGTTTGTGAATGAACATTTACTTGTAGGGTTCCTGGTCCCACCACTGTAATAAAACCATTTCCAGTATCTCCGGAGGGAGAGGATCACCATCCTGGAGGTATGCCTTTATGGCCTCCTCATCATCAGTAAATGCTGGTTCTTCCTACAAACACACCAATGCATTAAATTCAAACAAAATTCAAGCAAAAATTCTAACGTCTTGCCTTTACAGCCCCCTTACATTTGTGTCAGGATTATCAGATGCAGTATACTCATGACTGGTCTTGTTCTGCTGGTCTGTAGGGGATTCAGCCCTCTGAGCCTCCAGCAGGCCCTGCAGCTCCTCTGGAGGTTCCTCAGGGGGTTCAGAATCATCTGCATATGACACATGTTTCTGGGTCTTCCGTAGGATCAGCTCCTGTAGCCGCTCTCGGAACTGGATGTGGAAAACTCCCAGCTGCTCTGCAAGCCACTTCCCATGGTTGGTCTTTCCAGAGCCTCTCACTCCAAGCATGAAGACACGCAGCGCAGGTGGCTGGTTGCATACAAACAGAGCTTTGTGTTATATGTACATTGTTTGCCACATATTGTACATATTTGTCATTTTCTATTTGTTTTCACAGATGCAGAAGACGTTTTGTTGTCACTTTCCAACGTGTGTTTTTATCATTTATCCTGATGTAGAAATATATGTGATGAATTTATCTTGTAAAAATTTATATGACACCTGAGTAAGGTCTGTTGACTGAATCGTTGCGTATTAAAGCCATTGTGCAAGATTTTTTTTTTTTTTTTTTTTTGGTTTATCATTTATCCTGATAAAATACCCAAAAAATACCTTTAATGGTTGTGTGTTAGATATGTAGAGTTCAGGGTTCTTCAGGAACTTTTCTTGTGCCTCTGTGCTGGAGAAATAATAGACTTTGTCTCTGTACTTGGCAGCATATTCATCCAGACAAGGTTGTAGCGTACCCCTCTCCTTCAGCACCACTGGACAAAAATGCTTGGTGTCTCCCAGCTGCCTCTTAAAGCTGACTTCCTCCTGAGACCATCATAAACAAAAGAGTGGTATGATATTCTAAGAATCAGTAACAGGTTGTTCACACAGTAAGTGTTCTAACATCGGTCTGCTCTATTTTTATAAGTTGAATTGATGAAAAGATAATATTTAATTAAATTGAAATAGTTCATTTTAAAAACAATTAAAATAATATAATACCGTAATAAATATTTATTTACACGCATGTCTTGCAACCATTAATCAACATCAGAGAACCGTGAACATGCTTCCACATCATAGCACTGAAACTGCGCTTGTTAGAATCACAAATTATTTACTTTTAGCTTCGGACCAAGGCTGTATCTCAGTACTAGTTTTACTCGATCTTAGTGCTGCGTTCGATACTATAGATCACACAATACTCTTAGATCGACTACAAAATTACACTGGTGTTCAAGGACAAGCATTAAGCTGGTTCAGGTCATACTTATCTGACCGCTTCCATTTCGTCTACTTAAATGGAGAAAAAACTATCGTAACTTCGGCAAACTATGGAGTGCCGCAGGGATCTGTGTTAGGCCCTTTATTATTCTCAATATATATGCTGCCACTTGGTAATATTCTAAGGAAACATGGAATTAGTTTCCATTGTTATGCCGATGACACTCAAATATATATTTCATCACGGTCAGATGAATACGCTAAATTATCCAAATTGACAGATTGTGTTAAAGATATAAAAGATTGGATGACAGAGACAGAGGTAATACTTATCGGTTCTAAAAACCGTCCACAAAACCTTTCACAGCACGACTTTAACATATTAGGATGCCCTGTTACTTTATCCGCTACAGTAAAAGACCTGGGTGTTACATTAGACTGCAACCTGTGTTTTGAAAAACATATTTCATATGTTACAAAAACAGCCTTTTTCCACCTTAGAAACATTGCTAAGCTACGTAATATGCTATCAGTCTCTGATGCAGAAAAGTTAGTTCATGCATTCCTGACCTCGAGACTAGATTACTGTAATGCTTTATTAGCTGGTTGTCCTGCATCTTCAATAAACAAGCTACAGTTAGTCCAAAATGCAGCCGCTAGAGTTCTTACTAGATCAAGAAAATATGATCATATAACACCGATTCTATCATCACTTCATTGGTTACCTATAAAGTTCCGTATTAATTACAAGGTCTTGCTTTTGACTTGTAAAGCTCTAAATGGTTTAGCTCCAGTCTATTTAACGGATCTTCTATCACCCTATAATCCATCGCGCTCTTTAAGATCACTAAATTCGAGGCTTCTGGTCATTCCTAGGATATCCAGATCCACCAAAGGAGGGAGAGCATTCTCACATTTAGCTCCGAAGCTCTGGAATAGCCTTCCTGATATTGTTCGTTGCTCAGACTCGTTCTCCCAGTTTAAAACTAAACTAAAGACGCATCTATTTAGCCAGGCATTCATATACATTTTTTATCTTACAGTTACTGTAAATTCGGCCTCTACTTCATAAACGCCAGAGGAGAACTGGCCCCGACTGAGCCTGGGTTCTCCCAAGGTTTTTTTTTTCTCCATTGGGTCATCTGATGGAGTTTTAGGACACCATCGGGTCACTTGATGGAGTTTTTCGGTTCCTTGCCACTGTTGCCTTTGGCTTGCTCAGTTGGGGATATTCAAATTAAATGACCCATCATACCACTGATCAGCTCTACCAAACTTGGATGTCTTTTCCAGTAATAAACAAACACTGTTAAGTTGTTTTGATTGATACTGTGAAGCAGCTTTGATACAATCTGTATTGTGAAAAGCGCTATATAAATATATTTGACTTGACTTGACTTGACTTGACTTGACATGCAAATGTGTTACATTATTGAAATATTAACCTAATATCTTAGGGGGTACTTCAAGTAAATATTTTAAAAAGGGATTCGGCGGACAAAAGCCGCTTTTCCACCGTCGGGCCGAACGGTTCTAAGAATGACACGGAACGGTTACATTTCCACTTAAGCTTGTTTTGACTCAGCAAAATTACAAACTGTTCCCTGGCCGGAATTCCATGCTGAGCCGTGCTGGTACAATCCGTCTAGTGACATCACCACTCAGGATTGGCTGGCTTATTTACATCTCATACAGTCTGGAAATTGTATGAGTTACCAAGGCAATGACTGACACATTTGTATTACATTCCAAAGAGCTCTGTTATCAGCCCCACAGTTGAAAATGAAACCATATCCATACCGGCTGAACCGGATCGGCACGGAATGGAAAGGTTAAGCAACGAGAACGGTTTGGCCCAACGGTGGAGAAGCAGCTAATGATGTTTCGGAAGTAAATATGCTCTGTATGGATGTCTCTGACTGCTGCAATTTGTCTTACAACATTAGTTCCGTGTTTGAGACACCTATTTTCTATTTTATTCCATTCTATTCAGCAATGCTGCACCTAGTTGTTTTTGAATGCAAGAACGTGTCCTGTGCGAACAGCTCCTAATGCCGTAATCAACATGAAATGATATTCACAAACCATTTTACTGCTGTATTATGTACAGTTGTGGTCAGAATTAATAGCGCCCCTGGTAAATATGATCAAAAATGGCTGTAAAAAATAAATCTGCATTGTTTATCCTTTTGATCTTTCATTAAAAAAAATTGCAAAAATCAAATCTTTCATTGAAGTAAAATAATTGAGAAGGTTCAGTGCTGGATTATTGATGTGTAACCTCTGATTCTTGTTCCTCCTCTTCATCAGCATCATCTTGTTTCTCAACCTGTGCCTGCGCATTCATAGCCTCTTCCTCCTCCAGATCTGCACTGGATATCCTCCAAGCTGTGTACTTGAATGGCTCTAAGAGAGAAATTTAGAGAGGGAAAGACAGAACAGAAAAGATATAGTGAATGAGAGGGTGTGACTCTAATTTAGAGAGTATGAAACAGACAGACAGTCCACTTTACGTACTCTCCATATGGTAAATCATCTCTTGGAGAATGTCCTGAGGTGTTTTGTTGGTGATGTCCAGTATTACATAGCTGCAGGTGATGGTATGCTCCATGCTTTCCCAATCTGCCACAAACTGCTTCAGCTGAACACTAAAGGCATCCATCTCTGGGCCGTCAGGATAACCATTTTCCCACACTGTTGGAAGTACCACCTCTGTACACCCAGACATAAGCAGATATGCAAAAATATATTCCTTGCAGAAGAAGTCATGAAACCATTACTGACACTCAAGTAAAGGAAAAGTAAGAGTTAAAGGAAAAATATACAGATATATAATAAGACTACAAACCTTCATCATTTAAATTTTTTACTTCATCATCAGACTTATCAGAACTCTCTGTAAATACATATCAATTATTTATCAAAACATGTTTTAACACATACAGTATTCATACCTTTAAGACCTAAGACAATACTGTAAGGTTGAGCAGAGTTCAACATTATGTTAATGCACAGCAATGCAATGATGTGAAAGAGTACTACCTGACTCCTCAATCAATGTCTCGAGTTTTGGCTGGGTGTCAATAGGCTGTGAGTCTTTATTTGAGGCTTCAGTCGGTTTCCTGCAACAACAAAAAAAGAATCGAATCACACGAAAAAGTAAACCACCACTTTCCAACATGAAACCATGAAAATCAACAATGTGTTTGATTTTTCTCCACAGGTTTTTGAGATCTTTTTAGATGCAAGATCCAAACATCTGACATTTGGGAGTCTCAATTTCACGTACACTAACGTTCAAATATTTAGAATCAATAATATTCAAAGTATGCTGATAATATAATTTTTAATTGAAAACAAAATAGAAGCATTTCTCCAGTGGTTTCAAACTTTGAATCCCCACTGTATATTTTCTGAAACTGGGCCCTTATATTAGCTGCACTTACAGTGTCTCATGATTGTCTTGTGTCTTATGCAGTTTCCTATCTTTCTTTAGGCGAGCCAGCACCGCTCGATCCACCTCTTCCTTATTCTGTTCATACATCCTGGTTAGTACAGTCCTTCCTTCAATAAACAACAAGTGACCAGTGACCATCACAATCAAGTGGACTTAATGGCCTAAACAAGCATAGGCTGTATCCTTTGATGTCAAAATCAGAACTAAAAAATGACCAAAATTTTTTTGGTTATTTAGTATATATGCCAATACATGTCTTTCTCTCACCCTCTCCACCATTGTCTTGCAGACAGAATAGGACCTCAGGTGTTATAGCACCATGTAGTTCCTCAATGGTGATCAGCTGTGATCTACTGCTGGGAATGTTGTCCAGTATCCATCCTCTTTTAAATTCAGAATCCACATCTTCAGTCTCAATCTGACAACCCACAGGCACTCTTAAAACACAAATAATATTGTTCTACGTAAGTATGAGAGGTGAGGGTGGCAGCACAGCAGTCTACCTCTCTTATGTGCTTCTTCAGGGCCTCCAAATAAAGCTCCCGTGAAGCTGTGACTGGAGACTCTGCTGCTTCCTTCATAGCTTCCTCCACAAGAGCTTGAACATCTGGATGATCTTCTGTCACCTCTATTGCTGTAAAATGACACATTACGTGTTATTTTAGTATTATTTATGTATTTATTAATATTTTGGATTGGCTTTTGTTTTTATATTTTCAGTTTTCATTTAAATAGTTTTGCTATTACGGGACTGGAATGACACGGAAATACTGTAAGTAAATGATGACAGAATTTTCCTTTTTGGGTGAACTAACCCTTTTACGGAGCCCCTAAAGGGACATGGTGGTGGAAAAAAATATGAGATGGGAGGGAAAAT
This sequence comes from Rhinichthys klamathensis goyatoka, assembly GCF_029890125.1. Taxonomy (NCBI): domain Eukaryota; kingdom Metazoa; phylum Chordata; class Actinopteri; order Cypriniformes; family Leuciscidae; genus Rhinichthys; species Rhinichthys klamathensis. The sequence goes on from NW_026606800.1 coordinate 8,504,148, forward strand.
AATAAGTCAATGCTTTCGTGTTCTCTTGCAAATGTTTTGCATACGTTTTTGTGAGGAAACCATAGACTGTAAAAAAAATAGGAGGGAACGCAAAGTTTCCTGGGTGAATGCAAATGCATTGACAACTAAATTTCCTCCATCTCATGATTCCTTTTTGTTTAAAGCACTTTGAATTACCATAGTGTATGAAATGTGCTATATAAATAAATTTGCCTATTTTTTTCCCTTCACCATATCCCTCCATACCTTTTAACACTCTGTAACCACTGAATTACTATTTAACTTAGTACCATTTTAATTTATTTCATGTGTGTATATAAAAATGATGTGAACGATAACAGTTAACAAAATGTTAAAGCACAGAACATACATGAACACAGAACATGGATTGACCTCACCTGAGTAAGTTTCATCAAACTCTCCCTCATTGGTTGTCAGATTACCTACAAAAATGGAGAAAAAACATCTCAAAGGTGTCCCAGAATGCTTTAAAAGTTATTTCTATCATGCCATGGAGCTTATTGTTTGGTAGATTTACCAAGCTGGCATCCTCATAACCTTTCAAACCTGATGCATCTGTAGCCTCATGCTGCATCTTGGCTCTGACCTTCTCCAGGCCTGCAAGGGTGGCGTCGTGACGGACTTTGTCCAACATGTCTTGTGTGAACATACTCCGTGTACGCTCCATCAGTGCCTCAACATCTACCACTACAGCACCATAATACTCTGCTAGCAGTGCACAAATTGTGCTCTTTCCTGTGCATCGTGGGCCGATCACGGACACCCTGCAAGGCAAGTGGGGTATGGGTGGCAGCAGGTAGCAATGAGGGTTCGCCGTGAATTTCTGCAGAGCATTTTGAGATGACAGGATGTAGATCTTATCCATGAAGCTGATGGGGAGAAAAGAGAGAAAATGTGGCCCCTCACATTGAAGTATTTTAATGTATAAAAAAAAACATTTTCACTAACCCAACGGCGAACTCTGGTATACCCTTGACCATCCTGCCCTCTTTGAGTGCCACCGGGCAGTACCAGGACCATCGACTCCTTCGCCAATGAAAGCCTGGTGCGACATTCCTACAGGAAGACAGAGTCCGAAACAGCTCCTCCTACAAAAACAGGCATGGTGAAGAGGCATGTCAAATGTAGGCCACTTTATAGAGGTGTGTGTTTGTAGTATCTGACCATGTCCATCTGATCAGGAAGCTCTGGGTCCTCTGTCGGCATCAAACGCACAGGCACAGCTGGACACCTCACAGCCATGGACTCCAAACGAGACATTACTGACTGTGCACAGGCAATTGGAAAATTCTGTATTATTACATTATACAGGTATATCATGTCACTATAACGATCTGTTTATTATAAGCAGCAATTATTTCGTAGCTGTCGCTTTAGTGTCAGGGTTCTGTCACTTCGGTCTGTTTATTCTTGGTTTGGTGACAGAGCTCTGACACTGCTTGTGTCTTGTCTTGTTGTGAGCACGACAATATGCCCTTCTGTTTAGGTGTGTTTTGTCTATTTGGTGCAAGCACATGGCTTCCTGCATGCTTCCCCATGCCATGTGCTCGGCTGTCTATTGTGTAGCCCCACCCATCTTGTTATCTGTTTATTGGTTAGTTTTTCCCACCTGCTCTCCCTCGTTGCCTGCCTCCTTTGCTTCTGATTTAATCATTTGTCCCACCTGCTCTCCCTTGTTACCTGCCTTGCTGCTTCCCTAATTCTTTTCATTGTGTTTGCTGTCTTGTGCTGGATCGTCTTTGTTGGTCATGGTATGTCGCCAAATCATTGACTTGTGCGTCGCGTCAAGTCGTTCCCCCCCTCCCCCTCGGGGTAGTTTTTGTTGTTTGTTTTATTTTATTATTTAATAAAGAAATTAAACCCTGACCTGCATTTGAGTACTCGCTCCTACCACCGTATCGTGACATTTAGATGCTCAAGGTCTTTAAAGAAGGATGATTTCTGATTGGCTATCAATGTTTTTATCATTCATCAGCTGGAAAAAAATTATTGCAACGATATTGTTGCCCTGTATTATTATTGTTATAGTGGTGGTGTGGACTACATTATTCTAATAGAATTATAGCAGTTATTAAAATCTTATAGTTATTATCCCTGGTGTGAACAGGCCTTTCGGCATTACAGCTTGTTGGAGGGCACCCACCTCAAAGAGCTCCTCTGGATCCTTGTTTCCATCCAGCTCAAATAAATATGGGGGATTATGGTCTGCCATGTAATCCTACACATCAAGCATAAGTATAACTTCTCTGTTTCAATAATAATGTGTATTCAGGTGTGTGTAATAGGTGCCATTACCTCTAGAGGCCTGAGGATGGTGTCCTTATAGCGCACGATCCTGCTCTTGGCATTCTCTGGGTAATTCTCGATCACTCTTACTAGTTGTGTGATCATGTCCTTCTGTAGCTCTATCTCTTCCATCTTAAACACACATTTTTTAATTGCATTTAGCCATTTGTGCACAGACTTTCAAAACTGGTCAATTCTGAATGCATCCATGAAACATGAAGTAGTAACTTTTGAAACAACTTACTGTAAATACAATTTAAACAGTGCTTTGGTAAAGTGTCTAGGAAATAAATAACGACAATAATATACTGTACTCAATTTCCACTTTTGTCATTCCTGTCACTTTTGTCAGTTGTTCTCAATCAAGGGGCTGTAGCAAACTTACAAAAACAAATAGGGCCACCCAACTTAAAGTTATAAATAAAATAATATTTTAATCTATTTTAATGATTTATGATTATGTAATAAAATAATCTAACTTCATAAATGCTAAAAAATGAAAGGAAAATGTAATAAACTGCAATGATATTTCTTTTTTTTATTTCCCCCTTCAACAACTGTTGTTTTTATTGCAGAACATACAGTTCTTGAAACTTCTGGAATCACAACATTAATTGTGGTTGGTTATTTTAATGAATATACCAGTTTTTGTTAATAAACAATCTGAAATACTGGAAGAAATATTTGAGCCTATATGAGGGGTCTTCGAGTTAAACAGGTTGAGAACCACTGCTCTAAAGGTGCATCCCAGTTTACATAATTATGCACTGTTTTATGCCATTTTTAGCATTTAAATAGTGTGAGTAGTGTGCTCACCCTGAAAATTCCAAAAAGAAAAAGTGCATTTCAAATACCTGGATGCACCTAATTAACCAAAAAAAGAAAAGAAAGAAAAAAGCATGGAATGTTGGACACTTCAAGCACTGCTGTGCATGACTTCATGCACAACTGTCACATCTTTCCTTATGCAGACTCCATCAGACTCCGAAGTTGAATGACAAAAAAAACATATAAAATCCATACAATATGGTAAGTGCATAGTGTACAGTACGTCATTTAAGACACTGCTTAAGTATTACCTCTTCCTCCAGATCCTCTGTTTCTTCCTCTTCCTCATCTTCTATGCTGCTGCTTTTTATGACTGACTCATTCTTCACAGGGTCCCACTTCTCCTTCTGGAACACACGGCCTGTCTCCGGATGTTGACGCTCTCCTGATAGCCTGTGGATCAGGTCTCTGTCTGCACACTGCACACATACATTCAGTGTCAATCACTTTACATTTATGTGTTTATACAGAAGTGAATATAACCGCACAATGTCAGCATTGCAAAAACATGGCAAAACAGCACAACAAAAACAATATAATTAATTTGTATGGCTGCTAATATATGAAATATAGAGTGTTTATCTTAAAATTCAGAACAGTATAGATAGTATTAAGATTATGAAAAACCTTGATGTTGATGATGAAGTCTGGTGGCATTCCGAGGCTTTTAATCAGGTCTATTTGCTCCTGTATCTTTAGGTAATCCTCTGAAATTGATGGCAAACAGGCCAGGACATAACCTGCTCAACCACCATTCAAACAAGTCATTACAAATATATATGAACAGATTTTAAAACAATTATTTATTAAATTATGTTATTTTAGTTGTTTCTTATCCTTACCGTAGTGTTCTACATCAGGTGACTTTAGCCGGCCAACAATTACCTGGACCATCATCTCTTCTGGAACAGCTTTCCCTTCAGCCAGAATCTTAAAGAGCTGAAACACATTTGGTTTTTTGACACTGCTAGAATTGTTTGCAGGGAATCAGTTATTTCTAGTATGATCAAATATATAAATAAACAATAGTGATACACACCTGTATACCTTGTTCAGTCTCATTATTGATGTGGCTGTTGAGAAGATCTGTATCTAAAATGGATAAGAAATACAAATATTCAGAAAGTCCATTTGTAGTAATGGCATTGAGGCATTAAATGAGGTACTTTATTTACCATCAATGAGGATACAATTCCAAGTCTTGGCTAATTTTCTGGCTAGGGTAGATTTGCCAACACCCTGAAAATAAAAAATAATCACACACTGTAACACACAACATTCAAATTAATACTGTTATATCATATTGTTTAAATACTATTATTTGTTTTCACTGAGAAATATTTACTTTCACGATTGAGAAATAATTATGCATGTTGGAAACTCACTGGTTTTCCAATGATGATAAAACATGTTGGCTTAGAGAGTAGAATCTCTCTCTCTGCTTCATCCTCGATGAGTTTATCCACTAACGGGTTAGACGCATTCGAGACAGTGGATGACATGGTATGTTACTGTAAAGCAGAAATACAGAACTATAATTTTGTTTCAGTTTGGTCAAACTATCAACTTCAGTAGCCTATCCAATCATCGTTAATTATCATCCGACATTTAGAGTAGATAAAACATTTCAATAAAAAAAAATCTAATGCGTGCTTCTGTAATCCTATATGCTTCGATACGTTAAATATTCTATTTGTTCAATGATTTTACTCACTTTATAATAGTGACTCTAGCAACAGAATGTAACCTCCATTTCTGCCCGCACTTCTTGTGTTGAACGGTGTCATGACAACCAGCCCACAACAAAACAGAGAAAAGAGATTTTGACGAGCTTTTTATTAAGTGGACGTGGGCTTACCCAATAACTGTACAATTTCTCCAGAAATTATATGAGGACTGATACGTGTTTACGTTTTAACAATAAATTTGCCAGTAGCGTTTTCATATTTGCTTAAATATGAACTCATTCAATATGACCACCAGATGCCAGTGTTGAGGGTTCGCGGCTGACTGGCAATTAATTAATTTATCTTTAAAAAGGTGATAGTTAAAAGCACTAACACTCTAACCACATAGATAGATAGATCTTTTATTCATAATTTTATTTATTCATAATTTGAATGGGGTATGCTTAAACATATCCACCCCCCTCCTCCCTCCCTCCCCTCCCCCCTAACTAACTAACTACAATGCAGATCATTGTAAAACAGATTTTAGAAGCAGTAAAATATAAATTCCTTTAGCTGATTTTTAAGGTCAGTTAATGCTTTATTATGGCAGTGGTCTCTAGTCTAGTCCATAGACATGAATTAAGCAAGCTAAACCCTGGGGAGTGCACGGGACACTTTTCTGAGACAGACTACAACAATACTTCCTCATTCCTCACATTAAGACGTGTGCCAGAGGTGGGTGTTGTTCCCAGAAGAATATCATCTACCTATCATTAATTATTTACATGAACAAAACCAGATACATTTTATGTTACTATATATAGACCTAGATAGTTACCTGCATGCATGACAAAATTAGCCTTCAATTTCAGACTTATTTTTAATCTGAGTTTTTTTTTCTTTAGCAGTAATCAGCGGCTGTTGGCTGATAGAGACATTATGTGACATCATGTGTCTATGATCTTCTGCTGTGTCAGCTGTTTTCCATTGACACAACACTATAATGACTGTGTCCAGTCCTCATAGACATAGCATCAATAAGGCTAATACAGAGAGTAACAAGTTAATAAAATATTAGCTAACATGTCAATAGGGGCCCCACATGGGGTTTAATATGGGTGTCATACACAGATTTTATTTAGGGTGGCCTCTATAGCATACTTTCACTCATGGTTTTAACAGAGAAATTATTGAGAATGGACAACAGTGGATGACATTTTTACTATATGGTTAACAATATGCCTCTAAAAACGAATTAGATAAGGTAAATAGGTTCCCATAAAATAATAGTTAACAAAGAGGATGATTAAAAAAATATATGTTTACATGAAAAAATATTTAAATAGCCCATGATGGGTCGAGAGCTGTTTATGTTTGACATTAAGCAACACAGAATTTCAGTGCTGAATTACACCACAGTACATTTACGAAACGCACATGAAAGGAGTCTCTAATATAAATTCACTCTTACACATGGCGTCAAAAATACATGTAACCGTCTAAATATATCTAGTGTAGTATATCGCGGGTCGTATTTAGGGAGTGACGTTTGGCTGGTAAAAGCGATGGCTGAGATAAGATCCAAAGAATTCCAGTGGCAGCAGGGGAGGGACACGCGCTGCAACAAAGAAACACGCCAATCAGATTTACATAGGCTACATGTTCTCTGCTTAATTTACTACTAGCCTACTAATAATAAAGAGTCAGGAATATCAAGCGTGTGATTTTCAACCATATACTGTAAAAAACACGGACCGTACACGGAAGGGTTTTCCCCCCTGAACCGGAGCGGGAGAAACACTTTGCTTCCTGAACGCGTGGGTCTAACCTTTGATTTCATATGCTGGCAGTAGCACGCGGAACGCCACTGTCATTTAGGATCCTAGGAAAGGACACACGACAACTGTATTCAATATATTTATGCAATGTATGAAGTCTTTGGGTAAAGAACTCATTCATCCAGAACCGGTGAGCTTTCATAAAGCGTCGCGTTGAGGTACGGCAGGTACTGACAAGTTTGATTCGGACGTTTGAAGTCCGCAATCTGATGTTTACCGGGACCTTCATTACACTGAACTGCCGCAATGTCGACCGGAGCAGGAACGAGACTAGAAACTCGGGTGAGAAAACTGGAGTCAATCATCAAGGACCAACGATCAGCGTTGAATTTGGAGAGTTTGCTGGTAAGGTTATAGAATAATGGGATGCTATACAAAAGCAAATGTTTTTTTTTTGTTCACATTGTAACTAACATCATCTAGGACATGGGAGGTTTTGCTGTTCTGGAAGTAACATGACTTTGCTTTTACAAACTGTGATATTAATCTTAATTTGGTCATATTCTGATTCTACAAACACAATTTGATTGCCATAACATATACTGTTGTTTATAAAAATATATATAAAATGAGACTGCTGCTGACATTTGGATCATGTAAACACCATATTTAGAATAATTATTCACAGGCCCCAGTGCAGGTTGTTGAAATCACGTCAGTTGAATAATAAATATTAATTAATAATATTAATTCTGGTAAATACAGTAAAAAAAGAGAAGATTTTGAAGAACAACACTTTTGCAGTGAGAAGGAAAGTTTTTTTATTTTTTTATTTTTATTAGAATTTTACAAACATTATAAGAAATATCTTGGCCTACATTTTTCTCATGACATTTTTGTCAATAATAACGAGTTGATTCAATTCAATCCAAAATGACTAAAATGTACAGTAATAGCAAGAGCTGGTATTTCCAGAATGCAATTGCATGTTCGTTCAGAATATGATGATTACATGTGCACAAGAATTTTTAAAAGAGCTGTGGAGCAGAATCTTAATTTTAGAATAAAGACTTTACCAGAATATCAAGCTTAATTAGTGCATATGTAAATCAACAGAGATGCTCTAAATGTAGAGATATCTTAATCATGTGATTCTGCTGTCACAAAATGAGGGGGTACCAGATGGTTGGAATCAGGTCTATACGTAAAACAGATGAATACAACCACATGGAAACACCAAATATACAATTGTTGGTATTTAAATTACAAATATGGGCTACATTGGCAATTGCAAATAATGTTTATAAAAGTTTACTTGTATTTTGTTTATTATTACAAAATATTACAAAACAATGTTAATATTCTATATTCTATAATATACCACCCAGCAAGATATTGAAGAGACTGGAAAGCTCTTCATACACGTATAGGTTGTACAACACAAAACAAAAGTGCACTACATGTTGAGGGTGTAAACAAATGAGTGGATGTTTGTCCCAGAGGATTGTGATAATGTTCCTGTGTCTTATCTCTGATCAGTATGTTATCAACACACCCACAGTGATGTTGCTGTCTTTTGATGATAATATTTTCTCCAAAATACAGCAGCTAAAGTGTCAGACTTCACTTGTTTTCAATTATACACACATATCATTAGAGAGCAGGAAGAAACTTTACGAAGTGTGAAGACACCATGCATGTGTAATCAATAACTGGGTTAGGGTGAAATGTGAGGACTTGTCGAGCAAGCTTTACAGGGTGAGAATGACTAGAATGTGTGCTCCTATTGTCAATTCCCATCAAAGAGTGCATTCTCTCACCTTATTACCCAACATTCTCCTCTGCAGAAGAAAACCCTCATTCCAGACAAGCACTGCATTTTTGAGCAAGACTGAAAGTTGGCACGCCCTGCTTTCACTGGATGATTCGTTACAGTGCAGAACTATCAAAATCTTACAGTGCATTTATTACAAGGAAGCCGTTTTAAAAAGCCCCCTGTTATTGGACACGTCATCTCACTGAAGCACATTAGTTCAGTGCCATCATCAGTACCTAAAACCTTTTGTTGACTAATGCTGCATCCACACCACTAGGTGTCAGTATGAGTTCAAGACAACTTACTGTATCAGCCAGTGTGAGTGCAAACTAATTCAAATTATTAATGAAAATAAACTTGGCACTCATACATGCATACATATTTATACACACACAAACCCTTTTAAATCTCTGGTTAGGTAGTGTTCTATGCTGTTTTATTAATGGAAAATGATAGCTATCTTTGAACAAGCACTGGAGGGATTGGGTGTATTTTTGGTGTGTGTGTGTGTGCGCATCATACTCTGGCTATGGGAGGCCCAGGGAAAGACCTAACTAACTCCCAGCTGGTTCGTTCTTCAGCACGTTTACTTAAATACATTCACTCACCACCTCATCTGCTTATTATATCCTATCTTCCATCCCATGCCCTTCCAAGTCATGGTTGTCAGACAAAGCAGCTCCATTTTAGTTTATGATATCAACATCACTAACTCATTCTGACGCTGAAGTCATTTAGCACTGTGTTCTAGTTTCATTGTAATATTTGTGATGCAACTGAACTATGGGCACTTTTTTTTATAATGACTAATGATCTAAATTGGATACAGACTCATTGTCCTGCTGTGCTGCTACCAGGGGAAATGTCATACAGGAAGCTGAGGTCACATCCTTCTATTGAGGAGAGAGATAGCTGGGTCCAGCTTCCGTTGAGTGTGTTTGCACTTTTGAACACTGTATTGTGGACTGACTCTTGGTACAGGGAAAACAGGATTCTGTCATTGTTAATTGTGCAGTGTGTGTTTTTGGTTTGTATGAGTGTGCTGATTTTTGTTACGGAAGCAGAATTCATGTAATACATAATTCATGTAATAATGTTTTCAAGGTATATAACGTACACTACCGTTCAAAGGTTTGGGGTCGGTAAGATTTTTTTAATGTGTTTTTGAAAAAAGTCTCTTGCGCTTACCAAGGCAGCAATAATAATTATTGAATAATTAATATATAATTAATATAAATATTTAATTATATGCAATTAAATAATAAATGTCTTTACTCTCACTTTTGATCAATTTAATGTATCCTAGCTAAATAAAAGAATTAATTTCTTTCACAAAATAAAGTCTTACTGACCCCAGACTTTGAAAGCTTGTGTATGTACATGGTGAACGAATGTAAGATGCAGTGATATAACGCAGTTCCGTCGACTGGCCTGAAACTCTCTCACATTAGCCCCGTACGATTGAACTGTTCTTTCTGTTGAGCCCTGGATTATCTGTTTTTCTTTTTCCAGCTGCAGCAATACACCCTTATTAACCTTTTATGTTGGGCCGCCAACTTGTTTATGATGTTGGCTCGAGCAAATGGAAGTGTTTGGGTGGGGAATGTTTGGGGGATGGGGGTTTGTGTGTCTTTGTATTTTTAGCTCTGCAGTGTCATTTTGTGTGTTTGGAGGGGTATGTAAGGTCATTTCCAGGATCCTTCACATCATTCACATCATTAATTTTCTAAAGTAATTTATAAGAATACAGTTACTTAATTCTAACTGTAAAGGTGGCTATACAGGCCTAACATTTTTGGATTTCTATCCAACGATAAATGACACAACAGTACTGTCTGTCAGAGTGAGCTTAGTTCAGGGATTAAAGGAGAGTAATGAACTCCCTCTGAAGAGTGTATTTTTAGCTCTGTGAATAAAGAGGAAAGCCCATAGTAGCAACAGAAATTGGTGTGTATATGAGTTAAATAAGAACTATATCCTAAGTGTTTGTTTATTTATTTATTATTCTCTTTCCTCTTGTCTTCTGCAGGATTCAGTAACTGCCCTGGCCCTTGATCTTAACCATCCCGCACTGAGAAAGAACAAAAACATAGATGCCTTCTTAAACAGATGTAAGTCTCTTTAATTATTAATTTATTTTTATATATAAAAAAATTAACTTATTGCTTAATATTTTTTCTGGCATATTTTTTTTATAGATCAGCCTGTGTATCTGTATATATATATTGGTATAGCAATACATGGATATATCAATACATATCCAAACGCTACTGACAGTCTTGTTAACACGTAATTTTCTTTCATTTGTATTTAGTTATTTTGAGTAAATATTGTATAAAATTAGTTCTTTAATTGTTTTTTAGTTCACTTAATTTCAGAAAGCAATATGCATCATTATTACAGTGTGTATATATATATATATATATATATATATATATATATATATATATATATATAATAGCATATATTAGTATGTATAGTATATATTATATTACAAGTAAAATAATATATGAACTTTTATCAGCCTCCTTTGGCCACTGTGCTTTCTACCATTAAAAAACAATCTATTAAATTCACTAGTCAAGCAGAATCAGACACTATAATTTTATCAATTTTATTTGACCCCTGGAAATTAGTTTAAGAGAAATTGTTTTCTTAAAAGTATTGTTTGCCTAAAAGTATATTATAAAATTATATTATAAAACTATCAGGAATAAATTTTTTCTATTTTAAATTTAATTGATAAATGAAACCATTTTAATTAAATAATTGGGGATTTATTATTTTTTTGACCCTGGTATAATGTTTTTTATAATTAAATGATAAACATCATTCATATAATATGTGTTGTCTAATATCTCTAGATGAAAAGGCTGTGTGCTGCCTTAGGGAACTACAGGTGAAGCTGGATGATTTCGAAAGAGTCAAACTGATTGGCCGTGGAGCTTTTGGCGCAGTGCAGCTGGTTAGTGAATGTGTTTCAGAAAGTTGTGTGGGTGTGTGTTTATGTGAGAGTCTGCCCCTGTTATCTGCTGTTTGTTTTCAGGCATAGCCTTGTCTGTCTGTGTGTATGTTAATGCCTGTTAGGCTTGTACGCACATGTTCTGCCTGATCCTACTTACCTACAACAACACAGAGCATGTATGCTTTTGTGTCCTTGGCATAGGCACAAGCTATTTTATTCTTTTAGGAAGCTGATAGTCAGTCTTTATAAATATTTATCAATGATAGAGCATTATGTGGCGCTTATACATGCATTGTAAAAATTAAGTGTTCAGTTACACATCACAGTGAGATACATAAAAGACTTTTAGAAATATGTGTTAAACAGCATATTGCAGAATGCACGTTGCTTCAAGGGTTTATATAAATGTTTGTTGATAATGAACATATGTGCCTGTAGGTACGACACAAGGCTTCTCAACAAGTGTATGCCATGAAGCAGCTCAGCAAGTTTGAGATGGTCAAGCGCTCTGACTCTGCCTTCTTCTGGGAGGAGCGTGACATCATGGCATTCTCCAAGAGTCCTTGGATAGTTCAGGTGGGATTCAAATTTTTTGTATTGTGTAATTGAGGATGGTTAGTTTGGTTGTTTAATATCTTTATCTGATAACTCAACAAACTGAAAAACGATAGTGGATACCATGAGTGCTAAGTACTAAGTAAATAATCACCTCTAGGGATGCCAAAATTACCAGCACTTCACTAAGTTCATAATAAACTGCAAAAATGTAAAGCAAGACTTAGTGCTATCTGACTGACAGGTGGCTGTTTTTGAATGCTTGCCCCTCAGAGGATGCACCTGTGTATGTTGTAGTCCTATAAAGATGGTCAGTTATGTCCTAATATAAATAGGCAAGAGAAACGTAAGAAACTAAGAAAGATAAATTTAAGATCTGTTCATTAGACTTTGAAGCCTTACAGAATGGCTGCTGTTATGTTAATATGCTGGTAATATTAATAAACAAAATGTGTTCTGTATTATGGACTGTTTATCAAGAATTGATACTTGAAGACTACATGCCCCTCTTTTTATTTAATTTTATATTTATAATATTTATTTTATCATGTATATATTGAAATATTTATTTAAATGTAGTTAATATTAATATTAAAATATATTATTCCCAATTGTGATTACTTATTATATTATTATTAACAAAATTATTATTAAATAAAGGACTGTGTTCAGTAGCTTATTAGTGACTATTTAATATCACTGTTGTATATATTTCACAATTGGTACCAACTTTTGTTGGTATTATGACACCTCTGTTCACCTCACTCTTTCTGTCCACATAGCTGTGCTGTGCTTTCCAAGATGAGAAGTACCTCTATTTGGTGATGGAGTTCATGCCCGGTGGAGACCTGGTGACTCTGACCAGTAACTATGACATCCCAGAGGAGTGGGCTCGGTTCTACACAGCAGAAGTGGTGCTGGCACTAGACGCTATTCATTCTCTGGGCTTTATCCACAGAGACATTAAACCAGACAACATGCTGCTGGACCGTAACGGACACCTTAAACTCGCTGACTTTGGAACATGCATGAAGATGGACTCGGTGTGTCCTGGCTTGTGATAAGTGTATCTGATGTGTGTTTATGTAATTGAGTGTGCAGGAGAGAGAAAGAGAGGGTCTACGTTTCAAATTGTGCAGTATGCAGGATTGTAGTGTGCATTGACAATTTTAAGACAAAGCTGTTCAGGAAACCTGTTTAAAAAGATCTTGCAATTACTTTGCAGAAATCCCCCCATGCTCTTAGAATTATGTCAGTGCTGCCATCTTGTGGAGAGATCATATAGTGCAGCCTGAATTATAATAACATTGTCAGTAGATTAGCAGTGCTGGGGAGTAACTATTTATATGTAATCTGGATTTTGTAATCAGATTCCAAAAATTAAATGCTTGTAATTAGATTATACTAATAATCAGACTACAGTTACTTTTTATTGATTACATGATTCATGAATCTCAAAATTGTAGCATAGCAAAACCTTTTCTATTTATTGATTCTCCATTTTTCTTTTTCATCTTTTTAAAAATTACTTTTAGGGAATTGCACACACATACCAGTCACTAGTTGCGTGGCTATTATTACATGGTAATTTGAGAGGCCACAGCATTTGACTACTGGATTTTCAGATAATATTCACTTCTATGGCATTTTCTCAAATTTGCAACACTGCATATCTAATCAACTTCCGACAAACACATTTTAATTATTGTTTGAATTATAAAATAAGTAGTTTGGGAATCTTTGGTGTAATATTTAATGCACTCGTTGTTGATTACAAAAATGTAATATTTTCTTTCTTTCTGTATTTTTATATTAATATGATACAAGATATCATATTCAAATCGATGTGAAAAACAACTTTTGTCAAAAGTAGGCAGATTATATTACCTAAAAGGTGTAATGTAATCGATTCTGTAATTTGTATTTAGTAACAGAATACAATTTGTAAGCAATCTTCCCAGCACTGTTTATAAGGTGCTTTTAAAGCGGAAATGTATATATATCTTTTGAAATACTTATTATATTTCAGCTTAATATGCACAGACAACACAGAAACTTTATCTTAACCAATCTATATAATGTAATTATTATATATGTATCTGTATGTGTGTTTAGACTGGTATGGTCCGCTGTGACACTGCTGTCGGGACTCCTGATTACATTTCACCAGAGGTTTTGATGTCACAAGGAGGGACGGGTTACTATGGCCGCGAGTGTGACTGGTGGTCTGTTGGCGTTTTCATTTATGAGCTGCTAGTGGGTGAGTAGCACCAACTTCATCTGTATCTTCCTGTCTCCTGTAATCTCATCTCACTATTCTTACCATCCTACATATTCATTCTTCTGTTGATTTGGGCAGGTGACACACCATTTTATGCTGAGTCCCTAGTGGGAACCTATGGAAAGATCATGGATCATAAAAACCGCTTAACTTTCCCAGATGATATGGAATTGTCAAAGGAAGCCAAGGACCTCATCTGTGCCTTTCTGACTGACAGGTGAGAGATAAGGTTTGGATGGAGTCACCTTTATTAAACATTAGTCCCTTATTATCCTTAGCTTTAATGTCAAAAAAAGCATGTAAAAATATGAATTCATTTCTAGAGCTTGGATGATTTTGATCATGATAAATACATTGTGAACATCAGTAATATGAATAAAAACTTTATATTCAATTTAAAATAGGGCTGAACTTTATCGCAAAATGGAAAATAATGACTTAACCATGATGCTTTGTAATTAATACAATTTTTATTGCCATATGAAATCTTACCGTGGGGTACGTCTTTTTTATTGTTGAAGAAATTAATACTCGGCAAGGACACCTTAAAAGTGACAACAAAGACATTTATAATTTTGCTAAAGATTTTTATTTAAAATAAATTATGTTTTTTTTTACTTTTTATTCATCAGAATCCTGAGGGAATAAATGTATCACAGTTTCCACAAAAATATTAAGCAGCATAACTGTTTTCAACATTGATAATAATAATAAATGTTTCTTGAGCAGCTAATCAGCATATTAGAATGACTTCTGAAGGATCATGTGACACTGAAGACTAGAGTAAAGATGCTGAGAACTCAGCTCTGCCATCACAGGAATAAATTACATTTTAAAATATATATAAAAAAAATAGAGAACAGTTCATTTAAACTGTAATAATATTTCACAATATTATAAACATTTTTACTATATTTTTGATCAAATAAATGCAGCCTTGAAGAGCAAAATATATATATTTGTATGTTTGTATAGTTTGGTGTTTGTATCTTATATATATATATATATATATATATATATATATATATATATATATATATAATAAGAACCTTACAAACACCAAACTTTAAAATATATAAAATAAAATCAACTCAAGTCTTTTTTTAAAGATGATATAACGGTCTACCTTTTCATTTTGTGCATTTAAGAGCAACTTCATGTCTTCATCTTTATACCTGGTCACTCTTTCAGCCTGACAACTTCAAACTGTTTTCCTATAACTACATTTTTCCTCTTTCTTTCTCCTCCCTCTCACATGCGCACACATATGAGCATTCCTGATCAAATATCCAGAGAGGGGCTTTATGATTTCTTCTCCTTGTGTTCATGTAAAGCACAACACACACCCCTCCCTTTGCATTCTGGGCTGCAGGAATGTCCCACATGTAGCAGTCCAAACTGCTGCACCCCTTTGAATCCAGATGCAAGGAAAGGGAGGGGAATGACTGTTCCTTATTTTTGGATGTTGCAGTTTGTGTCGCTTTCGTTCCTCATCTCATCCATGCTCTGCCATTTCCCATCAGCCAGTCGCTGTTGGATGTTCCAGTCTCACACACACACCACTTAGCGGATTAGTGATTGTGGTTGTGGTTCTCGGTTTGGTTTGCTGACCAGTGTTTTGATATGTTCAGGGAGGTGAGGCTTGGCCGGACTGGAGTGGATGAAATAAAATGTCACCCCTTCTTCAAGAACGATCAGTGGACCTTCGACACCATACGAGACAGTAAGCCTCTGAGTGTGAGTGTGGCTGATCTGTGATCATAACTTAAGTTACATTTATTCATTAAAATGACAACTAATCACTATTTATGACTGAGTCAGTATTACTTACTATAACGTGTGCTGGTTGATAAAAATCAAAGAAATCTAGAATATACTCTGGTCTTGGATTGGTTATTTCATTTGTGAGTGAGGAGTTTTGAACTGAGTCAATCATACAGTATCTGTTCAAATTATAGATATGTGATTTTGAGTTTTTTTTTAATTTCTTGAAATTCCTCCTTGAAATTTTTTTTTCTCCACACACATGCAAACATTCACCTCACACCCTCATGTTATCCATCTGGTGAAAAGGAAAGTAATTTCAGTCATGCATACCAGTGTTGAGTAAGTTATTTAAAAAAAAGTAATTAATTACTTCTTCAACAGTGTAATTAGATTACTCTACTAATTACTAAAGCCCGCATTGCATTAATTATTCTTGAACTGACCAAAGTATTTAAAGGGAGAAAGCTACATTAACAACAAACATTTTAACATTAGATGTTACATTTTTATGTTAAATCCACTACTGTTTTATATAGAATTGTTCTATAGTCTCAGTATTTATAATTACATCAGAAGTAACTGTAATTAAATTACAGAAAAATTAAGAGTAATCCTTTTTTCAAAGGAAAACTAATTCAATTACAGTAATTAATGACTTAGTAATGCATTACATGTAACGTTTGCTCCTGTCGGGGGGCGGGGCATGGTGCTCGTATTGGGTTGGTTTTAGTAAGGGTGGAACCCAGCATGTGGCCCGTACGCAGTTACTAATGAGAGAAGAGCCTCAAAACCACAGAGTTAAACTCGTTTTTTCCTCTTCTCTCTGTCCCTTGCTCCTGTGATGCCCAAACGCACACATTTCCTTTCTATCTAGCTTACTCTCTGCCTACACAGTAGTCTGTTATTAATGCAAGGAGCATTCTGGGAATCTGAGCAACTGCATCCATATATAATCTGCATGGTGCGGTATTGCCATATGGCAACATATACTTTTCTTGCTTTTCGGAATAAAATACAACAAATTGTGTTGTTGGAAAGAAACCAATTATATTTTCACTCCATTCAAAGAAGGCACATTCTGACATGCTTTTTTATCTTCTTCTTATCTTGTAAAGTAAATTGAGAAAATATGAGTGTTTCCATTGTGGTACTGAGAAAGGCTACTCTGTACTACAATGGAATTACTGTAATTCATTCAGCCTCATCCCCATTAGATGTTTGACACATGTTCTCTCAGCGTGCTCAGTGTGTTCGCTCCAGAACCAGGGAGTGTTTTGGATGTGTAAGTGAGCGTGAGTGTGTGTATGCACAGTAGGTAGTGAGTAAGCACCGGCCAGCTTGGCAAATCATACGTGCCACTCCTCCCTTCAGTACAGTGTCTGCTTTGTGTGCTACACACACTGAGCCTTTCACTGTGAGACTCACTCACTCGCTCACACACTCAAACTCAAACAGGAGACACTATTTTTGCTCAAATCTTTTACAATATTCCCTCACACACTCCAAACCCCCCCCCCCCCCCCTCCCTGTTTCTCTCTGTCTCTCAGCCATGGCTCCAGTGGTGCCGGAGCTGAGGAGCGATATTGACACCAGTAACTTTGATGATGATATAAAGGATGATCCTGGAGGAACCGAGACCTTCCCCCCTCCCCGTGCCTTTGCAGGAAATCAGCTACCGTTTGTGGGCTTTACCTATTTCAGGGAGGACCAGTAAGTGTGAAAATGTGTGCATTTTGTGTTTGTTTGTGACAAGATGGATTCTTAAAAAAAAAAAAAATTATATTACATAATTTGTTTGTTGCATACTATAGTCATGTAAAATAACCAATGCTTGTGGAAAAAGGATTCAGAGTCCCAAAAGGGTTCCCACTCTTTTTGGCCAATGAATTTCCATGACTTTTCCTGCTATTTCTGATTACTGAATAAAGATTTTAGAGATTTGCTCTTACAAGGAACAGTTTCTAGCCTGTGAATTATTTTTGAGCTGAGCATAACTAGAAAGTAATATATTCAGCATAAACAATTCTGATTATGCCAGGCCTGGATTGGATATAATTTTTTTTTAAAAGAGTGTCTGTGACTGTGAAAAAATGTTTTCCATTTAAAAAATCTGAATAAAAAAAAATGACCATATACTGTAAAAAGAGATAAATAAATGACATAGATGGGGAAATCTGTGACAGAAAGAATTTAATCCCACATTTTAAACACTGTAGCGCTGTTTGAATTTTACACAGGTATCTTGTTCTCGCTCACTCACAGATGAACACTAAAAAGCTGTAAAACGAGCTCCTGTTATGGATTGATAGAGACAGGATGTACAGTATTTTTGCATGGTTATGGTAGCCGTGAATGAGTGCTGCATTTGTTCCATCACAATTCCCTCCTTTTTCCCTTATCCTTTCACTGTTTCCTCCCTGGCTCTCTCAGTTTCTCCAGTGTGGCTGAGTGAAGCCACATGGGCCGCTGGCAGAGATGAGGAGATTGAAAAGTTGCTTTGAAATTTTTTACATTTTCTTTCTTTAATTTCCTCTCTCTTTCTTATTCTTCTGACTTAGTCTTTTTCATCTTGAATTGATTTATGAAACCTTAAAGTGTGTTGCTGCAGACTGTGCAGAGTAAACAAGGACGACGGTAGCTGGTGATGAGTGGAACATTTTCCATAACACTAACTCTCTCTCTTTTTCAGGTTGCTAACCCCAAAAAATAAGTGTTCAGATGAGGACTCAAGTGCTAATAATCTCATTGAGGATCATGGTTTAAACCATGCAGAGGTGCATATATATATTTTTAATTTTACTTTTAAATAATATTTTTATATGAATAATTTATGTTAAATGATAGCCACTATAATCTTTTTGTTTAATGTTGTCAATGAAGGGGTACTTGAGCCTTACCTATAGAGCTGTGTGGCACAAAATTAGCACTTAGATTACTAAAATAGCTCATGTGACTTATTCTGCAGCAGAATTTACCACAACCATTTTGTTTGGTGCCGTAACTCAACATAATTGGAGTGTTTCTCCACATTCTTTAGAAAAGTGCTGCTTTTAATAGAAATGAAAACAACAACTTTGCATCAGATGTTTGTTGATTCTTCGAATGTGTTTTTTGCATGTCTCTAGTCCAGTGACCTGCAGAAGAAGCTGAAAAAGTTGGATGAAAAAGTCAAACATGAGATGCAAGCAAAGGAGGAACTGGAAAATAAATGCCGGTACAAATACTCGTAAACATGATGTGGAAATGTAAAATGTTGAAATTCATATTTTTTGCATTAACAATTTAAATGGGAATTTGAATTCTCTCTCTCTCTCTCTCGCTCTCTATATATGTGTGTGTGTGTATATATATATATATATATATATACACACACACACACACACACACACAGAGTATACTATATATATATATATATATATATATATATATATGTTGTAATTGTTGTATAGTGAATAATGAATGTTTAAATTCCTCAGAGATCCAGATTTCTGTTATTTGCGTCACATATGGCAAAATCAAAACATTCTTTATCTTCACCTACAACAGATGTAAACTATGTTGTATCTCAACAGGACGGCAAATCAACGACTGGAGAAGTTGTCCAAAGAGCTCGAAGAAGAAGTAAGACACATCTTTAAATTACATTCACCCAACAAAGGCACTTGTTTCGAAACCATTCAGAAACAAAGTGCATCTTTCTACAAGTTCCTCTAACTGTTTGTTTCTTGTCGTAGGTGAATGCGAGACAAATGGTAGAAGACTCTCTGAGGGCACTGGAGAGAGAGAAAGCTTTACTAAAGCACCAGCGTTCTGAAAGTATAAGAAAGGCCGGCCAAGAAACAGACAGAAAGCGTCTTCTTGAGAATGAGGGTGAGAACAGCAGACAGAAACACACCCCATTGACCCTCAACATTGACAATGAATGCTGATTCATTTGAACAGTGACTACACTGAGTATTTACTAGGAGTGGGAAAAAAATCTATTCACCGATGGAATAATAATGGATCAATCTACAAAGAAATCATGACTATACATACTTTTTAACTGGTGCATCTTTAACCTTCTTAAACTACAACATTACTGAATATGGTGCTTCAGCTTCTCTGCCGCTTTTGCATGTTTAATATTGACGCTCATTCTTGATTCACTGAAGCACTGGTCCAAAGTTTCTACACAATTTGCTCAGTACTAACCTCTGACATTCACCCATCTAGAAACTATTAGTTCTGCTTTGCTGATGTTATGATGCTAACATATTTGACATTTCTCTCTCCTGCAGTGGGCAGCCTGAGAGATCAGCTAGCCGAACTGAAGAAGAAGAACCAGAACTCTCATCTCTCCGCTGAGAAGAATATTCACCTGGAGAGACAGGTTGGTCTCTTTCGTCAAAACTTTACCAAACCTTTAACCTCAGAACAATAACTACTATTTAACAAATAGCCAAAGGCAAGGACATTTAAAAAAGTTTAAACATTAAGAAAACAGCAAAAAATGTCTATAAGAAAAATAAAATAGTAAACCTACTGAGGTTTGTGCTTGATGCTAACGCATCAGTACGTATCACAGTTTCCACAAAAATATTAAGCAGAACTGTTTTTTGAGCACCAGATTAGCATATTATAATGATTTCTGAAGGATCATGTGACGCTGAAGACTGGAGTAATGGCTGCTGAAAATTCAGCTTTGCCATCACCGGAATAAATGACCTGTAAAATATATAAAAATAAAAATAGAAAAAGTAAATTTCGCAATATTACTGTTTTTAATTGATCAAATAAATTCAGCCTTGTTGAGCATGCGATTTCTTTCAAATTCCCAAACATTTTTGAAAAGTAGTGTAAATTAGATTTTATAGATGTTCAGCATTATGGAATAAAAGGGATTCTGATAGTAAATTAATTTGTCCTTAGTTGGAGGAGGTGAATGCTAAGCTTCAGGCTGAGGTGGAGGAGTCTGAGAGGCTGAAGAAGGCCCAGGGCGAGGTGTTGAGACAGTCCCAGCAGCTGGAGGTCTCTCTCAGGGAGCTCCAGGAGCGTCTGGCCCAGCTGGAGAGCGGCAGGCTGGGTCTGGAACAGGAGAAACTGAGTCTGCAAACCTCACTGCAGGAGGAGAAGCGAGAGAGAAGCCTTGGCTCAGAGACCATCAATGAACTACAGGGTGGGTGCATGTGTGTCTGTGCCGGTTTGTGTTCGTCAGACAGAAGTAGCTGTGAATCAACATCTACGAAGCTGCCTAGAAGGAGATTGCGTTACATTCTAGGGATCACACTTGTGTGCCGGTCTATGTGAGCGAGTGAAAGCTGATTTTATGTTTGAGCGTGTAGTGGTCAGCTCATGCTGAAAGACACACTGGACTCTTGTCTGCTGGGCAGTGTTGTTGTGTTGGGGTGGAGCTGCTCGCAGCGAATGTAAACATCAGTAGTGTGTTATTTTAAGGTCAGAGGCAGGTAGCTGATATTATGTCACTAGACAGGGAAAAATGGGCAAACAAGAAATATCTCTTATTTTCTGTCATATTTTCAATTCTGTCTATTAAATTTAAAAGATTTGTTTCAGCAGGCTCTTTAATGTCCCGGTATTGTTACGTGGTTTAAATAAACAGATTTCAATTAAGGAAGGTCACTTTATAACTTTTGACCATGCCTTTATTTATTTTTGCTGCTTTTCAGATGCCTTTTACATTTAGATTTCATTGATTTTTACCCCAGACCAAGACTTCTTAAATCTTCTTAATCTTAAAATATGAAAATTATATACTGTAATCACATATCTATCTAAAAAAATTGTGAAATAAACAAATCATTAACCACACAATATATATTCTGTGAAAATAATTCATATCTGTTTTTATTTTTACTCAAATTCTGATTGTCCCTCAGTCTTTTCCACCATGACCAATGAAGTTTTATCAAAAATTAGTTTAGGATTATGTTTGATATAAAATATGAGGTTTGATATGTGAAGAAAACAATGCAAAATTACTTCTAAGTTTGATCAGACATATTGATCAGAGTAATTTCTGATCGATATGTAATTTTGTTAAAGTATTAATTTTAAAAATAATAATATATTTTAGTATTATTGTCAAAATATTTAATTAATTTTTTCCATTTTTATTCTGATAATGTTTAAAATATCATTCCCATCACCATCATTTCCGCAAAACAAACAAACTGTGATGGACATTTTTAGTTTAAAGGTCCCGTTCTTCATGTTTTTTTCAAGCTTTGAATGTGTTTACAGTGTGCAATATAACATGTGTTCATGTTTCGCGTGTAAAAAAACACACTATTTTTCACACAATTTACTTATCTGTATACCGTTGTTTTCACTGTCCAAAAAACGGCCTGATGACTTCCTTGTTCTATGAAGTCCCTCCTTCAGAAATACGTAACGAGTTCTGATTGTGCCAGCGGTTCCTGTGTTATGATTCGACAGCAGCTTATCGCACGTTGCCCGGAAACGTCACGCCAAACAAAGGTGAATTGACTCCGGCATGAAAATAACAGCGTCTCGACGACATGGTGACAAACACACTCTACAAACAAAACTCTTCCTCTTCTCCGTGGGAGCGCAACAAGACCACGCGCCCCTTTTTTTGTGTATTACTGTGGGCGGAGATTAGTCAAAAAACTGTTCTAGTTACGTCATTAAAAAAGGAAGTAGAGGGATGTAGTCCAAACCGGCCGTTCGCTGTAGGCTTTGAAAGGGGACTTCTGTTAAATAAAATATCTCGCTAGGCATTGAACTTTGAGTTTTATAATTTTACCGGTATTATTTATGCTCTTACAGCAACATTATTACACACTAACTAAAGTTTGAAAAATGGAATCGCGAAGAACAGGACCTTTAATAGAGTAAATAAACTAGACAATTATAAGAGATTTTATTTTCTAAAGGTCCACTCTCAGGCCCAAAAGTGTCCATAGTTGAAGAAACCGCCCATTTATGGTTTTATGGTTTCAGGTTTAACATTAATGTTAACCTGAATTCCTGACCTTTGACTTTAACTTCAGTCTTCTGTTATATGCATTTCTATCTTTCTTTCATTCTCAGGTCATGTCTCCGGACTGGAGGACGAGTTAAAACACATAAAGAGTTCTCTATCAAAGGCTGAAGTAGAGAAAAGACAGTTACAGGAGGATCTTACTGGCCTGGAAAAGGTGCTTGTGTGTTTTAGCGAGTGATTGAATGATTTACATTTCAGCACATGATGTTGGTGTGGTTATGTGTATTTTTGTGAAACCCCATTAATGTTGTCCTTTCACCCACAGGAGAAGAACAAGCAAGAGATCGATCACTCCTTTAAACTCAAAGCAGTTCAACAGAGTCTGGAGCAGGAGGAGGCGGAGCATAAAGCCACTAAAGCCAGATTGGCTGACAACAACAAAGTCAACCAATCTATCGAGGAGGCCAAGTCTGAGAGCCTGAAAGGTAAAATTAGACAGTAGCCTCTAATTTAAAAACTCTTAAAATGTGTATATCTGTTCAGATTTTCTCTACAAATGTTTAAAAATTTTGTTTAGGGGAGCACAGTTTAGATTGTGGGAAAACAAATTCTGGTTACCTTAGTACTACTTCCCTGAAGGTATTTGAGACATAATTTGGACTCACAACAAAATACAAAATAAGGCTTGACTTGGACATTAGAAACTTTCTCGTCAAGATTTACTTGATTCTTCTAGACTTGCCTTGCATTTCTGATCTCTGTCGAAAATATCTTTTCTGCATTCTGTTCTAGATGAGTAAATCTTTCTGAAGTCTGTAGTACAAGTACAAGGAGTTTGGTGGTGATGTGTGTGTTTTTGTGACAGTTATGGAACATAAGCTGCTGGAAGAACGATCTGCAAAGCAACAGTTGGAAAACAGACTGATGCAGCTGGAGAAGGAAAACTCAGGATTAGACTGTGATTACAAACAAGCCAAACACGAGCTTCAGGAGCTCCGCTCACTCAAAGAAAAACTCACTGAGGAGGTATACCTGTCTGTCTGTTTTTCTTGCTTGGCTGTAGCTGTCTGTCTGCCTGATGATTTTAATTATATCAAACTTACTGCTCTGGAATGTTAAGTAGTGTCTTCTGTCCATATTTTCAGCACTATTTTACATAATTTTAAATAAAAAAATATATACAGTTTTTTAAGTATTAAACACAATTAAAAATTACATTTGTGCATCACATAGTTCATGGGAAGTCCAAGATATTTGATTGAATCCTGTGTGTGTGGTTGTGTGTGTGTTTCAGGTGGAGGTGCTAAGTGTGCGTGTGCATCAGGAGACCCAGAGGAAGACTCTGTGTCAGAATGATCTCAAAGTGCAGAGGGAGGAGATCAGCACCCTACGCTCCTCGGAGAAACAGCTCAAACAGGAACTCAATCATCTGCTGGAGCTCAAACTCAGCCTGGAAAAACTAAATCAGGAACTGCGCAGGTGAGTGACTTAGTGATCCACAGTTTTTCAATGCTGATACTCGTGTTTCCGCAAAGTTCCAATAGAGTTGCGTGTTAATGCACATTCACACCTATAACAATAAATATATTAGCATCTACACCATGATAACATTCTTTTTATTTTATGTCATAGCTGCTGCTCAAGTTCTTTTAAGTCGGGTGGTTTCTAATTGTCTGTCAGTCTTTTTTTCATTCATCAGCTGGAAACAAAATCGTTCTGAAAGTGATTCCAATGATATCGTTCATCTGTGTTATCATTATAGTTGTTGTGTGGATGTCCCTATTCTAATAGAATTAGAATGATTATTATAAATGTATAGTTATATTTATCATTATAGTTATCGTTCTTTGTCTGAACAGGCCTTTAGCCTGTTTGCTGAACTTACAAAGCGATACACTAATAAGCGTAATTCATAGTACACACAAATATTATTCACTGAGGATCAGCATGCTATAAAAGGTCTCTTTTCTCTGTGTCCAACCAGGGAGAGAGAAGAAGCTGACATACAGTTGAAAGAGCTGAAGGACCAGTTGGAGGCAGAGCAGTACTTCACAGTATGTCTGCCAGCTTTATCATGTTTTGCCTGTGAATATGTGGAGGAATGCATTTGGATTGGTTTGTGTATCTGTGTGCTCATATTTGTTTTTAAATGAAACATTTTTCCTTGATTCCAGAAACTGTATAAAACTCAGATTCGAGAGCTGAAAGAGGAGAATGATGAAAAGGCTAAACTCTACAAAGATGCTCAGCAGAGACTAGAGGATCTGCTGGAAGAGAGGTGTGTGTGTGTATTTGCTATTAAAAAAGGATGTCGGGACATATCAAAGGGCTTATCCTTTTTTTTTAAAGGTGAAACCATATCAATTAGAGCAACTTTCGTTCAATACAAACTGTTTTGTGTGTGTTTATATAGGGACTCGTTAGCAACGCAGCTAGAGGCGAGCCTTACGAAGGCAGATTCTGAACAGTTGGCGCGCTCCATCGCTGAGGAGCAGTACTCAGACCTGGAGAAAGAAAAGATCATGAAGGAGCTGGAGATCAAAGATATGATTGCCAGACATCGGCAGGAACTCTGCGAAAAGGACAATACCATCAGCTCGGTGAGAATACAAGAGAGTATAAGAATGGATATATGTGTGTTTTTGTGTGTGCATGTGTCCACACAACATAAACATGAATTCATTTTAATTTAATCTTCTACATAATATAAGCTGGAGGAATCAAACCGCACACTCACTGCGGATGTGGCCAACCTGGCTAGTGAGAAAGAGGAGCTCAACAATAAGCTCAAACACCTACAGCAAAGTGAGTATGTTGCAGAAGTTAATATAAAGAATGGATTGATGTTATAATGTCCATATATGTTGATATATGTGCTTTAACAGTTATAAATGCATATACACAGAGCTGGAGATTGTCAAAGAAGAAGAGAAACAGATGAAATCTTTGACACTGTCCCTAGAGAAGCAAATACAGTCTGAGAAAACCCTCAAGATTCAGGTGTGTTTTGGAGAAACATCTAACTTAAGGTTTATTGAATTTTAATCAAGGGTTTGTAACTATACATGTTACTCCATTATTTTCATAGTTTAAAATAGGAGTTACTAGCATGTCTCAGGTAAATTATAGCATCAGATGTCTGTATTGTAGGCTATAAACAAGCTGGCAGAGGTTATGAAGAAAACTGATGTCAGGCCACAGCAAGGTAACAACAGTGACATCCGCAGGAAGGAGAAGGAGAACAGACAGCTCCAGCTGCAGCTCCGCACAGAGAAAGAAAAACTCAACACCACCATCTTCAAATACCAGAAAGAAATGAATGAAATGCAGGCTGTAAGTGACATTAAATATAAATGCAAAAGAAACGTAACCACTAGAAAACCTATTCAGTGGTCTACGTACTATACTTATACAAAGCACAGAAGAAGTGTTGTTCTGTTTGCAGACGATAGCAGAGGAGTCTCAGGTCCGACTGGAGATGCAGATGGCCCTGGACAGTAAAGACAGTGATATTGAGCGTCTGCGCTGTCAGATCACTTCTCTGAGCATCCATTCTTTGGACACCACCAGCATCAGTAGCACGGGAAACGACCTGGAGGGTGAAGATGCTTATCCAGGTAACTATCCAGGTTACGTCCCGTCAAGCACAGGACTGCCTAATGTGTTTATTATCATTCATGTGCCATAATTGGTGCTATGGTGAGCTTAAGCCCCAAATGCTTTTAGTAAAGCCCTGAATAGTAATTTTTGTCACCATGTAATCCATTTAGAACCATAAAATATATTCTGTTATTACAAACCAGACCATATAAATGTATAATTATAGTATATAATGACTCAAAACGTAACTGTTTTTTTAGGAGCACCCACTGTAACTTCAAAACAAACACCCGGCAAATCAATTGTCATTTATTTATTCATCCTTTCATTTCGGGCTCTGTTCTGGGCAAGAATGGCTAGGCTGCATGGATAAGAGCAGGGAGAGCAGCAATAACCCCCCTTAGGGTTAACCGAACAGAACCAACATGAATGTATTGCAGGGTATTGCAGCATGGAGGGTAATTAGATCACAAAAAATAGTCATTTATTTATCTATTTATACATTCATTCATTTAATTCATTAACTTTATTTAAGCTTATTTGAATGTTTTAAGGCTGTTCCTATACAAATTTACAGAGGAATTGAATTAACTTTATTTACTTCAAAAAAAACTTCAAAACACCTGGCGAATCAATCACAAAAGATTATCATCTATCTTATCTATCTATCTATCTATCTATCTATCTATCTATCTATCTATCTATCTATCTATCTATCTATCTATCTTATCTATCTATCTATCTATCTATCTATCTATCTATCTATCTTATCTATCTTATCTATCTATCTATCTATCTATCTATCTATCTATCTATCTATCTATCTTATCTATCTTATCTATCTTATCTATCTATCCATCCATCCATCCATCCATCCATCCATCCATCCATCCATCCATCCATCCATCCATCCATCCATCCATCCATCCATCCATCCATCCATCCATCCATCCATCCATCCATCCATCCATCCATCCATCCATCCATCCATCCATCCATCCATCCATCCATCCATCCATCCATCCATCCATCCATCCATCCATCCATCCATCCATCCATCCATCCATCCATCCATCCATCCATCCATCCATCCATCCATCCATCCATCCATCCATCCATCCATCCATCCATCCATCCATCCATCCATCCATCCATCCATCCATCCATCCATCCATCCATCCATCCATCCATCCATCCATCCATCCATCGTTTGTCCCCATACAAATTAACACAGGTCTGGTTTCATATCCACAAATATCCACTGAACCTAGAACACATAACATAATCAATACACAACTCCTACTTGGTTTTCTTATTTTTCCTGTTTTCCTTTTCACCCTGTTTCACTTCTAAATGTATGCATCCTTTTGCTTCTTTATCTCATTCTTCTTTCATTCCTTCCCACTCGCCGGTGTAGTGCGCATTACACACTCACAGACCTCGGAGTCTATGTCCTTTATGTACCAACGGAGCTCCAAGTCAGTGTGTATTGATACCCGGCCATGCCGGATCGCTTCTTGCTTCCCCTCCGACTCAGAGGAAGAGGAGGATGAGGAAGACGAGTGGAGGCAAAGGCCTGCCCTGACATATGAGAAGCCTATTGAGCAAGAGACTGCAGGTGACCCTGCATGGAAACAAATTAGCATGCAAACTGCCCCTTGCTCTCGTTCACTTTTATGCAGTGTGGAGTTTGAATACTAAATGCCTATACAGCATTCAAATGAGTCTATGATGCCAAAAAATGCTGACTTGGTTGGCAGCTCACTAGGTCAGTGATTTCCAACCAGGCAATATTTCTCTTTTGCTTTATTTAACCTATAACCTAGAATTGCTTTGTTCAACCTATATAAAATGACTTAAAAATGATTAGGTATGTCAAAAAATGCAAATACTTAGCAATATTTATTTATTGAGAGATATTTAAAGAGGACCAGTGTGTAATGTTGCCGTTTAAACATGAAAAAGGTCTACAAAGTTACTCCAAAGGGAGTTATTCTCTATATCAGAAAAGACTGTTCCTGAACTCCCTGAAAAGCCTCAATTGTAGTCTTGAGTTTTCTTCTGGGAACGAACATGTCACAATATTCCTCATTTAAATAATTCCGACCCAAGGCATACAAAATAAAAGGGGCAAGGCCTGGTTGACACGTTAGTAGTGTGTTGAAATTTGCTGTTATATAAGGGGCGTGGCCAGTCACAACACACTGGTCCAGCCGATCAATTAGAGCACTTTGTGCTTTTCGGAAGAAGGGGCTTCATTGAGGCTGGAACTAAATAGAGCGTTAATGACAGGCTGCAAATTAAAAGAGCTTGCTGTAAAATGTGTGAAAAATAATGTGTTTTTTTAACAATTAAACATTATTACTTATTCTAGTAGACCCCACAAAACAAATTTAAGTCTTTGAAAAAGGGCATAATAGGTCTTACTATAAGGTTAGGAAAAGGGTTTAGTTTGGCGTTAGCATAATTTACTGTTATTTCTACAGTAAGAACATGTAACATATATAACAAGAACACTGTAAAATAGTGTTACCAAAAATAATTTAGATATTAAGTTGAGTTAATTGTGTAGATGACGCTCGTAGCAGAATATATCCTCTCTACAACAGTTCTGTTTTGATGATGATGATGATGAAGCCCCTAATGGGGCTGTTGGAGTATTCAAAGCCGCGTTTCCACCGAAATTACCCAGAACAATTTGTCCCAGGAACTTTTTTTCCCCCAGACCTGTTGCTTTCTGCGTTCCCACCCCGGTCTAAAGTACCGTGAAGATTAGGCAAAATAGTCCGGTGACGTAGGACTGCACGCAACGCAACAGATTTTTTAAAATGGTGGTTGAAATGAAATGCTGCGTGGAGTCAACCAATCAAAATGCGGCATGAACTCAACCAATCAGCATGTTCAGCACCCAAGTCCCACCCCTGAAAGTTCCTGAACTTTGAAAAAGTACTACCTCGCAAGCAGGGACTTTCAGAGGGGGAAATTTTTACCCGGAACTTAATTTAGACCCTGGTTCATGCGGTCAAAACACACAGAGTACCATCCCAAAGTACCTAGTTTCTAGGGTAAGTTCCTGCGGTGGAAACGCGGCTTAAGACAAAGGTTGGGAACCACTGCACTATGTTTTGAACCACAGCCACACTTTCCAACATGGTGTGATGCCCCTTAGTTGTGACATTATTTTGCACATAATTACACTACTCACCTTGTGTGTTTTAAAACAGTCCATTAAAGGTGCAGTCAGCGATTTCTGAGAAACACTGTTGATATCTGAAATCAACCCAAACAAATACACTGCTTCCTTCATTGCTCCACCCCCAAAATGCATGAACACACAATGCAAGAGTGGATGTCTCTATCATAGCTGAAGTGAAGCAAATAATGCTTCGTGAAAAATAAAGCGAAGATAACTAGTGAACTATAGCCTGGGAAAACCCAGACAACTTCCGGCAAATTTAGATTTGCTCTAAAAGTTAGTCTGGCAAAGAGCTCATTCAAGCCCATTTCCAATCCGTCGAAATCGCGGCACCAATCAGAAATGTCGGGCGGGCTTTACACGATGATGACAGCGCTGGGATTTTGAAGCAGATTTTGTAGCCTACATTACAAAGATGGATGCCTCCGTCGAACATCACTCATTCGAATCAGCTATCGCGTCTGTTTTAAGCGATTTGAACGTTTCCTTTTTGTTAAAAACCGAGCAAAGAACAACACTCGGAGATGTTTCTCCGCCGCTCTGCATACGTCATCTCCTTCATCGCTCTGATTGGTTTTAGGTCTATCCGCAACGTCCGTTGGTGACGCCCCTCTGGAAATGATTTGTCTATGACGCTTTGCCAGACCATATTACTCAGTTACAACTGAGAATGGTCTGGTTTTAACCAGGCTAAGTGAACTACAAAGAAAGAACAAAAATTTCTCAGTACACAAGAGTATATACAAGTAAGAGTTTTGTTAGTCGCCAGCAGCAGGACTCAAAACTGTCCTGTTACTACAGCTAACATTACAGCAACATATCTTGATTCTGTGAAACAGTAAAACCAATGTTACTCAGGTATGGAGCAGAAACAACGCAATCTCTGCGCCCGTTTTCAGTAGGGATGGGCATTTTTCAAAAATATTGCATTCGAATATTCGGGCTCATAAAAATCGAATATTCGAATATTCGTTTATTTAAATGACGTTTAATGAAAAAG
Source organism: Rhinichthys klamathensis goyatoka (assembly GCF_029890125.1). Classification (NCBI taxonomy): domain Eukaryota; kingdom Metazoa; phylum Chordata; class Actinopteri; order Cypriniformes; family Leuciscidae; genus Rhinichthys; species Rhinichthys klamathensis. The sequence goes on from NW_026606800.1 coordinate 8,534,860, forward strand.
ACGTTATTTTTTAAGTTAATTCGTCAAGTCGTACCATGACATGTAATTAGGTATGAAGACATCAAAGCCAAACACAGAGATTAAGAAAACTAATTCTGACCCAGAGGGGAGCAGGAAAGAGAGAGACGGACAGGGGCTCAATTATTGAAAGACAATGAAAGTAAATGGGAAAAAAAAATTTCACGTTTTTGTCACCATTTCTGAACAAGCTTACAATTAGGCAATATACACAACAAGCTTACAATATAAACAGTTAAAGTTTTCTTTTAGTTGAAACATTAAACAGTAGGCCTATGTGTAAACAAAAAATATAAAAAACAAAAGCATTAATAAAAGCATGCTTAAGCAGCGCGAACGGGAAAAAAACGCCTAATAAAGCAGATTGCGCCAGATATCGTACAGAACGTACACTGACACACACACACACACACACACGAGTCAGCATATGATTATCGTGTTTATATTGTTTCACGTTTTTATTGAGAAAAACAATATCCACATGCAGGGGCGCCGCCAGCAATTTATGCTCGAGTGAGAAAAGGCGCTTTGCTGACAGACACTTCAGAGACACAAAGATAACGGTGTTCTAAGTTCTCTTTCATCATCTCGTTTCGAGATCCACCTATGGGAAGGGCATCCGTACCTGACCTCTGCAGAAGCATCCAATTGCACCAAGTCTGGCTAACAGACAGAAGCGCGCAGCCAATGCCAGGTGAGGCCACACCCCCTTACCTACGGGCATATCACAGCTGGGCGCGCTGCTATTCCTCAGTTGACATTCGCTTCTCGCGATCTCTGCATTGACACAGTTCGGTTGGATTAACGTTACGCTGCTCACTTTCGAGTCTTCAGGAGGACATATCGCATTCGCCAGATCAGCCTCCGCCAGACGTGAGTGACAGTCGTTTCTTCAGCCTATCCGCTGTGTTTTTTGCATCCGGAGCCGCCCGAGCTCTCGCTGTCCTTCACCTGCTCCTCCTTTACATGGCTGCCCGCCACGGATTTTTCCGAGTTCTTCACCGCTGGCCCGCCCATGGCTATGTGACCGTCTAAACAGCCGCTTCCCCCGGGGAACAGCCTAGCACGACGAGCCTGCCCGGCCGCGTGTGGTGCTCTCATCGCCGCTATAAGGACCCTCTCGTTCTGCGCGGTCTGCTTGGGCTTAACACGCTCAAGCTTTGGAGAACCCGGGGAATTGCGGTCATTGTAATTGCTGCCCATGTAGCTTTTACTAAGCCGGCTTTTAGTTGCACGACACAGCGCGCCGTGCTCGGCCTTTCTGACTCGGAGGAGAGACACGGTGATGATGACGCGCTACCGGGGGACTCCCGGAGCGCCACCTCTCTAAAATATTTGAGCTGACATCAGCCCAATCCGCATTCCCTGAAGAGGACATCTTCGCGGGAAAACCTCACTCTCGTTGACGAACCGGTCGGTTCCGGCGACGGGGATGACGCGGTCCTTTTAGCGTTCCCTAGGCTAGCGTTCACGCGGCTTTGCCTCCGTCCATCCTCCTGGAAGTTTGTGAGCGAGCGGCCGTTCGTTTCAACATTGTGTGGCCAGCTCCACAGAGCGCCACCGACCAGGATAGGAATATGTACGACGGGTAAACGCTGGGACCACCGCCCAGTCTGAACGGCCGGAGCGTCCCGCTAGACTGTTAACACGGTCTCACGGGCCTTGATTTGTTACGATTACGTGTTGAGGTTTTCAATGTATGCCTTCCCAGGAAGGCGGTCCCGAACGCAAGCGGCCTGCCTGTTGTTCGACCATTGGGAGTAACGTTAACTAACAGGGTCTCCCACCTACGGTCGGTTAATCCCCTCGCGTGGCTGCCCAGCCCGTATGTTAGTGGACGTTGTGTGTGTGTGTCCCCCTCCCCCCCACAACAACAAGTTACGGGGGAGGGGGCTGTCGTGAGGAAAAGTACATAGCAGTGTTACCACACCGCACGCACTTGGTTCCCCTCACCCAGTTATTAAAGGCTTCGGCCCCAGTGTTTCCCAACACAAACACACACATTACTGAACAACACATTTAATAAACGAATCAAATGAATTCGTGCAGATTTATATATCTGCCAGCGGCAACATAGAGAGCAAATCTCTCTGATCCCATGCATGTCGCCCTGAGTCCGTCCACAAGAGGTCGCCATTGCCTCATAAATCAACCAACTGGGCTCACACAGCTCAGTTGCGGCTGTCCAGCCGATGTTTTTTTAGTGGACGTTGTGTGTGTAAGGCCCCTGTGTTCCCCAACACAAAACACACACATAACTAAATAACACTTAAAAAAAAAAAAAAAAAACGCATTAAATAAATCCGTTACAGAGAGAGTATCTCTCTCCGCGGATATTATTTTTCTGCCTGCACTTGAGACTGCCCAGTTCATGTGTTCAGGAGATATGTGTTTTTCCCACTTTTGGGGACACCTTGTGAGGGAAAGTTCAGTACCGTGGACACCACACTATGTTTCCCTCACTCTGTCAATAAAGGCTTTGGCCCCAGTGTTTGCCCAACACAAAACACACAAAGCTACGAATCAAATGAATTCGTTTTGGAGAGAAGACCTCTCTCCGCAAAGAAAACTTCTCACTGCAGAGAGAGGAAATCCCTCCAAACCCCTGCATGTTGCCTCTAGTGTTCCCACTAGATGGCGCCTTTGCATCACAAATGAACCAGCTGGGCCCATACAGCTCCGCTCCGGCCCGAGCGGGGGCGCTCGCGAGTCACAAAGCGGCTTGGCAAGCCGTTTCAGCGCCCGAGTGGGTTTTTGCGTACTGTAACCCAGGGTTACAAGCTGCAGTTTGCAATAAAACCTCCGCATTTCAACGGCGTTCTCTCTTCTCACACAGAAGAAAACGCCTCACACATTCTGAAAGAGGAAATTTCCTCCCTCCTAACAAGGGAGCGATTCAGATGGTGCCACCCAATCTGATAAACCATGGTTTTTATTCCTGGTATTTTCATGTTCCAAAAGGCGTGGCGCCCCCCCGCCCTATATTGGACCTTCGAGTGTTGAACAAACATTTGAGGAAATTCAATTTCAGAATGTGACACAAGCCTCTCTCGCCTGTGCCATAAAGCAGAACGACTGGTTCACATCAGTCGATCTGAAAGATGCTTTCTTTCACATAAGCATCTACCCTCCACACAGGAAATATCTTCGTTTCGCCTACCAAGGCGTTTGTTACGAATTCACAGTTCTTCCGTTCGGGTGCAATTTGAGTCCCCGAACTTTCTGTCTGTGTGTGGAGGTGGGCGTGGCGCCCCTGAGACTATCAGGGCTGAGAATTCTGACTTACTGGCTCATCATAGCCAAATCAAAGGAGAAGGTGTCGCTGGACACCGGCCGGGTGCTCGCGCACATCACATCCCTCGGGTTCAAGGTGAATGCGAGCGAAAACAATCTGACTCCCAGTCAGAATGTCATTTTCCTGGGCTTGGAATTGAACTCAGTCTCCATGCGAGCGCGTCTCTCTCAAGAGCGCGTTCGCTCGCTGATGGACTGTCTGTCTCAGTTCAGTGAAGGGGCGAGAGTACAATATCGCACATGCCTCAGGCTGCAGGATCTCATGGCTTCATCTATCCAAGTTGTGCCATTGGTCTCCTGAGAATGAGAACGTTCACAAAATGGGTTTTGTACACTACATTTCAGCCCGATTTGCGATCTCTGCCGCTCGGTAACGATGACGCGCGCCTGCTCGGCGCCCTTGCGCCATTGGGTGAGCGAGAACTTTTACGCACGGGGAACCCCCCCTCGGGACGGTACGATGCGAAAAGTTTTGACGACAGATGCGTCCTTAACAGGCTGGGGAACCACCCAGGAAGGCAGAACGGTGAACGGTCTGTGGCTGAGCAGACTACGTTCAGCGCACATTAACTATTTAGAGCTTTTACTATTTGGAAAGCTCTGAATCATTTTCTGCCTTGCCTGCAGGGACATCCTGTTCTAGTACGGTGCGATAATACCACGGTAGTGGCTTATATCAACCGTCAGGGTGGCATGCGCTCGTCAAAACTCCACGCTCTAGCTTACAGGCTTTTGGTGTGGAGCAGACAGGTTTTTCTGTCATTACTCGTGACTCATGTCCCGGGCATTCGGAACAGAGGCGCGGATCTGCTATCGAGGGGAAACCCAATCCACGGGGATTGGCGTCTTCACCCGCAGATAGTGGAGAGGTTATGGATGAGATGGGACAGGCAGCCGTAGATCTTTTCGCCTCGCGCGAAAATCACCATTGTCCTATGTTCTTCTCGCTAAAGGACAGAAGAACCTTCCCTGCCTCGGGGCAGACGCACTGGCCCACCCATGGCCCAAAGTGCTGTTGTATGCTTTTCCTCCCCTGTGCCTGATAATTTTCACTCTGGCCAGGGTGAGAGAGCACGGCCTGTCTCTCACTCTAATAGCACCCAGGTGGCCCAAAGCCCCATGGCTGGCAGAGATAATCCCTCTGTTATACGCCGAGCCATGGCGCCTCCCCCCTCGCACGGACATACTGTCCCAAGCCAACGGGGAGATTTACCACCCCCACCCGGACAGGGTGGCTCTCTGGGCCTGGCCCGTGAGAGGACGAACCAAAATGCACTGGGGCTCCCGCCGCGTGTAATCGCCACTACTCAGAAGGCCAGGGCCGTTTCCGCGCGATCCCTATATGGCTGTGAGTGGCAAGTGTTCGAAGGGTGGTATGATGGGCGTGGTTTCACATCTTATCAGTGCTCGGTGCCTGATATTTTGTGTTTCCTGCAAGACCTCATGGAAAGAGGCAGGTCCTTTTCCACTATTAACCTGTTAAGCACTGAAGCCATTTTTGAGTTGTTTTGTCTGAGAGACACACATAAAAGTAAAGACTCATAACTCCAAAACTGTAACAAGGAGAGTCAAAAGGGAGGTATTGTTTGATAGAACACTTTTCAAATTTTTTGAAAATATAAATTACATTACATTTTGACATTCTCCTGCTGAGAAACTGCTGATAAAAGACAAAAATATATATAATTTTATTATGATTTTGCATATATTTCTTGTTTGACATGGAATAACTCTGGAAGGAAATATGGTAGCTCAAAAATTCTTTTTTGGTGAAGTCCCTCTACAGGTGACCTGCATCTGAAACAAATTTTGTGGTGATTGCATAAAGTATTCAAAAGTTACAGCATTCTGAACAAAGGTTGCCTTTTTGTTTAGTCCTCACACATTTGAAAGGCAATAAAAAATTGTTGTTTTCTGAGTGACACACAAAACTAAAGACTCATAACTCCAAAACTATAGCAAGGAGAGTCAAAAGGTAGGTATCGTTTGATAGAACACTTTTCAATTTTTTTGAAAAGATAAATTACATTACATTTGGACATTTTCCTGCCGAGAAACTCCTGATAAAAGACAAAAAATAAATATAATTTTTATTATGATTTTGCATATCTTTCTTATTTGACATATAATAACTCAGGAAGGAAATAAGGTAGGTGGAAAATTCTTTTTTGGTGAAGTCCCTCTACATGTGAGCTGCATCTGGATAAAATTTTGTGGTGATTGGATAAAGGAATCAAAAGTTATAGCATTTGGAACCAAGACAGGCTTTTTGTTCAGTCATTGACGCCCCCTAATGGGCATTTTTAAAATTGTTCCTCCATGGAGAATATCTTGTCATAAACGCAATAGATTATGTTCATTTTGGGCTCATTTTAATTGTAATAGTATGCTGTAAAAAATGATGTGCCATTTTCAACGATCTGTGAATGTTTCATGAGCTGTATTATGTTTTTGGCACATTGCAGTACATAGTACAAAAAAGTATTTTATAGATTATGAAAAAAATTAATTCTATTTATCAGCAAATAACTAAGCAATACTTAGGAGATGTTCAAATTGGCTACATTCACTGTAAAGTTCAGACTCTAAGCTTTCAAATGACACCTATTTTGTGTTAATCAAGGCAATATTTTTGAATAATATGATAATTAATATTTTCGCAGCCAGGTGGCCCCCGCGGGCGGTGCCGTCAGAGTTAAAGGGACTACTCAGCACTCGTTCAGAGTTGATCGAAGTGGTTAGAAGCTTTAAAAAGCTGAGATTCTAAGCTTTAAGATGATACATATTTTGTGTTATCCCACGTTTGAAAAAAGCACGGATGGCTCCGGAACCATTGGAAAACACATTGCATCCCGGAAAGATGAGAGACATGTTTTTTAGCCAAGCATGCATCACTTCGTGAGGTATATCTCGCGATCAACGCAATGGATTATGTTGTGTTTGGGCTCTTTGTAATCGTGAGAATCTGCTGTCAATAAAGATGTTCGATTTTTCACAATCCATGCATGTTTCATGGAGTTATGAGCTGAAACGTCACATCAAAACAACATAGCATTACTGCTACTGCTACTTCATTGGTGCGCATAGTGCAACGTCATGTGTTAGAAGTCCATAAGGAATATCTTTAGATCTGAGTGATGGATTATGGTGAGTTTGGGCTCTTTTTAATCTTAACAATCTGCTGTAAATAATGATGTGCCATTTTACACGATCTATGCATGCTTCATTGAGTTATGAGTGAAATCGCGGCATTAGTGCTCCATCTATATACAAGGCTCTATGTGCGCCTGTGGGGGTTCGTGTGTTACAACTCCATTAGGAATATCTTAAGATCTGAGTGATGGATTATGCTGTGTTTGGGCTCTTTTTAATCGTGAGAGTCTGCTGAAAATAATGTTGTGCAATATCCTACGATCTGTGCATGTTTTATGAAGTTATAAGCGAAAAACCAACGCGAGTGCTTCACCAGTATATACTTGGCTAGGTACGTCTGTGGTATTTTTTGTGTTGGAACGCCATGAGGAATATCTTTAGATCTGATTTATGGAATATATTGAGTTTGGGCTCTTTTTAATCGTGAGCTCCTGCTGTAAATAACGGTATGTCATTTTTCATGATCGATGTATCTTTCATGAAGATACGAGTGAAAAGGCCAAGTCTAAGCTACCTTGCTTGGCTACGTGCGTCTGTGGATTTTCTTGGTGGTAGAAATCCATGAGGAATATCTTTAGTTCTGAGTAATGGATTATGTTAAGTTTGGACTCATTTTAATCGTAAGAATCTGCTGTAAATAATGATGTGTCATTTCCCACAATCGGAGTATGTTTAATGAAGTTACGAGTGGAAATGTGTCTTAAATTATGCATCCTTATATGATTTACAAATGGGTCTCTTGAGGGGCTTCTTGTACAAAACCTCACTCAAGTTTAGTAAAAAGCCCGAAACAATTATGCTTGTTGTATTCTACTCATTGAGACCTTTCAAATGACATATGGCACATGACTATCTGAGCTGTATGATGTATTTGACATATTGTAGTATGTAGTACAAAAAAGTACTTCATAAATTATGAAAACATTTTTTTTCTATTTATCAGCAAATAACTCCGCACTACTTAGGAAGTTATCAAATTGGCTACATTCATTGTAAATTTCAGACTCTAAGCTTTCAAATGACACCTATTTTAAGTTGATCAAGGTAATATTTTTGAAAAATATTATTATTATTTTATATCGCAGCTAGGTGGCGCCAGCTGGCGGTACACTCCGTTTTAGAGGGATTACTCAGCACTCGTTAGGAGTTGATCAAAGTGATTATATGCATTAAAAAGCTGAGATGCTAAGCTTTAAAATGATACCTATTTTGTGTTATTTCATTTCAGTGGTTGCTTAGAAATTTGAATATGAAGTTTTTTTCGCGGGGGGGCGCCCCGTTGCCCCCGGTACCGGGGGCGCTGGTTATTAACAGGTTAAGGTCTACCTGGCTGCGATTTCAGCCTGTCATGTGGGTTTTGGGGCTCCACCGTCAGGCAGCACCCTCTAACCCGCAGATTTATGGAGGGTGCACGCCGCTCTTTGCTGGTCATCAGGAGATCTGTTGAATCTGTCCCAGAGTGGGACCTCTCCATGGTGCTGGAAGCGCGGTCTCTGTATCCTTTTGAGCCTCTGGGGAGTATTTCCCTTAAGCTGCTGTCCCTCAAGACAGCTTTGCTCTCGGCCTTGGCATCTGCTAAACGGGTCAGTGAGCTACATGCACTCTCGGTTCACCCCTCGTGCGCCAAATTCTCCCTAAGTGGAGATAAGGTTTTCCTTAAGCCTAACCCGGCCTTCATGCCGAAATGCTTCCCTGCGTTCACGTCGGAGGTTTTGGAGCTATCCGCTTTTCACCCTCCACCCTTTGCCTCCCCGGAGGATCAGGGGCTGAATGCTCTGTGTCCCGTCCGTGCTCTGCAAGCATAATGACCAGGACCAGTGCTTTCCGCAAGAGCGACCAGCTCTTTGTTTCTAGGGCTCCCCTGCACAAGGGGAGTCCCATTTCAAAGCAATGCCTCTCACATTGGCTTGTGGACGCTATACTATGGCTTATGAAGCAAAGGGAGTGCAGCCCCAAGGGGCATCAGAGCTCATTCCACAAGGGGCTTAGCCGCCTCTTGGGCTTTGTTCAGGGGAGTGCCACTGCAGGACATCTGCTCCGCGGCCAGCTGGGCCTCTCCTCATACCTTTGAGCGTTACTACCGGTTGGATGTCACCAGAACTTCGGTGGCACACTCGGTCCTAGGGGTAGGGTCCTCTTAGCCCTTTCCCACAGCCCCGTTTGGTTAACCAACGAGGAGTGAATGGGCCGGCTGGCCATGTTCATTCCTGTCACCAAGCATTCGCATTCCTTCTTGGGTTTAGCTATGTGCATTGGTGGTGCGGGGGCCATTATCATGTATGTGTCTCATGCATGTTTCATGCCCTGCTTGTCCACAGCAGTTAGCGTGGCGGAAAACTTGCAGGGTCATGTTTGTGGGACGTGTCAGGCACCGCCTCTCTGAGGTGACCGTCCTTCTCTGGCCTTCAGAACCTCACTGTGAGTGTATTGGGCAATCGGGGAGCTGTCCATGTCTCTCCCATAGGTGGATCTCGAAACGAGATGATGAAAGAGAACAATAGGTTACTGTCGTAACCCCGGTTCTCTGAAACATCGAGTGGAGAGATCCACCAGCCTTGCCCCGCTTGCCGCACGAGAAGCGAATATACTGACTGAGGAATAGCAGCGCGCCCAGCTGTGATATGCCCGTAGGTAAGGGGGTGTGGCCTCACCTGGCATTGGCTGCGCGCTTCTGTCTGTTAGCCAGACTTGGTGCAATTGGATGCTTCTGCAGAGGTCAGGTACAGATGCCCTTCCCATAGGTGGATCTCTCCACTCGATGTTTCAGAGAACCGGGGTTACGACAGTAACCTATTGTCTCTAACAGCACTTTGCGTTTTCTGTTCTTAAACCTGTCTCCCTCAACGAAACCTAAAGGAAGTAGGATATGTCTCAAAATAATTTTGCTATCATTTCGGATCACGCGGGGTCCAGCTGCGCTTACCTGCAGTCGTGAATGCAGTGATGGACAGCTATCTTTCCTCATTCGACTGTTTGGATTTCATGTGATTTCTCATTGTGTTGATGATATTATAACTCAGATTAATTAATTAATTCGATCAAAAGTAATTCCATTCAGTAAGATCATTTTCAAGTAATTCCAAACTTCGCGAGGCAGACGACAACATTATGTGATCAAATACACACAGCTTGTTAACACGCTCCACAGCGCCACCCAGTGCATTTAATTATAACTGCGAGTTAGTGCTTGGGATTTATCATGGATTCACTGCATTTACGGCCAGCAAAGCAACGTAGTAAAATTCGAATAGTATTTTATTTTTCGAATAATAATTACAGATCGAATATTCGAAAATTCGAATATTCGTGCACATCCCTAGTTTTCAGGCTTTCCCGCTTAGGTCTCTCCAGCGTTGGAAAGCTTTTCTAATATTAATGCTGGTCCAAAAGCTTATGCCTGATCATAGCCCTTCATAGTCCAGTGATATTCCTCTGACCTTTTCTCTTTGGTAATGTCTCTCAGCCATCTCTTTTTTACAGTCTTTAAATCTCCCTCTTGCTCACTCTCTCTCCTCCCCCATCATAAGTGTGTTGTGGTGCTCGGTCCGATCCACTTTCAACAGCATTTCTCAAAAATCACTTACTGCACTTTTAACACTCCGGAAAACAAAACCTTTTTATTTTAAGAGACTTCTAGTACAGGTTGCATTCTGCACCTCTGGGAAAGATGTTTCTGAAGTCTCTGAAATTGCTCTGCTTGTCATATTCAAACCTGTGTGGTTCTGTAATGTATAAAATACTCTTCTGTTGTTGTTGTTTTTTTAACCACAGATTCTAGTCTTGAGGGATGGCTCTCAATGCCTACCAAAAACACCAAACGGTTTGGATGGGAAAAGAAGGTAAAGGTTTAAACATACACACTCACATCACATCAACAAACCCTGTCTGACCATCTTTGCATGTATCTCTGTGTAAATTGCAGTATGTGGTGGTCAGCAGCAAGAAGATCCTGTTTTATGACTCTGAGCAAGAGAGAGAGCAGGCCAGCCCCTTCATGATTCTGGACATAGAGTGAGTTTGGAAAATGCTACTCGCTATCTTGGCCTAAATTTACGATTTATGTATTTAAATTGCATATAACATGTCCATTCACACAGTTTACACCTAAACTAATAAACTGAATGTGATGCATATTTATCAGTCATCAATGAAACGAGCAAGATACCTGCACTCAAAAAAAGGCGTTTTTGGTTTATTAACTATTTGCATCTATTTGATGATATTGAAATATATCAATATGATATATTGATATTTAAATCATATTTTCAAACTGCATTTGTTCAAACGAATCAGCATGAAACTGTTCAAAACAATTACATTTATTGAGTTGAAGTATGAACATGGTTAAAATATGGCTAGCTGTGGAACAAGCAATATTCAGTTAGTAAAAATGTATGAGATTGAAAGTAATTGAATTGATTTAATGATAAATATATAAACGTTGTTATTGTGTATTTAAATCAAGTTCAGTTTATTAGTAATATTATAGAAATCTTGCCTGTTTCATAATGTATGACTGACAAATATGCACGTTCTGTTCATCGTGATAGTCAAATAAACACAACTTTTTGTGCATTTTGAAGCATAAATACAATCGGCAGAAGTCAACTACACCACAGTCGCATGACTTTAACGTCACCAGCACTAAGCTTCAGACAACTCTTTCAGTCTTTGTTTAAAAACATTTTCCATGAAAGTTCAAGTTATGATAGCTTGCAAGAGCTTGATTATAAACACAATGAGGCTATGAAAATGCAATAGTGAATAGATGAGTTTACCTGTTTGGCGTGATAATGTTTAACATCCCCGACAATCTCTGTTGTCCCATTTAGCCACTTGTTAGCAACTGCCTTTTACAAGACAAGTAAAGGCTTTAAAAAATCACAAGAGGGTATTACTGATGTATGTCATATTGTAGAATAAACCTTGAAAATATCTTGAGCTTGTGTTCTCCTCAGTCCTTATTTAAAGCATTTAACCAAAAACCCATTCAAAAATTCTATTGACTTCAGGACGAATGGTGCGTTCACGTGCTATGGAAAATATGATATTTTCCACTTGTGAACTGGTATTTACCAGTGTGTTGCGTTCAAGTGCTTTTGTTGTCGTAGTGTGGTAAAAAGATGGAGATCCAGACCTGTTATTTAGCTAAAACTATTTTAGATTGCTTAAGTCATCTGCTACAGCAAGAAAATGATTTATCAAAACTCAAACGTAAATAATATATGCTGTATATTTTCTAGATCATGAATAGTACATATTTTTACCATTCACAACTCTTGCGTTGCTCTCCGCCATTTTGAAAAGGTCAAAGGTAATCTCATCTCGGCAACTCGTGCATCAAAATATTCTACGAGTTGCCCAGTGGAAAATACCACATGAGGGGGTGTTCATGTGCATTTTCCATGTCGGCTTTTGGTATTTACCATAATTACCATAGCACGTGAACGCACCAGAAGTTTCCAGGTTTTGGCCTACAAAAATACATCATCCCTGCACCACTCTGTTAGTTTATGTTAAAACTGTGTAATCCAAATGGATGGAAATTTTATACGTGATTCAATAACATAAATTTAAAATTTAGGCCTAAATATTTTTGAGTACACACATTTACTGCTCTCTTGCACACCATAAGCCTATATTTTCAATTTCTCCTTTTCCCCTCTTAGCAAACTCTTCCATGTGAGACCTGTCACTCAGACAGACGTGTACCGTGCAGATCCCAGAGAAATCACACGCATCTTCCAGGTAACATGATTCATTTGTTCTACAAGAAATGTTTTAGCATGCTTTGATATGAACCTTATTAAACCTCAGTTTTCATCTTCCGTTTTGTCTGTAGATATTATATGCTAATGAGGGGGAGAGCAAGAAAGAGGAGCTTGCTGTGGAACCCTTATTAGCAGCTGAAAGGTCGTCCTATATCCCACACAAAGGTCACGAGTTCGTGCTCACGCTTTACCACTTCCCCTCTAGCTGTGAAGCATGTCCAAGGCCTCTGTGGCACGTCTTCAAACCCCCACCAGCCCTGGAGTGCAGGCGCTGCCGAGTTAAATGCCATAAAGACCACATAGATCGCAAGGAAGAGGTCCTTGCTCCTTGCAGAGGTCAGAAGGTCACACTCACAAAGCACTTCAAATTCAAATTTACATTACTGTAGCTTTTTAAACACATTAGAATATTTAATAATTTGCTCTGCTATATAATAATTATAATTAATATATATAATATTTTGATTATTATATTTGTAATTATTTTAATGTTATACTATATATATATATATATATATATATATATATATATATATATATATATATATATACACACACAGCATAATATATTATAACTTCATTATAGATATAAAATATTTGTATACTATTTATTCAATATTTTATTCTTTTTTTATTCTTATTGTTTATGTATTTATTTTAGGGCTGTCAAATGATTAATCACGATTAATCACATCCAAAATAAAAGTTTTTTTTACATAATATATGTGGGTGCACTGTGTATAATTATTTTGTATATATAAATACACACACATGCATGTATATTTAAGAAAAAAAAATATTTATATATAAAATATTTATATTTATATATAATATAAATTATTTATAAATCTATATACAGTATATACATGAAAATATTTCTTAAATATATACAAGCATGTGTGTGTATTTATATATATATAAAATAATTATACACAGTGCACCCACATATATTATGTAAAAAAAACTTTTATTTTGGATGTGATTAATCACGATTAATCATTTGACAGCCCTAATTTATTTAAAAGTAAGATTTAGTAGAAGAGTAGAAGTCTGTTATGCTCACCAAGGCTGCATTTATTTGATCAAATATACAGTAAAAACTGTAATATTCACTGAAAATTTCATTTTAATACACTACAATTGTTGTTTACTATTTTTTATATATTTAGTTGTAAATGTAATTTATTCCTATGATGGCAAAAAATGTCAGCAACATTACTCCACTCTTCAGTGTCACATGATCCTTCAGAAATCATTCTAATATGCTGATTTGGTGCTTAAGAAACATTTTTTATTAATTTGTCAATGTTGAAAACAATTGTGCTGCTTAATAATTTTGTAGAAAGTTTGTTTATTTATTTAAACATGGACTTTTGTACATCCCCATTGTGTACTTTGGGTTGAAACTAACCTGTTTTGTTTGGCCTTTTTTCCTCTCCAGTGAACTATGATATGTCCACTGCGAAAGAGCTGCTGCTGCTGGCCAACTCCACAGAAGAGCAGCAGAAATGGGTCAACCGATTACTCAAGCGGGTCCCGCGTAAACCTATAGCCCACTCCTCAAGCATAGCTATAGCCTCCCCCACCTCTGAGGCGTCACCAACTGGCCTGTCCCCTGTGCCCTCTCCTCATCTGTCCTCCCATTCATCTCCCAGGCTTTCACACAGAGGAGCCGTCAAAGTGCATTCCACCAGACAGCAGCCCTCAACCAAGACCAGGTGAGAACCACTTGACCGATCAACAGGTTCATTAAAAGGAGCTTGAGGCAGAGTTCTGTTACATGGAGGTAGACTATCATGTATACAGTTCTGTTAATATGATATAATGTAGGGGCCAAATTTGTTAAACAACAATTTTGTCTGAAGAGGCTGATCTTTTATCAGTGTTTGATGACACAGCTCTTCCATGAACATCTGAATGCATAATTCATAACCATTTATACAAAGGCTTTTTCTATAATCTTTAAAATCTGCTTTACTGTTTCCTACTTACACTTCTGTATTAGCTTAAACTCTTCTGCTCATCTTTTCAAAATGTGTATTTCAGCATTGCTAATGATGTTGCTTCTTATAATTAATCACTTATATTTGTATAGTTCCTTATTTTTGCTTTATATATCAGCAATTCCTAAACTAGTGAAAAGGTTCACACAAAAATGAACTGAACTAATAGACTACTTGCAGTAATCTTATGGTGTGTTTTTTTTTGTTGTCCAGTTTATCGTTATAGTTATCGTCTAAGGACGGTAACTATAATGATAACGATAAATATGTAGTTCTAAAAATTGTTCTAAAGGAAAAAGAATAGCAGAGTCCATATACAACTTTAACGATAATGGCACAGAAAAACAATTGGTATCACTTTCAGAAGTATTTTTTCCAGCTGATGAACGATAAGAAAATTGACAGCCAGTCAGAATCTATCCTGCTTCAAGAGCTTGAGCATTTAAAGTGTCAGACAGCAAACCTGTAGTGCGTGCTTGGAATAAACAGAACAGTCTGCTGGAGTGGATACTAATTCAATTATTGTTATCTTTATAGTCTTGTTCTTAGTGTGAACAGGTCTTTAGAGCTTGGCAATTGTGGTCACTTTGAAACAAAGCAGCGTAAAATCCTTTAAAAGAAATTCTATTTGTTACAATGGGGACAAAATAACATACCAGTTTGGAATAAAAAGAGTGAGTAAATAATGGCAGCATTTTCATTTTTGGGTGAACTACTGCTTTAATCAAGGTAAATGTAGATTCTGCTGTTTTTAGTGCTGTTATGTGTATGTTGACCTGGTTTAGACTTGGCTATGAAGTTGTGCTGGTTCTCAATTGCTTACATTATACTGCTAAACTTTTATAGCCCTGGCCCCATGCTCCGTATCATTCTTCACTGACCTGTTCACATTTGACATTTCACCTTCCCCACTTGTGCATATGTGTGGACAGTAAGTACACTGCATCACTGCTTATCGACCAGGTTTTCTGCTTGCCTGTGGAGCTCTAAAAACCTCGCCTTCAGATGTGTGGCTGTCTGTACTCTTCTCTATATGTATCTGAAACAGAAATCCTCTTTGCTTGAGTGTCAACACATAAAAAAACATCCACTAACGATGCAATCTCTCTTTTAATTCAATAATATTGGAATCTAAATCTAACTGAACTGTGACATTTTCAACCCAATATCCTATTACTTTTCCAATAAGAAATAAACTACTATCATGCGTTTTTTGGGGGGGAAAATATCTGCCAAATAATGCCATGGTAAAATTAGATTTTATATTACAATAATCTGTATATGAAGGGCAGCATCTGTCACTCCTGCGTCTTTTTAGAGCTTAAAGAAAACACTTAAAATACTTTAAAAATATATACTTTCAGGTAAACATGGGTGGCCATCGTTTTTTTTTATGTTGACTTCTTTAATGACATTTGTATATGTGGCCGAATGACTCCTCTTTGTTCCAGATTGCTTGAGTTGGGCCTGAAGGACTGGGGTTGGTCTTTTGATGTTGAAATGGATGATGACGATGTATTAGACTTCTGAGGAGTTAAGATTGTGGGGTAACCACAGTGAAGCCTTAGCATGTATTTGTGTCTGTGTGTTGTTCATGCAATTGCTTAAAAGCTGTTTTTTTAAAAGTATGGTATTAATAGTGTGTTTTGTTCCCCTTTGAGGGACTATAACTAGGGCAAGTTTTTCAATATTGCCAATATGTTTGATGTACTTATCTGCGTGGGCATGTTTGTGTGTACATGTTTGGCTCAATTAAAAACATCTTGCTTACTTTGAACAAGGTGGATTTGAAAACTGATGGTGTTGTGGCGATGTCAACTGTTGCTTGTGGTTGAAAAGAAAATGGGATGGAATACTGTATGTTTGCCATATTTGATTCTTGGGATTTTTATTTATTTATTTTATTACTCAATGCTCTCTTTCTCCTTTCTCTTAATTTCAGCTAACATTGGTGAAGGCTGGATAGATGATGATCATTCTGGGAACTTTGAAAGCAGAGAATATCATTGTGTTTTTTTTTTGCAAATCGCAGGACTTCCAAGTGCCAAACTCCACAAGTATAAATGACTGGGTAGGTCTAATATTAATACAGCTCAAACTATAAATTCTCTAAAGGGTTTAGTTAATTTTAAGTCAATTTAAGAGTGTTTCATGTCTTTGTAGATTATACAATTCTTTAAAAAAAAGTAAAAAGTTTTTAAAGTAAAAGCATTTTAAATTTCAGAAGTTATTTTTATCTCCTTCCTTACAAGGTTGTCAGTAAGAGTGTCTGTTTGCCTGTGTGTGTGTGTGTGTTTGAAACAGAATATGTACTTAAGTTCTGCATTTATATGATCATCTGAATTTATATACTCAAGTATTATATCTATTTTTTTGTTAGGAAAAATACATTTAGTGGAACAGATTATATTTTTTATCAGGCATTATATCAAAGGACACTGCTTTTCAAGGTGCATTACTTATTGTCAAACCTATCTGCTCAAAATATATGCATTATTGAAGACATGATGCAAATATTCTTTTTGGAGCACATTTTATTAAAAGCTGTAACAAAAATTACACACAACTGTATGCATAGTGGAACATGATGACCTCCGGTCCAAACATTTTCTGTATTTTTTGTCATGTTGCCACTGACAAACTGTTGAGAAATTGTTAATAAAAAAGCTTTTATGATGGAAAACCTCTGACTCTGTGTGTGATGATCCAAACTCATCTGTGATATTTATATAGAACTATAAACATGTTTCTAGGATACAAAATTATGCAGACATCACCACTGGAGTGGACTAGGCTGTTCATTTCCCCACAGAAATGTTAAAAGTTAAGATAAAGGATTAACTAAGTTAAGATAAACATTGCATTAATGTATTCATTTAGCATAATTGTCATTACGTGTTCATAAGAACTTAAAGGGTTCATTGGATGCAAAAAAGTTTGCATTTAAATGCGTCTTTGCAGTGTGTGGACACAACCCCCATACACTGAAACAAATGGGCTCTATGCACGGCGGTATTTCCGGTGAAGGTCTAAGGATGCTGGATTACTTCCGCCGATCGTAGAGTCCAATGCTATACCGAGAATTTATATTGGTTTTTATATTCTGTTGCTATACTAAAGAAACGTTAGTCACAAAGACAGACAAAACAGACACCCCTCATTTTGTTTATGCTTCTTTGTTTATTATCAAATAAACATAACTATATATAAAATTACATCTAAACGTATTAAAGTTTCGTTTCAAAGACGAGAGGACAGTAAATTGTGAAGACTCTGCCATAATCCCGTTTTCCTCGGTTTTCCTCCGCTTTAAATCTCCCCAACTGGAAACGCAAGAGCATCCTTGCGTCAAACGCGGAAGTTATGCGTGCATATAGCCCATTTTACACAACCATTGAGGAATTTTAACTATTACAAACTTTACATGAAGACCCTAAAGAATCATACCAACTTGTGGAAAATGGGCATCCGATGACCCATTTAAAGCAATTATACATTAATTTATTTATACTTATTTATATTTATATTTATTTATAGGTCATTTATTAAGGGGTAAAAAAGCATGCTTTTTATTGTTGTAAACGAGTCACAACAATTGCTTATTAAAAGTCCACTGTTGAACAAGAGTTTGTTCCAGATGTGGACTTGGAAAATCCTTGTTTGCATGTTGACAAATGTAAAATGTGATCATTCAGGTTATAAAAGCAGAACCAATTCTGCATGACAAATTCTGACGGAATCAGGATAAATCCAAAATCCTGGATGCAAACCAGGTTGCCCAAAATGCAACAGTGCAATGCGCTGCCCACGAGGCTATCGGCACCAACTAGCCAGCATCAGTTTTGTAAATATTAAAACCTCATATTGCAAGAAACATGGGGAGAACAGAATCTGATTGCAAACAACCCAGCTGTCAGAATCCACCCCCATGATAAGAAATGTTGATGTAGTGGCTTAAAAGATGCTGATTTTTTTTACGTTTGTGGATGGAGTTGAACCAGTATCAGTTTAAATATTTATTTGTTGGCATTTTTGCCTTTTATTATGATAAGACAGTGTGGACAGGAAGCAAAGTGGGAGAGAGAGGGGGACGGGATTATAAAAAGTCCTCAAGCTGGGACTTGAACCTGGGTCACCCGAAGCACAATGACAGTGTGCTGCCCACGAGGCTATCAGTGCCAACTAGCCAAGATCATGAAACATGGGGGAAAGGAATCCTACGGCAAACAATCCAGCTGTCGAAATCCGTTCCCCCACCCCCATGATAGAGATATTGATGTAATGGCTTAAAATATGCTTATTCTGTGCGTGGATGGAGATTGGTTAGAATAGATTAGATCTAGAATATTAGAATAGATTCTAATATTTAGAATTAAAAATTACCAAAATTGAGTTAGCCCAACTAAAATTAAATTGTTCAAAATTAAGTTCAGCTCAACTCAATAATTAATATTTAGAATTAAAATTTTCTAAAATTGAATTGGCCCAACTCAATTTAAATTTTTCAAAATTAAGTTGTCTCAACTCAATAATTAATATTTAGAATTAAAATTTTCCAAAATTAAGTTGATCCAACTCAATAATTAATATTTAGAATTAAAATTTTCCAAAATTAAGTTGCCCCAACTCAATTTAAATTGTTCAAAATTAAGTTGGCTCAACTCAATAATTAATATTTAGGATTAAAAATTTCTAAAATTAAGTTGGCCCAACTCAATAATTAATATTTAGAATTAAAATTTTCTAAAATTAAGTTGGCCCAACTCAATTTAAATTGTTCAAAAATTAAGTTGATCCAACTCAATAATTAAAATTTAGAATTAAAATTTTCCAAAATTAAGTTGCCCCAACTCAATTTAAATTGTTCAAAATTAAGTTGGCTCAACTCAATAATTAATATTTAGGATTAAAAATTTCTAAAATTAAGTTGGCCCAACTCAATAATTAATATTTAGAATTAAAATTTTCTAAAATTAAGTTGGCCCAACTCAATTTAAATTGTTCAAAAATTAAGTTGATCCAACTCAATAATTAATATTTCGAATCTAAATTTTCCAAAATTAAGTTGGCCGAACTCAATTTAAATTGTTCAAAATTAAGTTGGCCAAACTCAATAATTAATATTTAGAATTTAAATTGTTCAAAATTAAGTTAGCCCAACTCAATAAATAATATTTAGAATTTAAATTTTCTAAAATTAAGTTGGCCCAACTCAATTTAAATTGTTAAAAAAAAATTAAGTTGATCCAACTCAATAATTAATATTTAGAATTTAAATTTTCCAAAATTAAGTTGGCCTAACTCAATAATTAATATTTAGAATTTAATTAGTCTAAAATTAAGTTGGCCCAACTCAATTTAAATTGTTCAAAATTAAGTTGTTCCAACTCAATAATTAATATTTAGAATAGGGCTGTCACGATGTTAGATTTTTCACACCACGGTTATTGTGGCCAAAATAATTCACGATATCGATATATCGCGATATCTATAGAAACCTTGGGGGGGAAAAATGTCAAATCAGTCAAATTACTTTTTACTTTGTTTATTTAATTTTTCTTTTTTGTGCATTTTTACGTCTTGCGTTCTTATCTTTGAATGCACATTTTTGTGAAGTAAGACAAGCATGTGAAGTATATCTGGTTTCAAACTGGAGCGAAACACTGTCTTAATGAATGTTTCCTGAAGAACTGAAAAGCTCTTAAACCTATTGTTGCGCTTGCGCCGGTGCAAGTCATGCAGATTTGAACAAAACAAATCAAGTGCAAATACAAAAATACACAAATAAGACGAGTAAAGAAAACGGGGTACTTAATAATCACCCTTTATTTAAACATATGAAAACAAAAACCCGCTGTTAACAGGTGTCACATTTCCCATTCCATGACTAGTAAAATAATCGCAATTTACTCTCTGTAAAATAGCGTAATCCGCAGGGTGATGGACGCGGAGATGGGTAAAAAGGTTGGTGGCTACACATTCTGCAGATTGGGCTTAAGGGGGTCGCAGACCGGACGAGAAGCGCAGCTCCGCGCCGCGTCGTGTGTAGCACACCTGACGCGCACTTTCTCAGTTCATGGCCAGCAATATTGTTATGTTTAAGGACATTATGAAATTAAGATCATGTCTGTACTTTGTTATGATTGTACTGTACAATTAAATACAATCGTTGCTAAGTCTGCAGTCTGAACACTTTACCTCAGTCAGAGCGCATCCGTTAACTGAATGATTTGAGAATCTCACCTGAAAATCCGAGCCATTGCTAGGCGTCGCGGACAGACGCCGAATGGTGCCGGTGGTGTGTGTAAACTCCTAGAAAATAATGTGTTCGAATTTTAAAGAATTCTCTGCGCTTCTCGTCCGGTGTGCGACCCCCTTTAAAGTGCTGTTTTCTTTGAAGCCGAAGAACTCCCATACCAGAGTGGCTGCGCGGGCGCGCGCTGCGTCTTCTCATTTGATAGATGTCGCGGGTGCAATACTGCCACCTCAACTGGCGCTGGAGTATACGTGTCATGTTATCATAAAAGTCCTATTCATTTTAAACATCGTGGTTATCGCCAATACCGGTATATTGCCACACTCTAAATTAACACGATGTCGATATTTCAAGCTTTGAATATCACGATTATCGTCAATACCGGTATATTGCGACACCCCTAATTTAGAATTTAAATTTTCCAAAATTAAGTTGGCCAAACTCAATCATTAATATTTAGAATTTAATTTTTCAAAAATTGAGTTGGCCCAACTCAATTTAAATTGTTCAAAATGTCAAACATCTATACATGGATCTATACATTTTCTGTCAGTTTTCGGTTCATTTATGAGACGCGCTCCAGTTCACGCGCCGGCGCCTCCATTTCCTAATTATATTGTCTACTATATTTGCTTGTTTATTAATCCAGTCAATTTGTTGATGAAAACATTGATTAAAATGAAGATACAATTTATACAAAACGAAATTCACTTAAAACAAAACTTAATAAGTGGTCAGAATTATGTCTGACCCATTCCAAATGTTTTCCGATATATGGTGCACTGATGGACCAAAGAGCGCGCATTTCGACATTTGCAGTAAAAACTTGAAATATAAATTCTCAGAAAATGCATTTAATAGCACTATATTGAAACGTCTGTTTATATACTCCATTAATAAAGGAGTCCAGACATTGAAAAAAGTCCACATGCGTTTTATATTTAATATGAGGGAAATAGACATGCATGCGTGACACAAAAAATATTTAACTTTAAGGTAGCAAAATATTATTTTGAGAACTCTACTAGACTTACTCACTCCTAAATCATGAAATTTCACACATCCACCATCTCTTGAGTTTTATTATATTTTTTAGTAATTCTGTCAATTACACTAAGGTTAGATTTCATTGAAGGTAAATTGGAGCGGCCACACTGAGCTGTGCGTAACGCCCACAGACGTGAAGTGAACGAGACAGAGGCTGCCGGTACTGTCTGAAATGGTTAACTCTGTGGCGATGCATGTGCAAAACAGATTTAAAGGGGTCATATAATGGTACATGCACTTTTACAAGTTGATTGTACTGAAATGTGTGTTGGCAGTGCCTGTCCACAACCATCATATAATGATAAAAATCCATCCAGTGTTTTTGTTTTAATCTCCTTATGTTTTTCCCTTGCCTTAAATCAAGCCGTTCGACCGTGTGACGTCACACGCTCGGACGCCCCTCCCACGATTGTTGATTGACAGCAGCGTTTCAACACAGACCCGCCCTCGCCCGTGAGCGAGCTGTCAATCATAGTCCGTGCGGACCGGCGCGGTCATTGTTGATATGCTGGAGCACTGTCTATGAGCAGAATGGCGTCTAAGCGATTGTGGTGTTCTGTTCTTGGGTGCAATAAGGAACACAGCAGTCATTTTAATGTTCCTAAATCCGAACCGCTGAAGACGCAGTGGCTGAGTTTTGTTTTCGAAGGGAATATTCCCCACGAGCAACGTCAATACTTTCATGTTTGCGCGAATCATTTCTCAGCAGACTGCTTTATAAACGAGGGTCAGTATGAGCTGGTTTTGCTAAGAAGCTGCTCCTGAAATAAAGGATCGGTACCAACTATTCGTGTTCCTGCTGCACCTCCAGAAGAACTGAAGATTTAAATTTAATTAATCTTTATATTAATATTTATATTAATCTTTCCAAATCGCTTGCACGCTTCACGATGAATGCGGCTAAGGTTTACACTCAGGGTACATTACGGCATGTTTTCTATGTACGACGTTCTCAATATAATTCATAATCCCACGTTTATAATGAACAACGCGTTATGGTTATGTGTTATTGTGTTACAAACGGTGTACGCACAGAACAGAGAGGCGGGGTGAGCAAAGCTCATTATCATTTAAAGTCATATGCACTGAAACAGCGTGCTGAAAACAGAGCTGTTTTTGACCAGGTAAAATAAGTGTTTTCTTACAATACTAATGAGAAATTTTTAATTAAAGTATACAAACTTTTAATTTAGACCCTAAAGAATCATATTAGCTTGTACAAAAATGGCATTATATGACCCCTTTAACTAATCATAAAGTCAATCAGGATACATAACACAGCCTACTATAGGCCTACACTAAAAAATGGACTATAGGCCTACACTACACTAATGGAGCCTTTTTTCATTTTCGTGTTTCTTTAGAAATAAACAATGGACAAATAGAGTCTTTAAACGCCTCAGATGTAAAGTTATTCGCTGTCAAAGTGACGCCAAAATGAATGGGAGTCAATGGAATGCTAACAGCAGGTGAAGGCTTGTTAGCCAATGGATGCCCCCATAGAATGTACGCTTTCCGGATGCTTGATTACCCCCTTGGTTCAACCACGTTGGTTAATGATGTCACGCAGATCTATTCAAAAACTACGTTTTAATCTCTTGACAAACTAAGATCTAAATTACATTTGTATGTATTCTAAATAAACAATATATTGTACTGAATGTCAGCTTGCTTATTTGGCTCAAGATAAGGATTCATTGAGTCCACATGTCATGCAAACAAGAAACTACCCACAGCTCAAATCGTTCCAACCAATGAACGATGGTTTCGGGAAACACCGACTCTTTGAACTATGCTGATAACGACGGAACTTGCCTAGCCTGCCCTAACGTCAGACCCAAGTCTCATTGATCTTACCTAGCATCGTAAATAAAATCGCGCTGCGGCAAGGTAGGGGGAAACCCAGGCTAGAACTTGCCACCATAGTTGGCTAACGACAGTGGTGTAGTCTACGTGATACGCAGGTATACGTACCCACTACAAAATGTCAACGATTTCCATATACCCACTAGGTAAGGTCAAGGATCTCCGTATACCCACTTAAAAAAGCTTGAGGATTCATAACAACATCGTTTTGTGACAGAACTTTCAATCATAAATTCACCCCGCCGTGACGTCTGTGTTTGCGCAGCGACATGGATCGAATCGCGGAATCCAGTCACAAATGTCAAAAATATGTTTGTTTTTCTTCTTTAAAAAACATATTTTTAAAGAAAGAAGCTGATTTTGGTCAGCAGAGGGCACTAAACTCTAATCAAAGTCATTTAGAGGCACACAGCACACACTATACTATGCAGTTTGTCCTTTGGGAAATGTGGTTTTATAAAGTAATTAAATTTTTTAGATTATAGCTATTATTTTACACTTTTGACATATTCTCCAACAAAATGTGCACATGTCTCTTATAAAAGTAATGTCTGTTATTGCTTTTATTAATACATTGCAAAACTGTTATTTCACATTATCCGTCTCTCGTTCTTGATTTGTCTCTCAGATTTCCTTCACATTTCTCTTTGTCTATGTCTCTCTCAGTCTCTGATGTATATGTCCTCAGAAATCCATAGTTTATCTTAATAAAATGTGCCTTTGTGCATTAGAGATTTATAACTCCTGTAAACAAGGGCTGTCTCCAAGGGAGGGAATTATGAAAATTAAAGCTGTTCATGGAGGGTATAAAGAGGATAGAAATGATCAGAGCATGCCCTTGTTCCAATTTCTGCCCCCAATACCTCTCATTTCTTTGTTTATTTAGTATTTATCGTATATATTTAAAGGTATTTTTACTCCTAATCACAAAAATTGAAGCATTGTCATACATTTGACTATGAAAAAATGGCTTAGTTTATTTTCTCAATCATGAGAGTATTTCCCAATCTCAGTATCTCTCTTTACTCTGTCTGTGTTTGGGTATAAAATACGTAAGAGTTCCTAATGAATTTGTATTGACAAACCACACTTTATTATAACATTATGTCAGGCGCTTTCAAATGTAATATTCAATTTCTTGTTTGTATGGCATTACTGGAAAAGCACTAAAATGTATTTATTCAAGCAGAAAAATCACAGCTCCCATAAATAGAGAACGTTCCATTAAGGATCTGAAGATTGGTTCAGTGTTCAATGCAGCGGGATGATTTTTTATAATTCTTCTGAGAGACTGACCATTACTTGAAAAATGTTTTTCCTCCAGGCCACAAATCGTGTGCTCTTTTATAGCCAGAATAAACCTTTTAGCAGCATTAAGACTCACAAAGACATTCTGTGACCTTGAAGATCTCTGAAGCTGACCAATAATATTTTGGGACAATGATCATTTAACAATTTGATTGTCACATTAAACAGTTTACTGTAAAAAAAAGTCTAATAATAATATGATGAAGATAATGATAAATGGTTTGAGTATTCTTTTAGGAGAAAAGTATTGTAATTCATTCAAGGCTATCTCTCACTATACTTAATCGTTACTAAAAGCATTAACGCTAATGGAATAGTTATTATGTATTATAATTTTTTTTACTATTATTTTGCCACTAATATCAGAAGCTTCATGTCACTGATGATCAAAATTCATTTTTCAAAACTCAACTTTTTTTCCAATTACTTGGATACATTACACATAAACCTAAGGTATTTTGTTCATTTAACAGATCTGTTCAAATGACACAACTTTACATCAAAGTATCAGTACCTGGACAACGTGGAGCCAATATCACCATGAGTGACAGAAGATGGAGTGAAAGGACGCAGACCTCGTATTAGGTCATATAATGCAGCTCTCCTTGTAACATTCCTTGATAGGCTAAATCAGGTCTGTGTGACCTATGTGATAGCCTGGGATACCGTTTAGTTTCACCGTGCTTAAATGGTGCAAGCATGGTTTTGGACCCATCCTCAATTTATCACCCTATTACCCCCATACTCCCCTTTCCTCAACCCAATTGAGGAATTTGTCTCCACATGGAGGTGGAAGGTAAATGATAGGAGCCCTCACGAACAGTCATTCTTCTCCAGGCCATGGATAACGCATGCAATGAAATCACGGTGTCCTGGATTTGCCATGCCAGAAGATTCTTTCCAAGATGTTTAGCTAATGATAACTTCCATTGTGATGTAGATGAGAACCTGGGTTGATGGAAAAAAAAATTAAAGGCTCAAGGTTCTGAAATTGGTACCGAAATGATTGTAAAAAAAACTGTAACAGTCCCCATTTACTATGACAGGCCTGATGTCAGACGAGTGCATTTCTCCATAAATCAAGTAGGCTACTGTTAAATATATTCAGTGTTTACTTCATACTTTACCCTTTGTGAATGTGATTTCTCAGTCTTGAAATAGATGCAATAAAAGAACTGTGTTAAATTAAGGCAAGAAATGTCTTTTTATTGAGTTGTTCTTGTGGATTGTGCCAGAAACAAACCTATACGTATACGATTAACAAACTCTTATGAACCGGTTCTTTTTAGTGTATCAAAACCTACATTCTGTAGCCGTTGTAGTCCAATTTACAAAATGAATGACTCTTATGAACTGATTCTTTTAATGAACAGTTCAGATGCTTGACTTAGTCGAATTTGAACGAATCCTTGACCTTCACTCTGACTCAACTACTGAACTGCAAATTGTCTTTATTTGTCTGTATCTAAATGAAGCAAGTTTTGTGTGAGTATCACTACAAGTTGATTGTCAATATGAATGGTCAATTCATAATAAAAGAGCAATGTTTGCAGTTGTGCCACCCTGACATTTTTTGAGAATATACAAATTGCTGGAAAAAAGTATTCAATTATCTCAACAGCTTTAAAACTAGCCTACTGGTAGGCCTATTTATAAAATATATATAAGGTTTCAACCCTAAAATGATGCCATAGTATTAAGTTTTAAATTTTTTATCATTAAGACACCATTTTAAATAGTTTTCTTAGTCATTTGTTTGGACAGTTGCACCACCTGACATTTTTGGGGTTTACAGTTTTTTAAAATTGCTTGCACACATTTTTTGTATACTATGGCTCCATTTCTCGAAACTCTACACACAAAACACGCACACAACATGCAAAACATTAGACGTGTTGCAAAATCAAACACTTCATTCAAAACTAATTTAACTCTTCAAATGGTGTTTTTGCGTAGTAACTCTACACACAAACTTCAAATGATTTAGCCACATTTACGCCCAACCACATGGATGTGAAAAATGTAAAACACTACTCTCTTGTGTCTTTTGCTTGTTCCATGTGGAGTGGAGTGTACAGGTGTTTATTATAGCACTCACACGTAAATTGATGTACACAAATACTCTGTATATACAGTATGTATCACTATACACAGAAATGCAAGGGAGGAGTAAATATTTTATTCTCAAAACATTGTATTTTCAGTGTATTTGACCACTAAGGGATCAACAGTAATAGACAAAACAAATGAATTTGAAGATAATGTAAACTAATAGGCTTGTTACTGTAATGTAAAGGGAAAAATTAGTTTGCATCCTGTCTCCTGTTTGGGTCTGGCCACAAAACCTCATCAACATCACAAGCAATGTTCTCTCTGGCTAAACAGCGGGGGAAATAACTTTTCTATTGGGTTTAAAAATGAAGAATATGGTGGTAGGTTGAGCATCAAAAGTTGTGGATGGTCGTTGAACCAATTATGGACCAGAACAGTCTAGTGGAAAACTTACGTTGTCCCAAATGACAACAAACCCTGACTGCTCTGGTCCATTCATCTGGACATTGGGAACAAGGATATTGTGCAGGGTATCAAGAAAATAACGAAACGTAGAAACGAAAATCAAGAAACGTAAGGTTTCTTCCCCTACGTCTTGTTTTGCATATAGGTTAAATCCGACTTCATCAACATAGATAACACATGAACACATAGAATGAACACAAAGAGTAGTCAATAAGGACAATATAGCTTACTTTTACGTATTCATAACCAAGTTGTTTCACTCTGTCAGAATTTCGTTCAAATGGTACTCTGTAGAGCTGGTTCATATGAATCTGATTGCGTTTCAGAACATTGCTTATTGTGGATAAACACCCTATTTATGTTACTGAATGTTGTGTTGTCAGTGATGATGTGATGTTGCAGTTGTCGTAAACGTATGTTGTTTGCTATGACCATATTCACTACGTGTTGTTCCTGCCCTGCTGTGAACAAACATCGTCTTCCTCTGATGCAGGGTCGTCTAGCAATTCTGTGAATAGATGCAATGGATTAGGATGCACTGTTTATTTCACTATGCAATGTAAAGTTTCTGTAGTGCTGTAAGTACAGTAGCATGTTATAGAGGGTAGGTTTCCTTACCTGTTCTCATTTCGAAATGTCCGAATGACACTGGCTAGTGGCTTACAGTAAGTTAGGCTGGACCCTCTGCCCAGTATCCCTGAAACTCAAACCAAGGTTGACCACATGGTCCACCAAAGTAATTGTTTTCCTCTGTCCTCTTCCTTGTCATACTCCTCGTCCTTGTCCTCCTTCTCTGTGTCCTCCTGATCTCATTTGTAATTGTTCTCCTCTGTCCTCTTCCTTGTCGGACTCATTGTCCTCGTCCTCCTCTTTGTTCTCTTCCTCGTCCCCCTCTTACTCTCACTCCTCTTCCTCTAACTCTTTCTCCAAAATTGGCCTCCATTTTTGTCCAAACCAATAAAGCCATCCTAAAGCCTAAATATAGTGCTCAAGCTCTGATTTCTAAGTGAACAAATTAGCTATAAGTGTTTTTAAACATGATAGGTAATCAGTAAATGAGTGTGTCATTTTTTTCAAAATGAAACACAAGAGGTGTTAGTTTTGAGTGATGTGTCTAATGTAGAGAACGAATCGGTTACCTAACGTAACCTCGGTTCTCTCTAGATGAGGGAACGAGTATTGCGTAAGCTAGCTTACGCTACGGGAAAGATTAATCTTTTCTGAGAAATTGAAGCCAAAAAATTATCCTATAATTTTGTATCCATTGTCAACGCAGTTCAGCTGCAGCAGACCATGAGCGGGCTAGCTAGCAGCTCATTGGTTCGCTCACAGAGAACTGCTTAAGCCTATGAGGAGACGCGAATTAACTCTCAGCCAATGAGAGTCTGACATGCTCTCATTGCGTCAGAGCCCGCCAAAACGGGCGTGGTCAGAGAGTATAAATTCGCCTCTCAGGCTGTAAACACTGGTTTTCATAGAATGAAGCGAGAACGCTAGTAGCACAAGCACGGCCAGGAACGCAATACTCATTCCCTCATCTAGAGAGAACCGAGGTTACGTTAGGTAACCGATTCGTTCTCTTACGAGAGGTTCTCTCGTATTGCGTAAGCTAGCTTACGCTACGGGAACACCTGGTCAACGCCGTGCGTGCTAAGCATCCACTATGAGTCCCAGGGGAGACCCCGGGGAACCCTTATGAGTGGGAATAAATATATGTACCTGTGACAAAGGCCAGCAGAACGGGCCGGAGATTGTGTAGTACATAAGCAAATGATAGAGAGGGACAGAGCGAAACCGGTCTGAGTGAATAATTCCCTATAGTGCAGCTCAACCAGAAGAGCTGTAACCTACTAGACTGCTAGTAGTTTAGCCTGCAAGGCAGGAACTTCCAGATTGTAAAATCTGACAAAGGTGGAGGGGGAAGCCCATCCAGCTGCCACACAAATGTCATGAATGGAAATTTCCGCTGGACCATGCCCACGATGAGGCCATGCCTCTAGTGGAATGAGCCCTGATGCCCAGAGGGCATGGCAGGTCTTTTGATGCGTATGCGGCTGCAATGGCATCAACTATCCATCTGGATAGAGTCTGTTTCGAGGCGGCCAACCCCTTGGTGCGCCCACCGAACGAAACAAAAAGCTGCTCAGATCGTCTGACCGGAGCAGTGCGAGTAATGTATAATCTCAGGGCCCTGACCGGACACAGGAGATTAGAGTCAGATTCGCTATCGGAAGCAGGCAGAGCCGATAGGGAAATAACTTGTGCCCTGAACGGGGTACCAATCGCTTTTGGGACATAACCATGTCTAGGTTTGAGAACGACTAAGGAGTCATTGGGCCCAAACTCGAGACAGGAAGCGCTACTGGACAGCGCGTGAAGGTCTCCCACACGTTTTACTGACGCGAGCGCGAGCAGAAAAACGGTTTTGAGCGAAAGGTATTTGAGGTCCACGGTGTTTAGCGGTTCGAATGGGGGGGGCTTTCATAGCTTCGAGAACTATGGAAAGGTCCCAAATCGGCACCGAAGGGGGTTCATCCTTCTAGCTCCCCTGAGGAAGCGGATGACCAAGCCCTCTTTGCCCAGTGACTGGCCGCGCCGGGGTTCAACGAACGCTGCGACGGCTGCCACATACACCTTGAGAGTGGACGGGGACCTGCCCTTGTCCAACATCTCTTGGAGAAAAACTAGCAAGGAAGGGACCTCGCATGACCGTGGGTCCAAATTTCTGTCGGTGCACCATTTAGAGAACACAGACCATTTAGAAGCATAGAGCCTTCTAGTAGAAGCCCCCCTAGCCTGCGTGATCGTGTTTAACACACCCTCTGGCAAAGCGACGGGTAGTCGTTGATCACCCACGCATGTAGCGCCCAGCGCTCTGGGTGGGGATGCCAGATCGTGCTGCGAGCTTGGGAGAGGAGATCTGCTCTGACTGGAATGGGCCACGGGGCTGTCTGTGACAGCTGAGTGAGCTCTGGAAACCAAGTCTGACCCTTCCAACGCGGGGCTATGAGGAGCACCGAGTGGCGTGTTTCCCTGATTCTCTGTAGCACCTGTGGTAGCAGAGAAACCATAGGGAATGCATAAAGCGGGCGGCTGGGCCAGGTCTGGGCTAGCGCGTCCTCGCTCTTTGAGAAAAAGGGCCTCGCTCTTTGGGCAGTGGGTGTTCTCTTCTGAGGCGAAGAGGTCCACCTCTGCTCTGCCGAATATTCGCCACAGCTTTTGGACTGTAAGAGTGTGCAGGGACCATTCCCCGTGGGGAATGGGGTTCCTGGACAGACTGTCTGGACCGTCGTTCAGATGACCCGGCACGTGCGTCGCTCTGAGCGAGAGCAGGTGACACTGAGACCAAGCTAAGATGCATTCTGTCAGCTGGAAGAGATTCCTGGATCTGACTCCGCCCTGACGGTTTAGATAGGAGACCACGGCTATATTGTCCGAACGGATCAGCACGTGGTGACCGTGAATGCGCGGAAGAAAGCGCGTAAGCGCGTTCTCGACCGCCAGCATCTCCAAACAGTTTATGTGGAGGAGACTCTCCTGAGCTGACCAGGGGCCGAAGGCCGGTGAGCCCTCGCAGACCGCACCCCAACCTGTGTTGGATGCGTCTGTCGAGATGACTTTTCGGCGAGAAAAGGTCCCCATGGAAACGCCCCGCTGAAACCATTCTGCCACGGTCCATGGCTGCAGAGCTGTGATACAGGTCTGCGTTACCTTTATCAGCTGGCGGCCCGTGGTCCACGCGCGGTGAGACACACGGCTCTTCAACCAGAGCTGAAGCGGGCGCATGCGCAGTAACCCCAGCTGGAGCACCGCGGAGGCTGAGGCCATGTCACCCAACGCCTTCTGAAAAGTTTTCAGAGGTGTGAGTCTGTTCATCTGAAAAGATGCGGCGAGACGCTGAACACGGCGCGCGCGCTGTGTTGACAGACGAGCCGTCATCGTGACCGAGTCTAGCTCTATACCCAAGAAGGAGATAGTCTGACTGGGTTGTAGTGCGCTCTTTGTCCAGTTGACAGAGAGGCCCAAAGCTTTCAGATGGTCGAGGAGAACTGTACGATGAGACAGTAGCTCTCTCTGTGATTGTGCCAAAATCAGCCAGTCGTCCAAATAGTTCAGTATTCGCAGCCCCTGACTCCGCAGGGGGGCGAGCGCCGCATCCATGCACTTCGTGAACGTGCGGGGTGCTAGGGATAAGCCGAACGGGAGGACGGTGTATTGATAAACCTGGCCTTCGAAGGCGAAACGTAAGAATGGCCTGTGAAGGGGATTTATCTGAATCTGAAAGTAAGCATCTTTCAGATCTAGTGAAATGAACCAGTCCCCCTGGCGCACGTGCGCGAGGAGTTTTCTGATAGTGAGCATTTTGAACGGTCTCTTCATGAGAACTTTGTTCAGAAATCTGAGGTCTAAGATTGGTCTGAGGCCGCGGTCTTTCTTTGGAACCAGAAAATAACGTCCGTAAAACCCCGACTCGCTCATAGATAGAGGAACTCTCTCTATAGCCCTTTTGCACAATAGTTTTGCTATCTCTGAACGGAGCAGAGTCACTGCTTCTGGGTTCACAATAGTTTCTAGCCGCGCTCGGAAACGTGGAGGGCGGCGGTGAAACTGTAAGCGATAGCCTAGCCTTATTGTGTTTAACACCCACTGGGAAATTCCCGGAATAGCTTCCCACGCTTTGAAGCGTAACGCTAAGGGGTGAATGGCTACATGGTCCCCGTTGCTGCACATAGCGGGCTGCGCGGGCGCGCTCATAGTGTTTATGACAGCGGGACTTACACTCAGAGAGGAGTTTAAGGGCCGTGTAACAGAGTGAGCAGAGGTGGGACGTGAGGTCACGCTGGTCCTCACGCTGGTCACGTGAGCGGCCTGCAGAGGAGCTAGCGCGACGAGGCAGAAAAAGATTCATGGCCTGGGAGGCTTTCTGCACTTCGGAGAAACGGTCAACGATACCCGTGACAGCAGATCCGAAGAGGCCGGATGGAGAGAGCGGGGCGTTGAGAAAGGCGGCGCGCTCAGAATCTCCCATGTCGGCGAGTGTGAGCCACAAATGTCTTTCAGACACACAAATGGCGGCCATGCATTTCCCCAGGGTTTGAGCAGCAGATTTTGTAGCGCGAAGGGCAATGTCCGTGGCACTCCTCAAATCCGCGACTGAGGGGGGATTTTTTCCGCTCTCGTCCCATTCACGAAGTAAATCGCCCTGTATAATCTGAAGGACGGACATGGAGTGGAGTGCAGAGGCTGCTTGGCCGGCGGCTGAGTAAGCGCGGACGTGAAAGCTCGAAGTCGCTCTGCAGGCTTTAGAGGGAAGCACAGGTGATGAGCGCCATCTCGTGGAAGGCGGGCATAAATGTGCGGCGACCAGGTCCTCTACAGGGGGAATGGAGAGATAGCCCTTTTCTGCGGCTCCGTCCACAACGCGAAGCGGGGCGGAAGAGTCAGAGCGAGTTCTGGCAGAGAGCGGGGCATTCCAGGACTTCGTGAGTTCCGCGTGCAGTTCAGGCAGGAAGGGCGCGGCCCGTTTAGTGACGGGAGTCGAGCGCTGGCGGAAGTAGCTGCCGTCCATATGGTTGATGGTCTGCTCGGGGGGAGGGGACCAATCGAGCCCGAGGCGTTCGACGGCCTGTGAGAGGAGGCGCACTAATTCCTCCTCGATTCCAGCGCGGGTCCCAGCGGTTCTCGGGCCGAGGAGGCGTGAGAACCGGACCATTCCTCACTGTCTGAAGCGAGAAGCGAACAGGTTTCCTTGATGTCCGCGGCGTCATCGGAGGCGACAGAGCGGCCACTCGGCGGCAACTGTACGTCCGGAAGCGGCGGAGAAGGAGAGCGGGAGGCGACAGGCTCCGGCGGGATGAACGCTTCCAGCTGGGGTTCCGGCGGCCTCTGAGAGCGGCGTTTCTTCTTCCGCGGCGAAGTCAGAGGCGGCGCGGAAGCAACTTTAGTGGCCTGAAGTCGAGCCCGCAGGGTCGACAACGGCATCTCCTCGCAGAGAACGCAGCCGCCATCGGCAAGGGCGAGCTCGGCGTGCTCCAATCCGAGGCAGAGAGCGCAGATGACGTGGCGGTCTCCAGTCTCGAGGGGAGCGCGGCAAGAACCGCAGGAAGATTTACGAGACATCTTTACAAAGACGCTCGGCTCTTTTAGGTACAATACAATACAGGAAGCTTTTTCGTAAAAAGGATACAAATCCGTCGGATGGCGCTAGCTCGCAGGACGGCTGAAGGTGGCGAAGACGGCCGGCTTCTTCAGTCTCCCAGATGCTCGCTAGAGTTGCCTTTTCGACGACGGCGGCTTCTCTCAGGATCAGCAGATGCGTGTAGCCTCGCTGAAGAGATGAAAATCAGTGTTTACAGCCTGAGAGGCGAATTTATACTCTCTGACCACGCCCGTTTTGGCGGGCTCTGACGCAATGAGAGCATGTCAGACTCTCATTGGCCGAGAGTTCATTCGCGTCTCCTCATAGGCTTAAGCAGTTCTCTGTGAGCGAACCAATGAGCTGCTAGCTAGCCCGCTCATGGTCTGCTGCAGCTGAACTGCGTTGACAATGGATACAAAATTATAGGATAATTTTTTGGCTTCAATTTCTCAGAAAAGATTAATCTTTCCCGTAGCGTAAGCTAGATTACGCAATACGAGAGAACCTCTCGTAAGAGAACTGTGTTTTTGAAATGTTATGTAAAAAGTTTGTTTTTCAATTGGAAACTGAGTGTAAAGTGTCAAATGTGCTTGCAGTTTTGCAGACTTGATCTGAAGATAGGTACATGGGTGAATAGTTTCACTGAGTGGGCCTCAAGTTCCACTTTTAGTGTGTAAGCAATTTAAAAAAACTGTAAGATAACATAAAATAATATGTATTATATAAATGTTCTAAAAATATATTCAAACTAAATAGGTTTTATAGAATAAAGTGATATATGTCATTAATTTATCAAATTAATTTAAAAGGAAATAATGCACTTGGACACAAAAATATGCACATAATGTCATTGACAAATATATATTATGAAGTGTGTGCGTGTGTGTGTGCGTGCGTGCGTGTGTTTGTGATTTATGAGGACAGAAATTTGTATAATGACATGGGTACTGGTATTACAACGTGAACGTGATTTATGTGGACAAGTCTAAACGTACTAGACATTACTACATACTACATTAAAAATGTAAAAATGCATAAAGTTTTCTACATATAGTCGGGTGGATGGGGACAAAAATAGAATTCCGTCTGAAGCACTGATCCATTAGTAAAAAACAAAACAAAAAAACAGCTTTAAAAAGGTCACACTCACTCTTTAAGAACTCTGTGCCAAAATCTATGTGCCCATATCCTAAGAGAAATATGATCATAATTCTGCTGTATACCAGTAATTAATTATACAGAGTAATGGACCTGCTCAGCTCTGGATCGGCTTGCTCTGCCACTCATGGCCAATTTCCTTAATTAGCCGTCCGCTGAAAATGTAAGCACAGTGTGTGAAATATATCTTCAATAAAATTGTGTCTTTTGTAGGGTCTTGCTCGACTGAAGGGCGGGAATGTTGTAGACAGAGTGTGCCGCCATAAGATTTAAGAGCAGGGATTTACTAGGCTTTTCAATCTCAGCTTGTCTGTGCTGTTCTAAGAATGACCTTGCTGCTGTGAGTAGACTATAGTGTGACTGTCACTTCCTTTAATGTGGAGTGAGTTCTACCGGATTGAGATTCCTCACAGCAGCTGAGATGACATGGGGTGGTGAAGAATGGCTCCCTAAGAGCCACGTGTCTCATATTTTCATGCACTTAGGAGATACTGACAGCTAAACATTGCACATATTTAGTTCCAGCATTTATAAATGGC
This sequence comes from Rhinichthys klamathensis goyatoka, assembly GCF_029890125.1. Lineage (NCBI taxonomy): Eukaryota > Metazoa > Chordata > Actinopteri > Cypriniformes > Leuciscidae > Rhinichthys > Rhinichthys klamathensis. The sequence goes on from NW_026606800.1 coordinate 8,569,929, forward strand.
TTGATGCCTTCTGTCAACAGGAAGTTGAGTGTCCAGTTTATTTATGTTCTCCTTCTCTAATTTTCATCTTTATTTAGCAAACAGGGTGGCATAGCAGCATGTACCGTGTCTTTAATGTGGTTGTGGCACTCCGCCATCTTCCCACTAACATACACTTAACTCTCTCAACATAACTCACTTTTTCATTGATTTCAGTCAGAGGCTGCTATTTGCTAAATCCGTGTTGTTTTAAGTGGTTATTCCAATGTCACATGAATACTACGAATTAGGAATGTTTTAGGATAGAATTATGTCTAGGGTGTGACGTTAAAATCTGTTGGAGAAATGACACACAAGGTATGTCGCACCTGCCTGTTGTGCTGATCAGGACCTGGATTCAAATCTAGCCTGGGCCAATAATTGTACTATGTATAAGTAATTAAATGAATACCTCACTAAGGAGATATCTAGAAATATGAGCTTTTGATGCCAAGGGCCCCTCAAATATCGATCCTCTAGTAAGAGGCCCCATTCTTATATATTTTACATCTGCAGCTCAACCTTGCAAAGATCGAGCTCCTTGTAATAACTGCAGACCCATCAGTTGACCATAACATCACTGTGTAACTGGGGTCCACAACACTAACGCCAACCAGGATAGCAAGCAACTTGGGGGTTGTGTTTGATGATTTGATGATAGTTTTTCCACCCAAATTTCAACAACGGCCAGGTCGTGCAGGTTTGCTCTTTTCAAAATCAGGAAAATCAGACCCTTTCCTTTAGAGTATGCAACACAACTTCTTGTCCAAGTTCTTGTTATCTTAAGACTACTGCAACGCTCTACTGGCAAGTCTTCCTGTCAGCGCGACTAAGTCCCTACAGATGATCCAGGATGCAAGTCTGGTCTTCAACCAGGCTAAGAGAATCCATGTCGCACCCATCCTGGTCTCACTCCACTGGCTCCTACTGTAGTTACGCCCAGAATCAAATTTAAGGCTTTATCGGTCGCTTTAGTGAATGTGATTTCACCAAGTACAACATTACAATCCACCAATCAGATTTGAGGGACAAATTTACAATCTATGTCAAGTTGGTGCTTATATTCACCAATTATTTTCCTCCGGCGAGGGTTAGGAGGACTAAATTTTCAGACAGTAATGTTGTTCCGAGAATCAACAAAATAGGTTGAACCAGGAACATCATGTCTTACTTGGCGGTGACCCACTGGCTTTCTGAACTACCACTGGAACAGCACCTGCTACCTCAATTCTACAAGTTTTTACTTCCTCCATCCAGCTAAGGTCACTGAATGAGCGACGTCTTGTTGTTCCTTTACAACAAGGCAAAATAACGTTTTCTAGTGGAATGTGCTGCCAACCTCCATCCAAACTTCTGTGGCCAGCACTTCTTTCAAGAAGCAGCTGAAGACACACCTCTTTCACAAGCACTTAACTCACTCACCACCCTTAAACCAATGCACTGTGTACACACACACACACACGTTGTTGTTTTTTAATGTTTTATGGGGGCATTCTGTTGACATAATGATTTTTATACTGTACAAACTGTATATTCTATCCCCTTAACCCTACCCTAACCCTATACCCTCCTCACAAGAACAAGGATTTGGGATATTGCCATTTTGCGATGACATTTTGCCATTTTGCGATGACATTACATAAAAGCATCTGCTAACCCTAGCACCATATTGCAGCCCTTCGGTTGTTTAAACCCATGAAAGGAGAGTAGATCTACTAAGATGGATCACCAAAGTATGGTGAGTACTTGTAAAAGTTCCTTTTGTGAAGAAATAGCTTTATTCTAAAAGAAAAATACTACAGTACTTTTAAATACCATTTGTGCTTTTTTGCCATCGTGTGAAAGAAGGTAGACTCTTCCGCCCTGTCATTTTTCCACTTATCCACTCTAAACCACTAAATCACAGCATGTCTTTTGGTACATTTACCCTTGGTGGATCTGCAAATTTAAACAGTCATATTTATTTTTTCATTAGATTCCAGTTATTTACATTCCACCCTCCTCAGGGAGGGACTGCGCATAAACTACAAATATTGATTAGCTCACACCTGTTTGTCTTTTAAAAAATAAACACTTGTACTTCCACAAACTTTCTAAAGGTCAAGCACAATGACCTTTGAAAAATAGATGTTTTGTAATAAATTGAGAATGCAATCTTTTTTTTTTTTTTTACTTTTTGTGTAAGTTGTAGTAGTTTGTGTGTAATGGTTGATTTTACCTCCTAGAACTTCTAAAAGGGAAACTTATTTTTAGAAGCTGACAAGTGGTGGGCTTTAAGATTCCAAAATGTGCCTGATGTGGGAGGTGCGGGCTGACTATGTGCTCGGGTTACAATATAGTGTGCAACTCAATACTGATCCATGTGCAATTGAGATTTTGGATGCCGTCAGCTGCATGGAACATATTCTTATTTCTTCGTTGTGCTCAACGGGACAACAACACAGTGTTTGAGAATTATAGAGGTGCATTTCACTGTTATTTACAGACACTGATATGCGGCCTGTATTCCTCATTTTAGCAATGCCGTGTTGTGTGATGCTGATTTAGTTGTGCTAGTGGGGTCTGTGATTACTGGCTATTAGGACCGGGTGCTCTTTTTTTCTCCACCCACATGCCAGATCTAAGCCATATCTCAGCGTCCAGCCATCAGTTGGCCTACACACAAACACAAAAGCCTTTTCATGTGGGCAAAAACACATTCAATGCATTAATTCACTCAGATAGAATGAATAACACCCACACACTAACACACCCACATCTATGTCAGTCCATCTCTTCCAGTAGCCAACAAATGAGTGGCCAACACCCCGGGGCAAAATTCAAACCCTCTAGTGACACATCATTCAAACTCCCACTGAGAGAAGGATGGTGGTTCACTATTGTTTAAAGGGGTCATATAATGGTACATGCACTTTTACAAGTTGATTGTACTGAAATGTGTGTTGGCAGTGCCTGTACACAACCATCATATAATGATAAAAATCCATCCAGTGTTTTTGTTTTAATCTCCTTTAGGGCTGTCACGATGTTAGATTTTTCACACCACGGTTATTGTGGCCAAAATAATTCACGATATCGATATATCGCGATATCTATAGAAACCTTGGGGGGGGGGAAATGTCAAATCAGTCAAATTACTTTTTACTTTGTTTATTTAATTTTTCTTTTTTGTGCATTTTTACGTCTTGCGTTCTTATCTTTGAATGCACATTTTTGTGAAGTAAGACAAGCATGTGAAGTATATCTGGTTTCAAACTGGAGCGAAACACTGTCGAATGTTTCCTGAAGAACTGAAAAGCTCTTAAACCTATTGTTGCGCTTGCGCCGGTGCAAGTCATGCAGATTTGAACTAAACAAATCAAGTGCAAATACAAAAATACACAAATAAGACGAGTAAAGAAAACGGGGTACTTAATAATTTAAACATATGAAAACAAAAACCCGCTGTTAACAGGTGTCACATTTCCCATTCCATGACTAGTAAAATAATCGCAATTTACTCTCTGTAAAATAGCGTAATCCGCAGGGTGATGGACACGGAGATGGGTAAAAAGGTTGGTGGCTACACATTCTGCAGATTGGGCTTAAGGGGGTCGCAGACCGGACGAGAAGCGCAGCTCCGCGCCGCGTCGTGTGTAGCACACCTGACGCGCACTTTCTCAGTTCATGGCCAGCAATATTGTTATGTTTAAGGACATTATGAAATTAAGATCATGTCTGTACTTTGTTATGATTGTACTGTACAATTAAATACAATCGTTGCTAAGTCTGCAGTCTGAACACTTTACCTCAGTCAGAGCGCATCCGTTAACTGAATGATTGAGAATCTCACCTGAAAATCCGAGCCATTGCTAGGCGTCGCGGACAGACGCCGAATGGTGCCGGTGGTGTGTGTAAACTCCTAGAAAATAATGTGTTCGAATTTTAAAGAATTCTCTGCGCTTCTCGTCCGGTGTGCGACCCCCTTTAAAGTGCTGTTTTCTTTGAAGCCGAAGAACTCCCATACCAGAGTGGCTGCGCGGGCGCGCGCTGCGTCTTCTTCTCATTTGATAGATGTCGCGGGTGCAATACTGCCACCTCAACTGGCGCTGGAGTATACGTGTCATGTTATCATAAAAGTCCTATTCATTTTAAACATCGTGGTTATCGCCAATACCGGTATATTGCCACACTCTAAATTAACACGATGTCGATATTTCAAGCTTTGAATATCACGATTATCGTCAATACCGGTATATTGCGACACCCCTAATCTCCTTATATGTTTTCCCCTGCCTCAAATTGAGCCGTTCGTTTTTGTGACGTCAATAAAACGGACGCCCCACCCACGATTGTTGATTGACTGGAGTGTTTCAACACAGACCCGCCCTCGCTCGTGAGAGCTGTCAATCATAGTCTGCGCGGACCGGCGCGGTCATTGTTGAAATGCTGGAGCACTGTCTATGAGCAGAATGGCGTCTAAGCGATTGTGGTGTTCTGTTCTTGGGTGTAATAACGAACACAGCAGTCATTTTAATGTTCCCATATCCGAACCGCTGAAGACGCAGTGGCTGAGTTTGTTTTCGAAAGGAATATTCCCCACGAGCAACGTCAATGCTCTCATGTTTGCGCAAATCATTTCACACCAGACTGCTTTATAAACGAGGATCAGTATAAAGCTGGATTTGCTAAGAAGCTGCTCGAATAAAGGAAGAAGCTGCCATGAATAAAGGATCGGTACCAGATATTCGTGTTCCTGCAGAATCTCCAGAAGAACTGAAGTGAGTGTAACGTTTTATTAAACTTTATATTAATATTTATATCTTTGCAAATCGCTAGCTGCACACTTTACAATGAATGCGGCTAAGGTTTACACTCAGGGTACATTACGGCATGTTTTCTATGTACGACGTTCTCAATATAATTCATAATCCCACGTTTATACTGAACAACGCGTTATGGTTATTGTGTTATTGTGTTACAAACGGTGTACGCACAGAACAGAGAGGCGGGGTGAGCAAAGCTCATTATCATTTAAAGTCATATGCACTGAAACGGCGTGCTGAAAACAGAGCTGTTTTTGACCAGGTAAAATAAGTGTTTTCTTACAATACTAATGAGAATTTTTAATTAAAGTATATTACAAACTTTTAATTTAGACCCTAAAGAATCATATTAGCTTGTACAAAAATGGCATTATATGACCCCTTTAATGGGCAAGTTAGATAAAAAAACATCTAGGGAGAGAAAAAGTACAGGTAAGTTCATAGATGTATACCTGTACAGTACAGGATCAGAGTGAACTATTTAAAGGGTAACTAAACTGGCAATATTTGAAAACCTGAAGAGGGCAACACTCAGACGTTTTTACACCATAGAATTAAAACACTTTATACCCAAATGTCAAAAGAATTACTTGAATCAATGAACAGCATTAATAAAGCCTCAGTCTTACAGACCATTACATAAAAAAAGTTGTTTTAGGGTTTAGTTACCCTGTAAAGGGGTGGTATAATGCCCCTTTTTACAATATGTAATATATATTTTGTCCCCAGAGTCTGTATGTGAAGGTTTAACTCAAAATACCCCACAGATACTTTTTTTTACAGTATGTTAAAATTGTCCTTTTTGAAGGTTAGTAAAAACACATTGTTTCGTGTGTGTCCCTTTAAATGCAAATGAGCTGCTGCTCCCGGCACAGAGGGCGGAGCTTCAAGACCTTGTTTGTGTTAGCAGCTCCGATTACCTCAAGCAGACATGCACTAAAATGTCAGAAACTGTTCTGCCTTTTATGTTTAAACTGGAGTCGGACAATGATGGAGAGATTCAAGAAGAAGTGACAACATGTAGAATGCAACAGGACGTTTCTGAATGGTTAGTTGATGACTATGTTGCTGATATGGAGTTAACTATCTTCAATTAGCATATTCTGTCATGATAATCTATAAAATCGCTCCTGTGGAAACTAGATACCTACAGTGACATGCTATTGCGTTTGTGTTACATACTGTATTGCATGTGAAAAGACGGATGCGACAGCTTGAGCAGACTCACAAATGTGCTCTACAACTCTTCCTCTTCTCAACATGGATGGGTTCCCACTCCCAGGGGGCGGGGTTTATATAAATTTTAGGGTTAGTGATGTCCCTACCAAGGGGGTAATCCATCGACCGGAAGTTGAAGCCGGCCGGGTGCCGCCATGTTGTAGCAGAACTTCACTTGCGTTAGCATTTCCATTGACTCCCATTCATTTTGGCGTCACTTTGACAGCGAATAACTTTACATCTGAGGCGTTTAAAGACTCCATTTGTCCATTATTTATTTCTAAAGAAACACGACAATGTATAAAGTGCTCCATTACCTTCTATGTTACATTATGGCCCCGTAGAAACAGTTTTAGTAAAAATAGGCTAACGATTGCGTCATAACCACTCAACTCTCTGTCGCGCTGTACAGAAATTACCGTACAGACAGGAGAAGCTCGCAGGCAATCGGGGGGACGTCCCGTCAAGGGAGAAGCCCGTAGATAATGAGTCAAGTCAAGTCACCTTTATTTATATAGCGCTTTTTACAATACAGATTGTATCAAAGCGCTTCACAGTGATAACATGAAAACAATATAACAAAGTTTGTTTCTAAAAGAAATTGCGTCAACGTCCACCTTAAGTAAGGCAGATCAATAATATTATTGAATATTAAATGTCCCCAACTAAGCAAGCCAAAAGCCAAGGCAACAGTGGCAAGGAACCAAAACTCCATCAGGTGACAGAATGGAGAAAAAAACCTTGGGAGAAACCAGACTCAGTCGGGGGGCCAGTTCTCCTCTGGCCAACGGAGGAACAGTGCATGATTCGGGCAGCATTACAAGTCATGAGTCCATAAAAGCAACGGAATACTTACTCCTGCTCACTCACGCCAAAGAACTCTTTGCTCAAGTTCCCCGTCTCTGCAAGATTAACGTTGGCAATTTTCACGCACAGCTACTAGAAGATTAACGTCTGTCAGACAGGTTGCTCACGTCATCAAGCTTAGTTTGAGTCGGTTTGAGTCTGCGCGTCAGGAACGGAAGTGCTCAGAAATCGCTAAAAATGGGCTTCAACTGTCTCAACTGAGTTCCAATGAGATGGCTCTGTCCATTTCTTATACTGTCTATGGTCCCTACCAGCCTTTGTTGTAGTACTTAAAAACGATTTCTTTAAAAGCAAATATCTTCCTTTGCTTTGAACTTTGAGCATTGTAACTTTGCAGATGTTGTTTAGGCTCAAACAGCAACATTGCACAATATCTAAAGTTAGAAAAGTGAAATCATAATCAACCACCCCTTTAAAAAAAATGGATGTATCTGAAACATTAAATTGTAATAGCAAGGTTTTAGACATAAACTAGCATAGTAGCATGCACATTCAGTCACCACAGTAAAAACATATATCGTTTGGTTTTGCTTTTAGTTTTGAACTATTTCCATTGGTCAAGCTAAATAATAATAATAATAATTTAAACAATCAGTTGATGTTGTTTAATGCCAAATGGCTACAGAAATAAGTACAACCTCGCTGAGGAGAATGGTTTGATGTGGAAAGAAAAGTAAAACAGATAATCATTTTATTTTGAAGACCATTAAAACGTGTGATGTTTATGATGTTACAAAAATGTAAACAAATTTAACGGTTGTTTATTGCCTCAGAGTAGTATACACTATTGCATTATAAAGTCATAGTCGTTTTTCTTCCTTCAGACTTGTTCAGTTAAGCGACCAGTCAGTAATTACTGCAATATATTGTCAGAGACAAAGAGTCTTTAATCTTTTGATGTGAATAAGATTTAAATTATAGATTTTTGCTCTTTTTTTGGCAAATCGTTTTAGTTTGAATTATATGTTAATTACAAGTATGTTCAACCTTTTCATTTACTTCTGCATTGTTTTACTTTAATGTTCCTTAAATGTTAATGAATTAATAAATAAGTTGTATTTACCATTAGTAACTAATCATTTATTTTATTCTTTTCTGAACAGACTTGGAGTTGAGACTTGGAGTTTATAGATAGATAGATTAGATAGATAGATAGATAGATAGATAGATAGATAGATAGATAGATAGATAGATAGATAGATAGATAGATAGATAGATAGATAGATATATAGATATATAGATAGATAGATATCGAGCTTCGCCCGTTTCCAGGCTGTAATCACAGCGAACTGTTTATATTGATGGATCTACTTTTTCTTGCGTTTGTGGGCAGGTTGGACTTTTGACACGTTGCTGTTTCACCAAGTAACGGGATATATGTGTCACTTTGTGAGGCGCTCACAGCAGCACTGTTACACACCGAGCTGTTGTCAGCCGAAGCCATTTTTCCAGCCTCCGAACACTCCTGCGCTTCCTCCTTCGCGCGTAACGCCATGAGTTCAATCTCATGTTTGGCAGCGGTTTCAAGTACACGCTGCTTACTGTAAACAATGACGAAGTTGTTAATAATCGGGTGGATTGGCAATGCAATGGCTATTACGCCACACAGAAAACTGACAGCGGCGTTACACCTGCCCAGAGTGGTTTTAGGGTAGATGTCTCCATACCCCACAGTAGTCATAGTAATGATGGCCCACCAGAAGGACTGTGGGATGCTGGTGAACATAGTCTCTGGGTGGCTCTGCTCCATTGTGTATCCCAGTGCTGAGAACAGGAAAATCCCCACGCTCATGTACATGAGCAGCAGACCCAGCTCTTTCAAGCTGCTTTTGAGCGCGAAGGTGAGAGTTTGAAGACCGGATGAATGGCGCGCAAGTTTGAAGATGCGCGCAATGCGCATGATGCGCAACGCCTGCACTGCCTGTTGAACGTTGGCAAGCTCCATCATAGCAGTGCCCAAATGGGTAAGAATCAAAACTACGTAAAAAGGCATGATAGCTAGAAAATCTACTATATTCATGAAGGAAAACACAAACTGCAATTTGTTCGAAGAGGACACGAGGCGCAAAATATATTCCACGGTGAACCAGATGATGCAAGCCGTCTCGATGGACTCAAAGGTCGGGTGTTCCACCAGGTTTCCCTCAGCATCTTGCACTTGCAGCTCCGGGATGGTGCTAACACACATGACCACTGAGGAGAGCAGGATGAACGCGAACGACACAACAGCGATTACGCGCGCTGCTAAAGATGACTCTGGTTTCTCCATGAGCTTCCACAGGAACGCTTGGCACCTCTGGCCTCTAGTGACCGTTGCATCACCTTCCAGGTCGTCCAGGATAGTCTTGACCTTCTCTTCTATTTCCGCCAGCTCAGTCTCCACCTCATTTAAACTACTTCTGCAGCATTCATCCAGATACTCTGTGTCGATCACCCAATAGTCCATCTCTCTCATGAAGCACATGGGACAGATTCCTCGCTTCATGTGGATCTCTCCGTAGTAGTACAGCTCTAGGATGCATTTAAAAGCCTCTGGGTCTCTGTCGAAATAAAACTCTCGCTTTAAGTCGTCGTAGTCATCGCAGAGAGCAGAAAGATCTTCTCGTGTGGAATCCGTGGCTCGGTTCACCAGCTCAGCCAAACGCGTCTCGGGATATCGGTTCAGCACGTCCCCGTAAAGAATGTGCTTGACACCACCGATGTTCACAACAATCTCCGTTTCCTCGCTCGCCTCTGAGCCGTTACAGTCCGCGTAACGAGTCCTTGAGAACTCCCACATGTCATCTACAATCCCGTTTTAAACAAAACAAAAAATAACCATTTTTAATATAGAGGACCATAGGTTATAAAAAGTAACATGGTCCATTAGCGACATAGGAGAGACCGGTGCTAGACACTGCCACATACTTTTTTAAGCTGTGTGAATTTTTGAAAATCAGTTTTCACCGTTATGGACCTTTTTATGACATTCGCCAACAGCAGGGCATAGGCGAATATATTCTTCTTATATAACTTATATATTCAACTTATAAGTTGTCAGAATGAAACCTGTCATTCAAATTTATGACAACAAAAATTATAACAAAAAGAAAACTTAAATATCCAATCATTGTATGGGTAAAAAATATATTGTAAATCATGTTGTATTTAAAATTCAAATGACAACTTGCCCCGATCTGTCAAGTATGGGAAATGATAGCCTAGCCTACCAGAGAGAAGTTGTTTTCACTTGAAAATAGGGGTGTATTTCAGGTTGATTGGGACACTTTCCAAGTCATTTCACTGACAAGAAGTGTACACTCACCCTGAATTCAGCCTATTCCTTGATTATTCAGTCAAAAATACGATTAGCATTACAGCCGCGACAACTTCCACATGTGACAATTGACTAGTCCGGTTTCCCCTAAATGTAAATAGCCAAGAAAGAGGACAGAAACTAATTTTGCACACTTTAAGATGAAATAGTTTTTGTTTAAAGATGTTGTAAAATGGATGTTTTATCAAATAATTCAATACATTGTTTAAATATATTTAAATCATTAGCCTGTAATAAAACAAAAATCGTGTTTTTCGCATTAATAAGGTCTAGCGCGCTCCTCTTTATAAATTATGTTAAAGGTTCGGTTGTTATTAAACTTACTTGTTATATTTGGGGCAAAAGCTGTGAAGAAAGTCTCAAAAAGCTTCTGACTTCAGCTGCATGTCCGTGTGGAGAGCTGAATAAAATCCGAAAGAACGCAACATGATTGGTGAGAGGAGCAAAACGATTGTGTGTGTGTGTGTGTGCGCGCGCGTGCGGAGAAAGATAGAGCAGGCGTGATGGGAGGGGTGGAGAGAGTCATAATTTATGTTTTCTGATTGAAGGACATGAAAAGCCTGCTTCTCATGCAGTCATAAAACATAGGCCTACACACTCTTAAAGTGGTTAAAACTGGTAATTTTTTTTTTATATTATTTTGATTTGAGAGAAATGTTAATTCGCCAAAAAGTAATATTTTCTTGTGTCAAACACTGCTTTCTCCACTCAATACAAATAAGTGCACGCTAGAAAACATTTTAGAAATGTCTGCTTGTCCTTTGTGTCAACAGCATTCCCCCAGTTGTATACGCACACTTCACCTCGATCTTATGTTAAAATATCTCCCTCTAGTTTCGAAAAGGTGACACTGCAGAGAGTTGTGCCATGTGATAAAATTGGGGAAAGACTGACTAGCTTTTGCAGTCCATACGCTGCTCACATGTTTATCAAGTGTTCAAATGTTTTATTTCATCCCAAAACGTCAAAATACAATTTAAGTATGTTTAACAAATAGGATAGGTTTTAAGTTATTACAGTAAACCCTGCGTCACTCATGTTCTTCAGCTGGAGAAAAACATGCACTTGTTGTCAAAGTAATTTCAAACAAAAGATGGATCGCTTTAGCCACTGAATAATTTGGTAGATAGACAGATAGCCTACATACATAGATATAAATCACAGTGAACTATTGATCGGTTTTATTTCCGAAGTAGTTTATTATTTTGAAGTTGAAGAATCACTCTAGTTGCTCTTGAATTTTTAGATTGGTCTTTGGACACGGTTGCTGTTTCACCGAGTAACAAGCATAGGCCTACATCAGACCCCAAACTTTTGAACGGTAATGTATCTAAAGTGTTTAATCTGTGTCATAAAACAGATCACCTCATTCCTTTTTTCAAGCTTCTCTCTGTCTAATCTTGATGTCTCAGCCATTTCGTAAATTTGGTCTTGTGCCTGCTGAAGTTGTAGCTGTAATTACAGAATTGTCTTGAATCAGGATTGAAATACTTATACTCACAAAAAAAAAAAAGTTTAAAGGGGTTGGTATAATGCCCTTTTCATACGATGTAAAAAATAAGTCGTTGGTGTACCCAGAGTGTGTATGTGAAGTTGCTACCCCACAGATAATTTTATATAGCATGTTAAAATTGACACTTTGAGGAGACTGGATATAATGAGAGACCACCAGATCCATGCACACTGTGAAAAAAATGACGACAGGCAAAACAAATAGCGCCGAAAGTCTTAATGATCAATTGAAGTGGCAACATAATACCTAAGATGCCACACATAACACTGACAGCGGCGTTACATTTGCCTAGTGTGGTGTTAGGGTAAATGTCTCCATAACCCACTGACATGTAATTTACGGCCCACCAGAAGGACAGGGATGCTGGTGAACATAGATTCCCGGTGACTCTCCTCTATTATGTATCCCAACGCCGAGAACAGGAAAACCCATGACCACACAGTGATAAACGCGACCGACACAATTCCGATTACGTGCGCTGCTGAAGATGACTTTGGTTTCTCCATGAGCTGCCGCAAGGACGCTTGGCACCAGCAGTGACCGTCACATCATTATCGTTCATCGCGTTCAGGATGGCCTTGACCTTCTCTGCTATTTGTGCCAGCGTAGTTTCCACCTCATTTAAATGCGTTTTACAGCATTCATCCAGATGTTCCACTTCGATTCCCCAGTAGTCAATCTCTCTCTTGAAGTAAATGGGACAGATTCCTCGCTTCATATGAATTTTTTTTCTATTCACAATTTAACACATTACACACAACACAATTACAGAAAACACCAAGAAGAATACCGCTAAGCATACCGACAAGACACATAAAAAAAAAAAAGTAAAAAAAAAAAAGGGAAAGAAGAATCTACACAGTGGGTTATCCATTATTCCATTTAAGTTGATAATTGTATAGTCTCTATATAATTTAATACTAAGGCCCATGTGGTTTGGAACTCTTGCAGTCTTGAATGCTGTTTACTTGTAATTTCTTCAATGGGCAACAAATCTATTATCTGATCCAGCCATTGACCCAGTGTGGGTCCTGACTGGGAAATCCATGCAGTAAGTATGCATTTTTTAGCAAAATAATAAAACATTGTAAACACACATTTTTTTGTAAAGGGAAACTTATTTTCAATATCATAATTCAATAAATATAACAAAGGGCATAGCTCAAAAGTACAGTTACACATAGGCCTATATCTTGAATTACTTTATGAATCTTCTCCCAAAAAGAAAAAAATAGCTTTACAACACCAAAATAAATGCATGAATGTTCCTAATTCAATTCCACATTTTCTACACATAGGAGAGTTTTTATCATTAAATGTATTAAGCTTCACTGGAGTTATATATTTATACAGACATTTATAATTAGTTTCTTTAACTTTAATGTTCACAGTCAAGGGTAAGGTCAAATTGATACACAAAGTTAACCATTCTTTTTCGCCGAACTTCCTTTTAAGCTCTAATTCCCAATTTGTTCTCAAAGAAGAAAAATAATTCTGGGAGCTTTCTAACAGAATTTTATACAAATGAGAAATCTTCCCCTTAACCGAAGTAGCAGAAATAATACATTTTTCCAACTCTGTAGGATACAATCTAAGTTGTCCCTTTTTATGTAGAGATGTAATAATGTGACGAACCTCCAGATATTTAAAAAAAATCTGATATAAAAGGAATTTGATATTCAACACAAATAGCAGTAAACGATTTAATAGACTTAGAGTCTTCATCAAACATATGCACAAAAGTTTTCAGCCCATGAAGTGACCAGTTGTTAGGTGTATTTTTGATTCTACCTCTTATTAAAGGCTTTTCAGCCAAATTTAAACCATAAAACGATTATGAAGTTTAAAAAACATTTAAAAAAATATCAGAGATATTGTTTAGGCAAAATCTATACTTTTGACTCATGTCAACTTGACATTAATGAACAATACTGAAGGCAAACTTTTCAGATAAAACTTTGATTAGCTTGTCTGAATGTGAATGTTCAAATATAATGCCATTATGATAAAACCTACTTATGTTATCTGTGAATAAAGTCTCGAAAAGTGTCAAATAACCTGTTTTTTCATGAGAGTGTGCTGCTTTTCAACAGTTCTACAGCGCTAGACGTTGCGCTCGTCTTTTGAAATCCAAGTTTCATATAAAAACATATAGGGTAAGGTGTAGAAAGATGTGGGAAGATGACCCCCTTAAGAACAATGTTCATTTACTTTAAAATGGTAACATATTTAGATAAGTTAAGCATGCACGGGATGATGATGCATCAGCCAATGTGTTATTAAAGAAATAAAAACAAAATAAAACAAACATTTGCACATAGTTGCTACACAAAATGTAAAATTATACAAATTATTTTTAATTCCACTGGAATCACAGAAAAAAATATCCATCTGAAAGGTACATTTATTCTATGACTTGTACACAGGCCTATGAATATTTACATATATGGTTGCCCTTATTTTAATTTAATTTACGCCATAATAGCAACACTATGAATTCAATCTGAATTATTTCAATTAGCATATATAGGTTTTAATGAATAGCAACGATGTCTGAGATGTTCATCTAATTTATGGAATTATTGAATAATAGCCCCATAAATTAAAACGAATAATTACATTAAAATATAATAACACGTCACTTAGCCTACATTGTGGATTATACGCATACAGCGCTTTTTCTGTATTTAATTCTGAAACATCCCCCTCTAGTGGTGAAAAGTGATATTTGCAGTGCAGTAAATTGTATCACTTGACAAAACTCTCGTTACCTTTGCAATTCAGGCAACGCACTACTTACATAGTTAGCAATTCATGTTTCAAAATAAACATCTTCAGATTCTTGTGTTGAAAATGATTTATTTCTTACTCATACCTTGGAAAATAAAATCATTAAAAAAAAAAAAGACTATTTGCATCTATATGATGGAAAATAAGCATTTCAGCACTACAATGTAAATGTTCAAGCTCAAGTTATATCACGTGGGGAACTGCCTCATTCTGGCGGTCTGGGTCTCTGTCTCAGCACTAGCCTATCAGGAGAAATCAAGTAAGTTAGATGATTTGAAGCAAACAGCCAAACTGAAACTTAACATCATGTAACACACCCAGTCACCTTGGAGGATGTATAAAGATGCAGTAGCTGTCTGAGCTCAGTATTCTGTTGTTGTACATCCTGTGTTTCCACCAGAAGCTCAGCCCTTTCAGTCAGTGCAGTACTGAGGATAAAACATCCTTATTATTACTAATACAGGTTTAAGTCAAATTCAAGGTTTTGATTTGGGCGCTATATGCTGTATTGATTGACTATGAAATGCACACTTACTGGTACTTGTCGAGACCTGTTTCTAGAGCACTCCAGAGCTTGAGTTTGGACTCTGGCATGACATTAGCTATGCTTTCCCAGTATGATTCATCCTCTGAGTCATCTCTCATTTCCAAACCCAAAACACTGCTCTTCTGCGAGGCCTGGCCATCACTGGACACAATAGCATACAGCAGATTTCAGACATGTGTGATGACAGAAACTTTCAGGTTTGAAATGTAAGTGCACTGACTATGGTCTGCAGTATTGGGCTGTAAAGTCTTTCAGAGCCACTAGTAGGTCATTAGGATGGATGAGGTCAGAGGGTTCTTCAACTGATTCTCCCTGCTCACTGGTTGTCTCCTCTTCCTAACAAAAAGACAAAAGAGAAGTGGAACACGTTTAGTTTTGTTTCCAAAGTGGCACAGTGAGAGGTTGAACTCAGGTGATGGGATCCACTTTTACCTCCATCTGTTCCCTCTGCTCACCGCCATGTTGTTTGTAATCCATAAAGAACTCAGCCATTTTATACGCATCCACCTCACTCTCAATCCCTATTGCCTGTGTGCATAAAATACAGAAGAAATCAGCTTAGACTGTTTTTTCTCTTATTGAGTGGTTCTCTACTTTTTTGACTCCAAGGCCACCATGCGAAGGCCCTCCCATCTAAGCTGATGTACCTCTGGTACTTCTGCTGCTCACAAATATAGTGTTAGTTTGATTTTGTGATTTATTTATTTTTTGCATTTTAAATAAGATTATGTTAATATAGCTAAATTAAAAATAATTTAGTACAGGTATAATTGTACTTACCGAGAAAATGGCATCTAGCTTTATAAGGGACTGTTCATTCTTCTCCAGATGAGACAACAGCTTTAGAAGTTTACTCTCTACGAGAAACCCCTGAGAGAAAAAGAGAAATGATAAGATATCGGAATATTTTATAAATAAAAACGCATACCGGTACATACAATGGTGATTTTTTAAATAGAGGATTTTGAAAAGAAAAACATGTTTGTTGTAGTTTTAAAGGATAGATTATAATCACTTTAAAGCATTTATGGTGTCTCCTTACTTATTGTTCTTAACCTAAAAGTTACATCAACAAGAATTTCTCTATTTTGGGCCTGTTCCTTACCAGAATTTTTAACTTCCCTTCTGTTATAGATTTATAGTGTTTTAATTGTTAAAATTAGGAGTTTCTACTTAGCATTTTTTTCCTTAAAGGGATATTCACCCCAAAATTAAAATTAGCCCATGATTTACTCACCCTGAAGTCATCTTAGGTGTTTATGGTTAATAAAGGCCTTCTGAAGTGAAGCGATGCGTTCTTGTAAGAAAAATATCCATATTTACAACTTTTAAAACTAAAATAACTAGCTTCCACCAGACGGCCTACTCAAGTCGACTTATGCCAAAAGGGTAACACTTGACGATGTATGGTGTAGGATGTAGGAGTAGCGCAAGCTTTGACGCCTCTCGTGGTTCAAACAAACAGGGCTGGGCAACCGCATTCATCATTACATTCTGCGTCAAGTTCGAGTGTTACTCTTTTGGCGTAAATCGATGCGTATGGCCGTCTGCCGGAAGCTAGTTATTTTAGTCGATAAAGTTTTAAATATGTATATTTTTCTTACACGAACCCATCGCTTCACTTCAGAAGGCCTTTATGAACCCCCCTGGGCCGCGTGGAGCACTTTTATCATGAATGGATGTACTTTGATGGACTTCCAAAGACATACACCCATTCACTCCCATTATAAAGCTTATAAAGGAAGAGCCAGGACATTTTTTAATATAACTCTGATTGTATTCGTCTGAAAGAAGAATGTCATATACACCTAGGATGGCTTCAGGGTGATTTTTGGGTGAACCATCCCTTTAAGAACTCAAACCTTTTGTACACATGAGTCTTAAACAACATTGGACCCGATTGACTTCACAATATGGACAAAACATAATAAATTATAATAACATTATGTTTAAACATAATATCTTCTTTTGTGTTCCATACAAGAATGAAAGTCATACAGGTTTGGAATTACATGAGGGTGACCAAATCAAAATCACCATAAAATTAAAATGTATCATTCTTATTTCGTTATGGAATATTGCAGTATTTATTATGAATGATTTATCCGTGCACAACATTATTTCTTTTTTAATTCATATGTGCATAATCTTTAATAAAAAATAACTTCCCCTACCTCTTGCAACAACATCTCTTTTCTTATCTGATAATGTGTTTACTGGTCCGAGGGTGGGACAACCTGTCACTCACGTCACATGACATCACAGCAATAGCAAACCACAAGCATTCAACGATCCAATCAATTCCCCATGGACAAAATCAAGTCCCGCCCTACATTTTTTCTTGTTTTCTTGTTTCACTCTGATATATATACAATAGGGAAGACAAGACTGTCGCAACTTGTGCTTCATGCCAACTTTGAGGCCATGATAAGATCCTGTAAAGTTTTAAATATGTATATTTTTTCCCTAATTGTATTGTAGGATATGCAATATATGTTTAAACACAGACATTTTTCAAGATTTCAAGACAGCCAAAAGTGTCTTAACTAAAGAATCAGCCACAAACATACACTCACCATTTCATCACATAGCAGCTCCAGAATTCTCTTCACTGTTCTCCTGTTAACTCCACCTCCAGTGTTCTCCAGGCCCTCAGATTCCTCCACTAAATGTCCTCTTGTTTCGTCTTGCAGGATATCTGCAGCAGTCTGTGTGGCCGTCCTTCTGGTCTGCTGTTTGATCGGGCCGGAGCGCTCCATGAAGGGGACCAGAGGAGACACCCAAGCCAGACCCAACTGCTGCTCGTGAATAATTCGGTCAGTCTCCAGTGCCCTGTGTGCCAGGGCCTTAACCTCATCTTCACATATCAACCATAACTTCTCAAAATGCTCGGCATCGAGCGCTGCAAAGTGCCTGCCCACACACACAAACACAAGGAATGACCAGGGACTGTCTGAATGTGTTTCTAGATCATGATGTGAGTAAGTTTGCTCACCTTGCTTTCTCCTGCATGTCTTTGTTCTGCTGTTTGATGCGGGCATAGTCATTGCTCACTGATTGGTTTTCTGCTTTTGACTGCTTCCCCTGAATGCCGCATTTAGACTTTAGGTTGTTAACAACATCCTGCATTCTGAAAAATTCAGATAAGTTCTAAATACAAGTCAAGAATATTACTCATCAGTATTCTTGACTCTTTTCCTGCAATGGGGTGAGATTACCAGAATCACAGTTATTATGGATCTAATTTTTCGTTCTATCAAAAAGTGTTTTGAAGTAACCTATGCTTTGGGTGGTAAGTTTTATTCAAGTCAAAAATAAAATAAAATTTGACTGAATCTACCTTACTACATTAGGAAAGTCATTTTTAAAGGGTTAGATCAGGGTTTCACTTTTTACAGTGTCGCTTTACCTTTAAGAATTTGGTAATGGTTCTTGCTGAGCTCATTTTATTGCACAAGAATGTAAGGCATTACAGTGAAACCTAAATGGGCAGATAATGGGGTTTATCTTGGGTTTTGCTGTACTAAAAAAAATATATCTGCACTTATTTGATGAAAAATACAGTGAAATAAGTAATATTTTGACATTTGATTACAATTTAAAATAACTGTTTTATACTTTAAAATGTAATGTATTCCTCAGATTGCAAAGACAAAATTTTCAGCATCATTACTCCAATCGTCAGTGTCACATGATCCTTCAGAAAACATTATATTGATTTGGAGCTCAAGAAACATTTCTTATTATTATCGATGTTGAAAACAGTTTTGCTGCTTAAACGATGATACTTTTTAGGATTCTTTGAAAAATAGAACAGCATTTATTTGGCATTCATTTTTTTTTTTTTTTTTAACAATGTAAACTAAAGGTCTTTACTGTCACTAAAGTAAAGTGACAGTGACTTTACTGTCACGGTTACTGTCACTTTTAAACAAAGTATTTCAAAAAACAAAACAAAAAATTCTTTCTGACCCCAAACTTTTGAATGGTAGTGTACTAAGATTAACCTGTAAAACTTTTAATACCTAATGATTTTCCTCTTCAATTGGGATTTTAAAATGGTGTTCTCTTCCTCTCTTTTCTCTAGCCGCTCAAATTTGTAATGAAGTGATTCTTCTTTCCGATGGTATTTGGCCTTTATCTCTTGTACCTTCGTCCTTAAATTCTGCACACACACAGATACACACAAAATCCGAGTTTTATTTGTACTTATAGCATTACTGTATCTAATATATAGTTACATCTAAGCAGTATACAGTAACACTCTTATTGTAATTAAATCCATATCAAATTCACCTGTACTTCTATATCCAATCTGATTTCGTCTATGTTGTATTCTTCAGCTGTCTTAACCCTTAGTTTCTGCAGCAAGTCCTCATACTCCTCACGGAGATTTAAACCTTTCATCTTGTTCCTCAGCTGCAGAGAAAGATGCATCTGTAGTCTAAAAGGTTTCAATCAAAGGTATTTACATTCATATTGGTTTCAATCAATAGAACTTATCCCTGATTTACTCCCTTGTGCATGTGTGTGTTACATGCTGTACCTCTTTCTCACTACGTTCCTTCATCTGATGCTCCCATTTCTTCCTGTGTTTGGTTAGCAACGTTCTCCTCTCCTCATCAAACGAGTTCTTTAATGTTCACAGAAAAGAAACGTTATATGACTGAAAATAGTATGCATTCATATTTATTCCATTATGTATGTTGTAATTGCTCGTTCATTATTAAACCAAACATATCAGAAGAAAATAATGAAGGATGGAATAAAGACTTGTATCTGCAAAAATGGCCTCCAGCCTGCAGGGGGCAGTACTACACCTCAATCAGCTGCAGGTCCTCCTGGTATGACTTTTTTAGACTTGAGACCTGTTCTTCCATCCTCTCAGTCAGCAGGTCTATGTCATTAGCCTGTCTTTTCAGGTCCTTCACATAGCGATCATCACTTGCCTTCAGCTCCTACACACACACACACACACACACACACACAAACACAAAACACTCTTAATTACTCTTGATTTTGAGTCTATATGTTTCTTGATGCATTTGTTGCACGTTGAAGTGTGTGTGTGTTCACCTGCTGTTGCTCACTGATCAGTTTGTTCTTGTCCGCTATAATCTGCTCACAGAGTTGTTGCTGGTTGTTCATAGCATCTCTTAGATCTAGCGGGGTCTGTTTCATTTTAGCATCTGTCCATTTGCGAGTGATCTCCTCAAACTTTTCCTGACTGGATTTGGCCTCGTTTTCTACATTTTCTCTCCTTCACAGAATCAAATGATTTTTATTGTGAATACAAATGTCACAGAGGTACAATTTCAAAGAATTATTGTCATATTGTTTGTTTCTCCCTGTGTAAAATCATTTTAGTGATATTGTCTATGGAGACAAAAAAGTGTTTTATTGCATGTACCTCAGTCGACATGCCTCCTCTTGTTCTTTTCTCCTGTCAGACTCTCTGGCGTCTGCAGCAACCTGAATATTGGTCACCATCTCTAGACCATCACTTTTTAATTTTGCCATGTGCTGCAAAAAGAGGAGAGGACAGTATCCTGAAAACCGGATTTAACTTACCTCTTACACTATGTGCACAATATTCAGTACTACAGTATTTCAAATCTACAATACTCTCTTGTGTGATATTTCTTAATTATCATCCCAGTTAGGCTATTGCATTTTTGTATGATAATACCAATTATCTGAAGTCTGAACAGACCATCATTAAACAGAATATTGCCATATATATATATATATATATATATATATATATATATATACATATATATTTTTATATACATATAATATTATATAAATTATTTTGTCCTTATATTAAATATATATAATGACCCTTTCCCTTTGCTCCACTTCCTTCTGACTTTTCCGTGTTTCTTCTTTAATATCCCCATTTCCCTGGGAATCTTCACCAAGCTGTTGGCTGCAAAAAATAAAATAAAATAAAAAATACGATGTGTCATTAAACCAGAATAAGTTACTTAAATGTCTAAAAAGTAGATGTTTACTGAAAAATAGTTGAGCAAATGAATAATGATGAATGTCTAACTGTTACCGTGTTTTGGCCTCATTTCGTGCGGCTATGCGGATGCGACGGGCAGTTATTCTCTCCTCTTGGTTTGTAGACTCAACAGATGGCCCAGGTTCGTCTGCCTCATCCCCTGCATAAAGTTCGGGTTGGCTCATGTTCCGCTGCTTTAATAACCACTAGTAAGGAAATTAAAACATGAAGAGAGGGCGAAAGAGAGAAGACTGCGATGAATGCGCCAGTATTGTTTACAATAGCGTTGCTATGATACAGCGGAAGTGGCTGCAACCATAGACATTAAAAGAAAGACAACACATTTACAATTGTCCGCACATGCTAAAATTAGCTGCATGTATTAAACCAGTTTTCAATGTCAATCGTTTTACTATTTACATGTTCATGCCCAAAATGCTTAATTAATATTCAAAGAAGTTGACTGTCATTCTCCTCTGCGTGCGGTTCTGATCTATATGGTTCTGATCGTAGGCACCTTGCGAGTATTCATTCATTCAACTATTTTAAAAAGACAGAAATAAAGCACCAATGCACACAAGAAATACTTTTTATTAGTCAAATTCATTAAAAAATGTGAACTCAACAGGTATAGAATATAAGTAGGCTAAGAGAAAAATGCTGACATAGGACTGCTGCAGGTTAGTGAATAAATATATATTTATTATTCAGAATGTAACAGTTGGAAAGAAAATATATTTATAGGAACATTTCAGCAGGCTCAAGATTCATTGTTTTAATCAATTGGCATCCATAAAACGTAGTGATAATCTGCATTCTCATGTAAGGACGTGCGATGAACCATAGACGAACACTCTAACCGGAAACTCCCGATATGTAATAAGTAGAACGCGGAAGTAGTTGTGCAAGTAGTGCATTGTCCGCACATGCTAAAATTAGCTGCATGTATTAAACCATTTTATTTTCTCATTGCACAGCAAAAACAAAAAAATTAAGTGCAGTTGAGTAAAAATTACCTATTCCAAAAATATGGGACAAATATATCTGGGAGAATATATATACACTCACCGGCCACTTTATTAGGTACCCCATGCTAGTAACGGGTTGGACCCCCTTTTGCCTTCAGAACTGCCTCAATTCTTCGTGGCATAGATTCAACAAGGTGCTGGAAGCATTCCTCAGGGAGTTTGGTCCATATTGACATGATGGCATCACACAGTTGCCGCAGATTTGTCGGCTGCACATCCATGATGCGAATCTCCCGTTCCACCACATCCCAAAGATGCTCTATTGGGTTGAGATCTGGTGACTGTGGAGGCCATTTTAGTACAGTGAACTCATTGTCATGTTCAAGAAACCAATTTGAAATGATTAGAGCTTTGTGACATGGTGGAAGTAGCCATCAGAGGATGGGTACATGGTGGCCATAAAGGGATGGACATGGTCAGAAACAATGCTCAGGTAGGCCGTGGCATTTAAACGATGCCCAATTGGCACTAAGGGGCCTAAAGTGTGCCAGGAAAACATCCCCCACACCATTACACCACCACCACCAGCCTGCACAGTGGTAACAAGGCATGATGGTTCCATGTTCTCATTCTGTTTACGCCAAATTCTGACTCTAACATCTGAATGTCTCAACAGAAATCGAGACTCATCAGACCAGGCAACATTTTTCCAGTCTTCAACTGTTCAATTTTGGTGAGCTCTTGCAAATTATAGCCTCTTTTTCCTATTTGTAGTGGAGATGAGTGGTACCCGGTGGAGTCTTCTGCTGTTGTAGCCCATCCGCCTCAAGGTTGTGTGTGTTGTGGCTTCACAAATGCTTTGCTGCATACCTCGGTTGTAACGAGTGGTTATTTCAGTCACTGTTGCCCTTCTATCAGCTCGAACCAGTCTGGCCATTCTCCTCTGACCTCTGGCATCAACAAGGCATTTCCGCCCACAGAACTGCCGCTCACTGGATGTTTTTTCTTTTTCGGACCATTCTCTGTAAACCCTAGAGATGGTTGTGCGTGAAAATCCAAGTAGATTAGCAGTTTCTGAAATACTCAGACCAGCCCTTCTGGCACCAACAATCATGCCACGTTCAAAGTCACTCAAATCACCTTTCTTCCCCATACTGATGCTCGGTTTGAACTGCAGGAGATTGTCTTGACCATGTCTACATGCCTAAATGCACTGAGTTGCCGCCATGTGATTGGCTGCTTAGAAATTAAGTGTTAACGAGCAGTTGGACAGGTGTACCTAATAAAGTGGCCGGTGAGTGTATAAATCTCTACACCCCTACGTCTACTCTTTGGTATTTTTTCATAATTTATGAATATTTATTTTATTATTGTGAATATTTATAATTGTATAATTTTGTTATGAATTATTTTTTATAATTTATGAAACTTAATATTGAAATGTTGTATATACAGTTCTGTATATATTTATACATGATTTGTATTTAAAATATATTCTATATTTCTAACTGATATATTTATTTTGCCATTTGTATATTATAAAAATAATTTTATATAATCAAATTTGTGAAATATGAAAGTAATACCAAACCGTTGCTTTCTGGTTATAATGGTGAGCGTATAAACGATTAAAAAAGAACGGAGGAGAGCTCAGGGTTTAAATACACAGAGGAAGCTAATTAACTAAAAACAGAACAGGTGTGTACTTTATAGGAAACCATGGAAACAAACTATGATCACACAGGCAAACAGGAATAGGGAAAACCAAACAAAGTGTACCTTTACATGACAAAAACGATGTACTAAAAACAGAGAAGTTTTATCTTTGTACAGATGACAATGTCAAAATTATCCCCATTCACACGGATCAGCGAAAACGAATCGGTTACCTAACGTAACCTCGGTTCTCTCTAGAAGAGGGAACGAGTATTGCGTAAGCTAGCTTACGCTGCGGGAAAGATTCATCTTTGCTGAGATATTGAAGCCAAAAAATTATTTCATAATTTGTATCCATTGACAACGCAGTTCCTCTGCGGCAGACCTAGAGCAGGCTAGCTAGCAGCTCATTGGTTCGCTCAGAGAGAACTGCTTAAGCCTATGGGAGAGCGGGGCTGAACCCGCTTCCAATGAGAGGCGCCCGCGCGCTCATTGCGTCATGGCCCGCCAGAATGGGTGTGGCTATGGTGTATAAAACAGTCTCTCCCAGGCTTATATGTTGATTTATTTCAGCGTGAAGCGAAACGCTAGTAGCGCAAGCACGGCCGGGAACGCAATACTCGTTCCCTCTTCTAGAGAGAACCGAGGTTACGTTAGGTAACCGATTCGTTCTCTTACGAGAGGTTCTCTCGTATTGCGTAAGCTAGCTTACGCTGCGGGAACACCTGGTCAACGCCGTGCGCGCTATGAATCCACTCATGAATCCCAGGGTGATACCGGGGATTTTTAACGTGGAGTGAATGTATTATGAGGCCGGCAGAGCGGGCACATGAAGTGTATACATAAGCATGTATGAGGCCGGCAAAGCGGGCACATGAAGTGTATAAGCATTTAAGGAGAGCACAAGGGGCGAACCGGTTGTGTGAGGGACTCCCAGTAATGCAGCTTCTTAGGGAGCTGGTCGTTAGACAGCTAGTAATTTTGCCTGCAAGGCGGGAACTTCCAAGTTGTAAAATCTGACAAAAGTGGACGGGGAGGCCCATCCCGCGGCCACACAAATGTCATGAATGGAAATTCCACAGGACCATGCCCACGATGAGGCCATGCCTCTAGTGGAGTGCGCCCTGATGCCCAGAGGGCAGGGCAGGCATTTAGATGCGTAAGCAGAGGCGATAGCGTCTACTATCCATCTAGACAGTGTCTGTTTAGAGGCGGCCAGACCTTTGGTGCGCCCCCCAAACGACACGAAAAGCTGCTCAGCGCGTCTGAACGCGGCAGCGCGCGTAGTGTACAATCTCAGAGCCCGCAACGGGCAGAGGAGATTGGCGTCGCGCTCACTATCGGATGAAGGCAGAGCCGATAGGGAAATAATCTGAGCCCTGAACGGGGTACCAATCGCCTTCGGGACATAGCCATGTCTAGGTTTGAGAATGACAACAGAATCATTCGGTCCAAACTCGAGACACGCGGCGCTGGATGAGAGCGCGTGAAGATCCCCCACGCGTTTTACTGAGGACAGAGCCGTCAGAAAAACGGTTTTGAGCGAGAGGTATTTTAGGTCCACAGACTCGAGCGGTTCGAACGGGGGTGCTTTCATAGCTTCGAGAACTATAGAAAGATCCCAGATAGGAACCGAAGGGGGGCGCGGAGGGTTCATCCTCTTAGCTCCCCTGAGGAAGCGGATGACTAACTCGTCTTTGCCCAGGGACTGAGCACGTCGGGATTCAGAGAACGCCACGACGGCTGCCACGTAAACCTTGAGAGTGGAGGGGGACCTGCCCTTGTCCAGCATCTCTTGAAGGAAAACAAGCAAAGACGGCACCTCGCATGACCGTGGGTCCAGATGTTTGTCGGTGCACCATTTTGAGAACACAGACCATTTAGACGCATAGAGCCTTCTCGTGGAAGGTGCTCTAGCCTGTATGATAGTGTTTCTTACTCCTTCTGGCAAATCGACGAATAGTCGTTGATCACCCATGCATGTAGCGCCCAGCGCCGTGGATGGGGGTGCCAGATCGTGCCGCGAGCTTGAGAGAGGAGATCTGCTCTGACTGGGATGGGCCACGGGGCTGTCTGTGACAGCTGAGTGAGCTCCGGAACCCAATTCTGACTCTCCCAACGCGGGGCTATGAGGAGCACCGAGTGGCGTGTGTCCCTGATCCTCTGAATTACCTGTGGTAGCAGAGCGATCGGAGGGAATGCATAGAGCGGGCGGCGAGGCCATTCCTGGGCTAGCGCGTCCTCGCTCCTTGAGAAAAATATTGGGCAGTGAGCGTTCTCTTCTGACGCGAAGAGGTCCACCTCTGCTCTGCCGAATAGCCGCCACAGTATTTGGACCGTTTGTGTGTTCAGGGACTATTCTCCTGAGGAGATGAGGTTCCTGGACAGTATGTCTGGACCGTCGTTCAGATGGCCCGGCACATGCGTCGCTCTGAGCGAGAGCAGGCGGCTCTGAGACCAAACTAAAATGCGGTGTGTCAGTAGGAAGAGATTCCTGGACCTGACACCGCCCTGACGGTTGAGATAGGAGACCACAGCCATGTTGTCCGAACGGATCAGGACGTGGTGTCCCCGAATGAGCGGGAGGAAGCGCGAAAGCGCGTTCTCGACCGCAAGCATTTCCAGACAGTTTATGTGTAAGGGGCTTTCCTGTGTCGACCAATGGCCGAAGGCCGGTGAGCCCTCGCAGACTG
Source organism: Rhinichthys klamathensis goyatoka (assembly GCF_029890125.1). Lineage (NCBI taxonomy): Eukaryota > Metazoa > Chordata > Actinopteri > Cypriniformes > Leuciscidae > Rhinichthys > Rhinichthys klamathensis. The sequence continues at coordinate 8,596,330 of NW_026606800.1, forward strand.
CACCCCAACCCGTGTTGGATGCATCTGTCGAGATGACTTTTCGGCGGGAAAAGGTCCCCATCGTGACGCCCTGTCGAAACCATTCTGCTACTGTCCATGGCTGCAGCGCCGTGAGACATGTCTGCGTAACTCTGATCAGCTGGCGGCCCGTGTTCCACGCGCGGTGGGGTACACGGCTGTTTAACCAAAGCTGAACGGATGCATGTGCAGAAGGCCCAGCTGAAGCACAGCGGAGGCTGAGGCCATGTAACCCAGCATCCTCTGAAAAGTTTTCAGAGGTGTGCGGGTGCCCATCTGAAACGAGGCGGCCAGTCGCTGTACACTGCGCGCGCGCTGTGTAGACAGGCGAGCCGTCATCGTGACCGAGTTCAAATCTATTCCTAGAAAGGAAATCGATTGACTGGGTTGAAGGGAGCTCTTTGTCCAGTTGACAGAGAGGCCCAGCGTTTTCAGATGGTCGAGGAGAACTGCGCGGTGCGACAGAAGCTCCGTCTGTGATTGGGCCAAAATCAGCCAGTCGTCCAGATAATTCAATATGCGCAGCCCCTGGCTCCGCAGGGGGGCGAGCGCCGTATCCATGCACTTCGTGAATGTGCGGGGCGCCAGGGATAAGCCGAACGGGAGAACGGCGTATTGATAAACATGACCTTCGAAGGCGAAACGTAAGAATGGCCTGTGACGGGGATTTATCTGGATCTGAAAATAGGCGTCTTTCAGGTCTAGAGAGATGAACCAGTCCCCCTGGCGCACCTGCGCGAGGAGTTTCCTGGTAGTGAGCATCTTGAACGGTCTCTTCATGAGCACTTTGTTCAAAGACCTGAGATCTAAAATCGGTCTGAGGCCGCCGTCTTTCTTGGGAACCAGAAAATAACGGCCGTAAAACCCCGACTCGGTCATAGATGGTGGGACTCTCTCTATGGCGCCCTTTTGCAACAGCGTCGCAATTTCTGAGCGGAGCGTGCCGGCGGCCAGCGGGCTGACAGTAGATTCGAGCCGCGCGCGCGCACGAGGCGGGCGGCGGCGAAACTGTAGCAGATAGCCGTTCTTTATAATGCTTAGCACCCACGGGGAAATGCCTGGAATGGCTTCCCACGCTTTGGAGCATGCGGCTAGTGGCCGAATGGCTATATCGCCCTGATTGCTGCACATAGCGGGCTGGACACAGTGTGTGGGCGCGCTTTGAATGTGTGTGGCAACGGGATTTGCACTCAGAGAGGAGTCTATGGGCCGTGAAACAGAGCGAGCAGAGAGGGGACACGCGCACGAGCTCGTGGGCGTGTTTATGTTCTCTGATATTAGAGCGGGCTGTGCCCGTTTCATGTGATGGGGCTCTGATAGAGACACGGGATATGTTATGCTTGTGTGTATGGGTGAGCACATGATTGTGGGCACATTTTCTACACAACTGGCAAATTTTCTCTTTTTGAGATTTCTCTGGGTAGCCGTAAAAACGGCTTTTTGTCGCTCGCAAGCGGGCTGGGACACCGGCTTGTTTGTGGCGGTCAACACTACAGCAGTCGGCGAAACAACGGGGACTGGCAGAGGGCGAAGCTTTGACGGCGGTCCGGCCGCAGCGGGAGAGCACCGTCGTTTTCTTAACTTTGCTAGGCAGACTTCTGATGATCAGGCTTCAGCGTGATCTTAGGTCGCGGGCCCCGTGGGGGCGGCGGTCTGCGGCGGCTGTCAGAGCGAGGGCGGCCGCCCTGTCTGCGCTGGGCTGTTTGAGTCTGCGGAGGGGGGCGCTGTGGTGGAGCTCTGGCAGGAGGCTCGCGAGAGCGGCCCGCGGAAGAGCTAGCGCGGCGGGGCAGAAACAAATTCATCGCCTGAGTAGCTTTCTGGACCTCGGAAAAGCGATCGACGATTCCCGTGACAGCAGATCCAAAAAGGCCCGTCGGGGAGAGGGGCGCGTTAAGAAACGCGGCGCGCTCAGAATCTCCCATGTCGGCGAGCGTGAGCCATAAGTGTTTCTCGGCTACACAAAGGCTGGCCATGCATCTCCCCAGAGCTTGTGCGGCGGCTTTAGTGGCGCGAAGGGCGAGGTCCGTAGCACTTCTCAGATCCGTGACAGCGGGGGAGGGGTTTCTACCGCTTTCGGCCCACTCACGGAGAATATCGCTCTGTAATACTTGGAGGACAGACATAGAATGTAGCGCTGCGGCGGCCTGACCGGCGGCGGCATAGGCGCGAGCATGAAAGCTCGAGGTCGCTCTGCAAGCTTTCGAAGGAAGCGTGGGGGAAGAGCGCCATCTAGCAGAGGGCGGGCAGAGGTGTGCGGCGACCAAGTCCTCAACGGGCGGCATGGCTGTGTAACCTTTTTCGGCGGCTCCGTCCACCGAGCGCAGCGAGGCGGATATATCGGAGCGGTTTCTAGCCGAGAGCGGGGCATTCCAGGACTTCGTCAGCTCTGTGTGAAGTTCAGGCAGGAATGGGGCGGCCCGGTTGCACGCGGGGGTCGAGCGCCGATGAAAAAAGCTGCCGTCCATCCGGTTCGGGGCCTGCTCGGGTGGAGGAGACCACTCGAGACCGAGGCGTTCGACGGCCTGTGAGAGGAGGCGCATTAGTTCCTCCTCTATCCCGGCGCAGATCCCCGCCGACTCTCTCGTGGATCCGAGAGATGACCATTCTTCACTGTCTGATGCGAGCAGTGAACAGGAATCCTTCTCCTCCGCGGCATCATCGGAAGCGACAGAGCGGCCACTCGGCGGCAACTGTATGTCCGGCAGGGGCGGGGAGGGAGAGCGGGAAGCGGGAAGCGGCGGCGGCCCGCATGGTTCCGCAGGGGGCTCCGGCGGCCTCTGGGAGCGGCGTTTCTACTTACGCGGCGAAGAGGGAGGCGGCGCGGGAGCGGATTTTGCTGCCAGAAGTCGTGCCCGCAGGGACGACAACGGCAGGCTCTCACAGAAGTCGCATCCTCCATCCGCGAGGGCGAGTTCTGCGTGCTCGAGTCCCAGGCAGAGAGCGCAGATGACATGGCGGTCTCCGTCCTCGAGAGGAGCGCGGCAAGAGCCGCAGGAAAAACGAGACATCTTTAAAAAGACGCTCGGCTCTTTTAGATATATATAGAGAAAAGAGAAGGATACAGTCGTCGGATGGCGCTAGCTTGCAGGGCGGCTGAAGGTGGCGAAGACGGCCGGCTTCTTCAGGGTCCGGGAGCTCGCTAGAGTGATGCCTTCTCGACGGCGACGGCTTTTTTCAGGACAGCAGAAGCGTGCAGCTTGCTGAAGATGAAATGAATCAACATATAAGCCTGGGAGAGACTGTTATATACACCATAGCCACGCCCATTCTGGCGGGCCATGACGCAATGAGCGCGCGGGCGCCTCTCATTGGAAGCGGGTTCAGCCCCGCTCTCCCATAGGCTTAAGCAGTTCTCTCTGAGCGAACCAATGAGCTGCTAGCTAGCCTGCTCTAGGTCTGCCGCAGAGGAACTGCGTTGTCAATGGATACAAATTATGAAATAATTTTTTGGCTTCAATATCTCAGCAAAGATGAATCTTTCCCGCAGCGTAAGCTAGCTTACGCAATACGAGAGAACCTCTCGTAAGAGAACTACTAAAGTAGTTGGCAATGTCACTTTGTAAAGAAACACTATAGACTAAACACATATGTGCATGCTGTCACTATTTTCACAGATTCACATTTTTGTAGTTTACTTGGAGACACAATCCCCGTTTTCAGGAACCCAAAACGTTGTTGTCATGTAAATGAAAGGCCAAAACGCATTAAAAGTTTTCAGTTTTTAGTTCAAAACGGTGTCATGTAAACGGCCCCTAAAACACAAAGAAACTAAAGACAGAAATAACCCTGACACATTACATTGTGTTGTACGTTGTTGTTTGTATTTTATCGCCCCTGAAATAGTATTTTGTAATATATCTTCAAAGTTTATATGTTTGAATTTAAAATATATTTCTTGTTTTTTAATATGTATAAAAGATTTTGGATAGAAAAAACTATTTATGCTACAATACACGTTTTCTTTCTCTTTTTTTTGCCATTTGGGGAGGCAAGAAACAACAGAAAGAATTGCAGGGTCATAACTCATGACAAAAGTACTACATGTCAGCAGCACTTTTTTAGCAGCAGTGATGATTGTGTAACAAGTTGAATGTGGCGATAATTTAGAAAAGCTCTCTTTTCTCTTTATGACTTTCTCTCTTTCTGTCGCTTTTTCCCCACCACAATCTCTGATGCCTGATATCTTTTGACATGGCTGGACTAGCTAGCTTTATTTGTGCACCTGACTATAGACCTTATTCAGAGCAGCGCCATGACACAGGTACGAAAGTGAGGCTGTGAGGGATAGTTTAGATGTGTTTCCAATGGCATTCGCTGCAAAAAGCTGTATATCACTGTATGTCCTATATCACTTTTTTTTTTCTTTTTTTTTAATCCACAGCTCTTGTTTTCCTGGAGTTTTTTGTCTAAAATTTCTTAGAAAGATATTTTTGTAGTGTTTCATGAGCAAAACAATCCAAAAACACATTAAATGACAGTGTAATGGCTTTCCAGTGCTCTTGCCGTTGATGATAGGAGTATGCAAGTTTAGAACGCGTACAAACAGAGTCCATGCAGATGGTTGTAGATGCATAAAAAATGTCTCTTTATTACTGGCTTTATTAAACATGATCGCGAACTTCCTGTGGCCTTTCCTTGTTCACATATACACACAAAGCCATACCTTATAGACCGCATACAACTAAAATCCACCTTACGAGCTACTCTGCCGTGCGATCAAAAACTGTGTGCTTCCTAATCACCAACGCACACACCTGTTGCTCAGGGGATCTAATTATACACAGCACCACCCAGTGGACAAAAACGTTACTATCCCCCAGATGGCTCCTACACACCGGCCCCTTAATTGAATATGACATATTGGCATAACAATTACAAATTCATACAAAATGGAGCAATACATACCAATTACAATTTTGTACCAATGTATGAAATGTATGACAAAAACACTTGTTGAATGCCATATTTTAGTCTACTTCTAATAAAAGGCAAAGCTTGCTAATTGGACGTTCTAAGATATTACTTTTGGTTTGAACCTTTGCTGAACGTACCAAGCCCCTTTTGTCAGGGAAGGTCTCCACAACCTTTCCAAGTAGCCATGAACCACGTGGTGCAGTAGAATCAGCAATAATCACAATGTCTCCAGGGGAAAAACTTCTTCGTTCTTTGTTCCACTTTTGTCGCTTTTGCAACAAGGGTAAGTATTCATGTACCCATCGTTTCCAAAAGAGATTGGAAATATATTGCACCTGTCTCCATCTCTTTTTGGCATACAGATCAGATCTTTAAAAACAACCCAGGCGGTAACGCAGGATTTCCTCTCATTGTCAGGAGCCAATCAGAGACCTCACAAACCACCACGCAAAGATCCCTGTCCCCAGATTATTAATCACCAGCACCTGTTTTCCACTCAGCGATCACTTCCCAGCCAGTATAAAAACACCCAGTTTACTCACAGTCATCGTCAAGCCTCCGACAGGAAAATACCCTTATCCAGTCTCCACTTATCACGCTCTGAGTCATCCTACAGCAACGGACGGAAAGTATATCCACCTGTAAGATACTAACCCTGTTATCCTTGTTCTGCTGTTCCCAGGATATGCTCCACGACTCTCGTTCCCCGTCTCCTGGAATCTACAAACGAGTCTCACGTCCCTCCGGATACTCTGCAAGTGAAAGTGAAAGTATCATTGAACTGGTTAAGTTATCACCGATTGCACATACTGGATCAACTCACCTGGAGCCCTTCTTGAATCCTGTCCGTCCCGAGATGATCTATGAAGAGAGAAAGGAGGGTTACTGATCCACGAGATTCACTCACGTTTCTGCACTAAGAAGAGGAGTTACTCACCTGGATTCGTTCCTGCCATGCTCCCTCTTACATGAGCACTTATGAGCATCTGCAACTTTGAATACTTACCTTTGTTTGAAAATAAAGAAAGTTTGAGTTCATCACTTACCTCTGTCTCCTGGTCTGAATCCTGACACTCATAAGCAGGATGTGATTTGGCGTGAGGGCTTCCAAGTCACTAGGATCGTTGGATAGTTTAGAGATCGGTCGATCGTTCAAAATAGCTTCTGCTTCACACAAGACAGTCTGCAGGGCCTCGTCATCCAATGTTTGTTGCCGAAGGACTGCACAAAGAACTTGTCTCACCATTCGAATTATGCGCTCCCATACTCCACCGAAATGAGAGCCTGTAGGAGGATTAAAGCTCCATTGAACTCCCTTCTGCAGTAAGGCCCTTTGAACCCTTTCATTGCTTAATGCGGTGAGAGCCTCCTTTAACTCCCGCTCAGCTCCGATGAAATTTGTCCCATTATCAGACCTCATGTGAATGACCTGTCCACGACGACAGACAAATCTGCGTAAGGCATTGATACATGAGTCTGTATCTAGGGAGTGAAGGAATACAAATTTATTAACTGTTTAATTTAGGTTTCAACTACAATAGTATATAAACTGATAAAGTTTAGTAGACTGATTTCAGATGATTATTGAGTCTCCAGCAAGAGTCTCCTTTCCTGCCAGTCCTGTTTTCTCCATTGTATTTTAAATTAATCAGATCACCTTTTGTCTTTAATGGCTCTGGGATGGCTCTTAGGAACCAGAGTTCCTGGCCACTATCAGCATTTGAATAGTTATGCTGATTCAATTGGATTGATAATGCCCTCAGAGTAGGGTGTGTTCCTACTTCATTTGCATGCTTTGTCACCCCAATCTAAACTCCTCCCCCTCTAAATGTATAAATTGCAAGGGAACATATCCCTTAGTTGGATTTGATTGAGATGCTACAGAGATGAAATAAAGAACTTATTCCTCAACAATCTCTCTGTCACGTTCGTATTAAGGACAGGAAGCAATAGCGAGTCAACAAGTTTAATGTTGAATATTGGACAGTACAAGTAGATGGTGATCAGGTGACGCAGGGACTCAGACGGTCAGAGCTGGTGCAGACAAACAGTGCAGCGGTGACGATGGTGAGACAAGCAATCCAGTAGACGAACACGACGACGACGATGAACCGGAACACCAGGCAGGGAGACAGAACTGGAACCAACAAGACACACATCCAACAACAACGATCTGACAAGGAAGATGAAACAGCAGTGAGTATATATAGAGAGGTGAAATGGACTGCAGCTGGTGATGATAATGATGATCAGCTGGAGTGGATTTGGTAATGACATACATTCACGCCCACTACACATGTGCATTCACACAACAACATAAACACGAGACTAAAAGGAAGTAGAGAATACATCTACCGTGACAGTACCCCTCCTCCTAAGAACGCCTCCTGGCGTTCTCAGACTCCCTTACCTGTCGATTGTAATCATCGATAAGGGAGTGATCCAGGATGTCTCTAGCAGGTACCCAACTTCTCTCCTCCGGACCGTAACCTTCCCAGTCCACCAAGTACTGAAATCCGCGTCCCCTCCGCCTCGAGTCCAGAATACGGTTGACCGAATATGTGGTCTCCCCATCTACGAGTCGCGGTGGGGGAGGAACCGGGACTGGCGGATTAATGTGAGAATGAAACACGGGCTTAATCTTAGACACATGGAAGGCGGGATGGATCCTCCTGTACGCAGGAGGTAGTTTGAGGCGGACTGTCACCGGACTAATAATCTTGGTGACAGTAAACGGGCCAATGAATTTAGGAGCAAGTTTATTAGACACGGTGCGGAGAGGAATGTTCTTAGTAGAAAGCCACACTTTTTGACCAACGACGTATACGGGAGGCCTTGACCTGTGGCGATCGGCCTTGGCCTTGGTGCGCGCCCCCACCTGGAGTAGAGTCTCACGGGCTCTAGTCCAAGTGCGGTGACACCTCTGGACAAAGGCGTGAGCGGAGGGGACCGCAACTTCGGATTCCAGACTGGGAAAAATTGGTGGCTGGTACCCTACGCTACACTCAAACGGAGATAGGCCCGTGGCCGACACTGGCAACGAATTGTGTGCGTACTCCACCATAGAGAGTTGCTGACTCCAAGAGGAAGGATTCTTGGAAACCAAACATCGCAACACTCTTTCCAGATCTTGGTTGGCTCTCTCTGTCTGACCATTGCTCTGGGGGTGAAACCCAGAAGAAAGACTAACAGTCGCTCCCAGCAATCTACAAAATTCTCGCCAAAATTTGGTTACAAACTGGGGACCCCTGTCAGAGACCACGTCTATCGGGAGGCCATGTAAACGAAAGACGTGATCTACGACAGCTACCGCTGTCTCCTTAGCTGAGGGTAATTTGGGTAAGGGAATGAAATGTGCCGCCTTCGAGAATCGGTCCACTACAGTCAAAACGACTGTGTTACCCTGAGAGGGTGGGAGGGCGGTAATAAAATCTAGAGCGATATGGGACCAGGGTCTCGAAGGGACAGGCAGCGGCTGAAGTAACCCATCTGGAGGTTGATTGGAAGTCTTACCAGTGGCACAGACCGAGCAAGCCAAAACAAAATTGTGAATGTCACGAGCCATACGTGGCCACCAGAATCGTTGCTTGACTAAAAAGCTAGTGCGCTTAACTCCTGGATGGCACGCCACGTTGGAACAATGACCCCACTGGATGACGTCAGACCGTACTCCCTCCGGCACAAACAAACGACTCGGTGGGCAACCGGGCGGAGGCGTTACCCCTTCTAAGGCCTTCTTGACCTTCGATTCGACCTCCCATCTGAGAGTGGAGACCACTAATGTCTCGGGTAAAATACACTCGGGAGTAGACGGGCGTTCGGATTGGTCAAAAATACGAGATAAAGAATCGGGTTTGATGTTTTTGGAACCCGGGCGGTACGAGAGAGTAAAATCAAAACGACCGAAAAAAAGTGCCCACCGAGCCTGCCTGGAATTTAATCTTTTGGCTGTTCTAATATACTCTAAGTTCTTGTGATCGGTCCAGACGATAAAGGGAACCCCTGATCCCTCTAACCAGTGGCGCCATTCCTCCAAGGCTAACTTGACTGCCAACAACTCTCTGTTACCAATGTCGTAATTGCGTTCGGCTGGGGATAAACGATGAGAGAAAAACGCGCAGGGATGCATCTTGTCGTCTACAGAAGAGCGTTGGGACAACACTGCACCTACTCCCACCTCTGACGCGTCGACCTCCACCACGAACTGACGTGATGGATCAGGGGCGATGAGGATGGGGGCTGAAACAAAGCGGCCTTTCAGTTTGTTGAACACAGCTTCCGCTGTGTCCGACCACCTGAACGTCGTTCGGGGGGAGGTCAAGGCAGTCAGAGGCGTGACTAGTTGGCTGAAGTTGCGAATAAAACGCCGGTAGAAATTGGCGAACCCCAGAAACCTCTGTAGGGCCTTACGGGAATCTGGACTTGGCCATTCTACCACAGCCTTAATCTTCTCAGGGTCCATTCGCACTCCTTCAGACGAAATGATGTACCCGAGGAAAGGAACAGACTGTGCATGAAAATCAAATTTCTCCGCCTTGACAAAAAGCCCATTCTCTAGCAACCTCTGAAGCACTCGTCGGACGTGTTGCACATGTTCCTGGAGAGAAGAAGAAAAAATCAATATGTCGTCCAGGTAAACATATATGAATTGGTCTATCATATCTCGCAACACGTCATTGACCAGTGCCTGGAAGACTGCTGGGGAGTTGGACAGCCCAAACGGCATGACCAAGTATTCAAAGTGCCCCCTGGGGGTATTAAAAGCAGTCTTCCACTCATCCCCCTCCCTAATGCGAACCAAATGATAAGCGTTACGCAAGTCCAATTTTGTGAAGATGGACGCTCCCTGTAACCTCTCGAAGGCTGAAGACATCAACGGCAAAGGATAAGTATTCTTTACCGTGATGTTGTTCAACCCTCGGTAATCAATACAAGGTCGCAGAGATCCGTCCTTCTTCCCCACAAAAAAGTACCCCGCCCCCGCTGGAGAAGAGGAAGGCCGGATGAACTTGGTTGCTAGAGAATCAGAAATATATTTCTCCATAGCCTCCCTCTCTGGAACAGAAAGTGAATATAATTTGCCCTTAGGCGGATACTTACCTGGCAATAAATCTATAGCACAATCATAGGGACGATGCGGAGGAAGAGAAGCAGCCCGAGACTTACTGAACACCTCCTTCAGGTCCAGATACTCCGCGGGCACGTTAGATAAATCCCCTACTTCCTCCTGAAACACAGACACAGGTACAGACGGACAAGCAGACATGAGACAAGACTTATGACATTCCTTGCTCCACTCCAGCACAGACTTCTGTTGCCAGTCTACTCGAGGGTTGTGACGGATGAGCCAAGGATGTCCAAGGACGACGGGTGCCAGTGGTGAATCCAGGATGTAAAATGACAAAGTCTCAGAGTGGTTACCGGAAGTGATGAGGGTGATGTCTTCGGTGGAAAAGGATATGGTGGGAAGTTCCTGACCGTTAAGTGCGTGAACAGCGATGTTGTGTGTGAGGGGTTTGAGAGGAATCTGAAACTTGAGTGCAAAACTGTAGTCCATAAAGTTACCCTCAGCCCCCGGAATCCAAAAGTGCAAGACAGTTGTGCTGGTGAATTGACCATCTGAGTCTTACCGGGAGGAGCGTGGAGGTAGATGTTAACGTAGATGAGGTCTTCCTGGCGGAGATCCCACCCGATAGTAGCCTCGTGTTTACTATCGGGCTGGGCCCTTTTACTGGACAGTTGTATGCATAGTGTTCTGATCCTCCGCAGTAGAGACAAAGGCCCTGGGACCTCCGCCTTTCCCTATCCTCCCGGGAAAGCCGAGCTCGACCAACCTGCATGGGCTCGTGATCGTAGACAGGGCTGACCACGTCCCTGCCGCTGGATCGGGAACTGTCGCCTCCTCCTGGTGTGCGGGTGGACGCGGCTCGACGCTCGACCCGTGACAATCGAGCGTCCACCCGCAATGCTAGGTCGATCAGTCCCGTCAAGGTGGTAGGAAGATCCAGGGCGTAGATTTCCCTCTGGACGTGGTCAGCCAACCCATGCAGGAACATGTCCCACTGCGCCTCCTCGTTCCATCTGCACTCCGCCGCCAAGGTTCGAAACTCAATCGAGTAATCAGAAACTGATCTTTCACCTTGCTTCAATTCCGCAAGCGCTCTAGCTGCTTCTCTCCCGGAGACGGCACGATCGAAGACTTCCTTAAGGGCGACGGAGAGAGATTGGAACGAGTTGCAGCATGAGTCTTGATTCTCCCACACCGCCGTTCCCCAAAGCGCCGCTCTCCCAGTCAGCAAAATCAGGACAAAAGCCACCTTGGCTTGTTCAGTATTGAATGTACGTGGTTGGAGTGCAAAATGCATCGAGCAACGGGTCAAGAAAGATCTGCAGAGTGATGGTTCACCTGAATAGACTTCGGGAACAGGTAGGCGTGGTTCTGACTGGGAGAGGTTCTCAGGTGGTGTGGGAGGAACGGCTGGTGTGGGCGGCGCAGCGGGAACACGTAGGCGTTGGATCTGCTGGGTGAGCTCGGACACCTGCGCCACCAGAGCTTGTACTGCCCCTCCTGTGTCGCTGATGTCCTTCTCCTGCGAATTCATTCTTCGTATACTGTTGTGGACAAATTCCTCCAAGGACGATGAAGCTCCGCTCGCTGCTTCCATAGCTGGTCAGATCGTTCTGTCCCGTTCGTATTAAGGACAGGAAGCAATAGCGAGTCAACAAGTTTAATGTTGAATATTGGACAGTACAAGTAGATGGTGATCAGGTGACGCAGGGACTCAGACGGTCAGAGCTGGTGCAGACAAACAGTGCAGCGGTGACGATGGTGAGACAAGCAATCCAGTAGACGAACACGACGACGACGATGAACCGGAACACCAGGCAGGGAGACAGAACTGGAACCAACAAGACACACATCCAACAACAAAAATCTGACAAGGAAGATGAAACAGCAGTGAGTATATATAGAGAGGTGAAATGGACTGCAGCTGGTGATGATAATGATGATCAGCTGGAGTGGATTTGGTAATGACATACATTCACGCCCACTACACATGTGCATTCACACAACAACATAAACACGAGACTAAAAGGAAGTAGAGAATACATCTACCGTGACACTCCTGGTCTGAACTTTGACTTTTCTACACTTGAGAAGAAAATAAGTTTCCAACAGGAGTATGCCATTTCCAAATGGACAGCTCTACTTGCCATACAAGTAAAAATCACCCCATAGCGTTTCACTTTACTTCGTCCCCTTTTCACTTCAACAGGCCCGAAAAAATCCACTCCAACGTTAGTAAAAGGTGGCAGGTCAGGAATAATCCTTTCCACTGGAAGGTCTGCCATCTTCTGTTCACCCAACCTCCCTTTATAACGTCTACAGATGACACACTTGGAAATTATCTTTCTTGCAACAGAGTTGGCGTTTATAATCCAATACTTAAACCGAAGCTTGGAAAGCATCTGATTTCTGCCACTATGCCCCAACTCTTCATGAATGTCTCGAAGTATGAGATGTGACACATGCTGATCTTTAGATAACAGGATGGGATGTTTCATTTCCATCGGCATGGCTGACTTGGCAAGTCTTCCTCCCACTAGCAACAGTCCATCACACAACACAGGATCCAGACTATAAACATTACTGTTTCTTTTAACACCAACGTTTCTACCCTTGAGTTCAGCGATTTCTTTTTGGAATTGTTCCTGTTGACTGAAGCGAATTATGCCATGCTCAGCCATAGAAAGATCCTCCAGTGTCAAGCTTTGTCTGCCCAGAGATGCCTTAAATTCCTGTAACTTTATATCCACAGCGACACCATCAATCTGTCCCAAAGATAATTCATTTCGTTTACGTCTCAGCTCCATCAGAAGTTTCTGTAGTTTCAAATACCAAGCAACTGCAACTTTCAGACGTTTCCATTCTGAGAAGAAATGAATAAGTTGACTTGTGGCATTCTGTCCATTCTGTCCAACCATAGCATTGACTTTCAACCTTTTAATCTCTGGGTCATCGGTCAATATCAGATCACTTATTGGAAAGTGTGTCTCACTCGGCTTCAAGAGAAAACTGGGACCATCAATCCATCGCTTATTGCTCAGAAAATCTTTTGCCTTCAAACCCCGAGATGCATCATCTGCTGGGTTTTCTTTAGTGGGCACGTATCTCCACTGTTGAAGTTGTGTTCTTTCTCTTATGTACGACACCCTATTACCAACGAATGTGTGAAACCGTTTGTCTTCATTCTTGATGTAATTAAGGGCAATCATGCTGTCAGTCCAAAAGACCGAATCTTCCAATGAAAGTTCCAGCTCCCGCCTTAGCATGACGTCAACTTTGACAGCCAGTGCAGCCGCTGTAAGTTCCAAACGAGGTATGGTCACCGATTTTAGTGGTGTAACTCTGGCTTTGCCTAGCAAGAAAGCCACATGTACCTTGTTTGCCCTATTTTGCATCTTAATATAGGAAACTGTGCCGTATCCATCTTCACAAGCATCGGCGAACTGATGTAAACAAGCGTGGGAGGGCAATTCAAATTCCACAGGTTTAAAACATCGGTTCACCTGGAATCCTGCAACTCTGTCCAATTCGAAAATCCAATGGTTCCATTTCTTCTGGTAAATCGATGGTATGGCATCATCCCAGACCAAGTTCTGTCTGCACAACTCCTGCAAGAGTACCTTAGCAGGCAGAATAAGTGGTGACAGAAAACCCAAGGGATCAAAGACAGAGCTTACTACGCATAAAATGCCTCTCCTAGTGCATGGTTGACATTTCAAGGAAGTCTTGAATTGAAAGGTGTCGGTTTCCACACTCCACTGAAGACCTAAAGCTCTCTCAACAGGCAACTTGTCCCGATCCAGATCTAATTTCTGTATATCCTTAGCTCGGTGTTCCTCAGAAACTGACTGCAACACTTTGCGACTGTTGCTAATCCACTTTGTTAAACAGAAACCTCCTTTTTGACAGAGAGCAGTGAGATTAGCAACCATAGAGATAGCCATTTCCTCAGAAGAGATGCTCTGCAGACAATCGTCTACATAAAAGTTATTGTTAATGGTGTCAATTACCTCAGCTGGAAAGTCTGCTTGATTATCCTTTGCGGTCTGTCTCAAGGCATAACAAGCACAGCTTGGAGAAGACACAGATCCAAAAAGATGAACTGTCATCCTAAATACGATGGGCTCTGTCACAAGGTGACAAGTCTAGCGGAACCAATTTCCGCTAAGAGTGTGTTTCCCCCCGGGACGATTTCGCCGGCACACCGGGCTGGTTCACTTGTTGTCAGTTGCCATGACAGCGGCAGCTGATGAGGCAAGTGGTAACAGGTGCTGACGATTGAACTGAGGATCAGCGATAGGGCTTCGGGGCTGGAGGAAACATTTAAAAGGAAAGGGAAGAGGGAATTGGGTGTGGTACTCCCCCGGGAGAATTAGTTTCTTTGACTGTGGCTGAATTCGCTGGGATCTTTGGAGAGGGCTGTGAGGATTTGGCTGGCTGAAGGGTGCAACGGTGATTCGTGTGAGTACACGCTGGAAACGTGAACTGGATGGAAAGTTGGAGAAGTGGGGAGATACAGTCAAGACTGGAGAACGCCATCATTCCTGAGAGGAAGTTAAGTAATAAAACATCGAATCTGTGTGAATGCATGTCCTGCACTGAGTTGAACAAAGAATTGTGAAGTGTATTGATCACGAGTGTAACTGCCACTTAAGAGTGTGGACTGAGTCATCATTGAAATCCTGGTATCTCCGTCTGAGAGTGAGAGAGTATTGAAGACGCTGTTCTCCATGCTGTGAGAAGTCATCTGCATCTCTTTATCGTCTGAGTGCTGATTCAACATAACAGTGGAAGGATTGACTATTGGGTGAGTGCTGGCCTTATTGCACTGAGAGTGAGAGTGGATATGCAGTGCCTGAATTGGAGTGTCACACAGTATTGGACTTGACGTGAGGTTGCAGTGTGTGGGTGGATATGTATATTTAACTGCCAGTATTCCCCAGTGCATAATTCCGCCCAGTGTTTGCTGAACAAAGCCTCAGTGCTAGACGTGCATGTCCCGCTCGGGCTATAAGTTCTCGTTCTGATACCGAAGAGGAGTGTGTTTGCCTTGTATAAATTGCTCTGCCTGTTTAACTAGACGAATTGCCGGCTGCTGTCTTCTTGGGCGCTGCCCGTCTGAAGGAAGGATCCACCCTTGTCCCAGCGCTGTCCGCTTGGAGCCACACAGTCCAGCCGTAAGCCCGATTCTCCATTCTGCAGAGGAGCGTGCCTGCACCTGTATAAATTGCTCTGTCCGTTTAACTAGATAATTCGTCTGCTGCTGTCTTCTTGGGCGCTGCCCGTCTGAAGGAAGGATCCACCCTTGTCCCAGCGCTGTCCGCTTGGAGCCACACAGTCCAGCCGTAAGCCCGATTCTGCAGAGTGTGCCTGCACCTGTATAAATTGCTCTGTCCGTTTAACTAGATGATTCGTCTGCTGCTGTCTTCTTGGGCGCTGCCCGTCTGAAGGAAGGATCCACCCTTGTCCCAGAGCTGTTCGCTTGGAGCCACACAGTCCAGCCGTAAGCCCGATTCTGCAGCGGAGTGTGCCTGCACCTGTATAATTTGCTCTGTCTGTCCAACTGGATGATTCTTCTGTGCTGAGCATATTCGGAACGACCGACGGTCTAGGAACATACCGACCTATCTACTCACCTGTCCGGTGGAGGAGTCTCCTAGTCCTCAGTCCCGGTCCTGCCCTGCCCGGGTATCTGTCCGTCTGCATCGTGGTTAAGAAGTTCTACTTCCCCCGACACTTACCTGCTGCTGGAACGGCAGACGAATCCCTCGCCTCCCAGGGTCCAAAGCGGTTTCCCCCTTCCTGGACAGAGACACAAACTCACGTCAAGACTTTTAATTTCCTTTTTATTATTCAATAAAGATTGTTCATTTTTAATTCTACTTGTCTGTCTGGTCTCTGGTACGCTCCTCAGAGTGGTCCTGGGTTTGAGGGGTGGGTGCAGTCTGGTTTGGCCCCCCCGACCTGTGACGAAGAAGCACCTGTGGTGCGGCAGCCAGTTATGCCAATCTTCATGGGAGCCCCATGGGCCCAGAAGTATGGAGGCCCAGGATCGGAAGTGGGTTTGTCAGCATGGAAGACCCAGGTTGAATACCTGGTGGGACTCCAAGGTTTAAGTGCCCCCCAAGGAGTGCAGTTTGTTTTAAATTCACTGGAGGGAGAAGCGAGAAGAGAAGTCCAAGCAGCACCGGAAGCAACGAGAACCACGGTTCGGGCCATCTTTGATTTCCTTACGGAGCAATATGGAGACACCACCCCGGTTGCTGTACTGCGAACACAGTTTTTTAATTGTAAGCAGGGACCGCGACAAAATATCCGGGCATTTGCACTACAGCTGAGGGAGCAGTTCTCCCGGTTGAAGAAGAGACAGGATCATGGCCTGGGAGGTGAGGAGGTCCTGCTGCGAGATCAGTTCTTACTGGGATTGCTGGAGGCTCCCGTGCGCCAAAGTTTACGGATACAGTTCCGACGAGAGCCAGACCTCACTTTCGAAGACCTACGGAGGGAAGCCTTAGCACTTGAGCAAGATCATGCCGAGAGTGTAGTTCCTCCCCACTGCATGGCCACGAATGCTGCTAGTAGACCTCCGTCCCCCGCCATGTCTGATTGGAAGCAGGCCTTCCGGGAAGAACTGAAGAGGGATGTTCGTGATCAAATGTCCTCACTGACCAAATCCTTTATGGAAGAGCTTCGCCGAGAACACCTCCATTCCTTGTCTTTGCCGAGGGAGCGAGCCTATTCGGAGGGGAATCGACCTCCAGCACACCGTCCACCCCGACCTGCCGGGTCCCGATTCCAGTGGGATGAGCAGGGTCGCCCCATCTGCAATGGTTGCGGAGAGCCAGGACACTACCTTCGCCAGTGCCACTCTCGCCGTGCCTCACAAGGGGGTTTTTAGTGTCACCGGCCACTGTGGGTCAAGTGGTCGGGACCCCCTCGTTAGACCCATGTTCGTCTGGGACTTCCCAAGAGAGTCTGGTGGGGCGTTGCCCCGTGGTGATGGTCCAGGTAAATGGCCGGAAAGTACAATGCCTCCTGGACACCGGGTCACAAGTCACTCTCTTCTCAGAGAGTTTGTCTCGGGAGTTGTTTGGTGCCCAGGGTCGGCCCATGACAGAAGCCCCATGGCTCACCTTGCGGGGAGCCAACGGACTCGACATCCCGTACGTGGGATATCTAGTAACCGACCTGGAGATACATGGGATTGTTGTGCCTCAGAAAGGAGTGGTGATCGTACGGGATGCTTGCCTGGGGTCCCACCGAGCACTGTTGGGCATGAATGTCGTTTCGGAGTGCTGGGAGGAGATATTCCGGAATGGACCAAGTCGAGCAGTATCAACCTCGGAGGGCCGAGAATGGAGTCGTGTCGAGGCCGATTGTCGTCAGGTCTGCCTGGCTGAGTCACAGGGGAATCGTGAGAGCACCGGGAGGGTGGCTTGTCGTTATGCTCTGGAAATTCCAGCTCGGAGTGAGGCTGTGGTCTGGGCCAGGCTGCCTTCCCGACTCTATCGCTCAGAGGAGTGGGTCTTGGTGGAACCTCATTCAGATTGTTCCAAGGTGGAGGTCGCCCGAGGATTGGCGTCCGCACGGAGAAGCCGGGTCTTCGTAACAGTCAGGAACACGAACTCCTTCCCTGTCCACTTATATCATAACCAACGTTTAGCCCGAGTTACCTCGGTGAAGTTACAGCAAGTTCGAGAACCAGGAGAAGTCAAATTCAGCCGGGTGAGTCCGACAGTAGTGGAGGTGGCTCTGGCACAGACAGACCAGTACGTGGAGGAGACCGGGGAGGGAGTCCCGGCCCATCTTGAGGGAGAGTCACTGTGGGGAGAGGGTCTAGAAGGAGGTCAGACTAAACAGCTTCAAGGCTTTCTGTTGAGATGGCAGCACTTGTTTTCCACCCACGACGAGGACTATGGTCGCACGGATGCAGTTAAACATCAGATCCCCACTGGAGATGCCGCACCCAGTAGAGAGCGCTACCGGCCTGTACCCCCTACCTTGTACTCCGAGGTCCGCACCCTCCTGCGGGGGATGCTGGATAAGGGAATCATCCGGGAGAGCAGTAGTCCCTGGGCTGCGCCCATTGTCTTAGTACGGAAGAAGACCGGCTCCTGGCGGTTCTGTGTGGACTACCGGAAGTTAAATCTGGTGACTAAGAGAGATGCTTTCCCGTTGCCCCGAGTGGAGGACTCCCTCACGAGCCTGACACAAGCGGCCTGGTATTCTACTCTTGATTTGGCCAGTGGATATTGGCAGGTGGAGGTGGATGAGCGGGACCGGGAGAAGACGGCTTTCACTACCCCCTTTGGGCTCTATGAGTGGGACCGGATGCCGTTCGGCCTGTGCAACGCTCCAGCCACATTCCAACGGTTGATGCAGCGTTGTTTGGGCGGCCGGCTGATGGAGTCCACCCTAGTATACCTGGACGACGTGATTGTCTATTCCCCAGATTTCGAGTCCCACCTGCAGCATCTCGAACAAGTCTTCTACTCCTTGGAGAAATATGGGCTGAAGCTCCAGCCGGAAAAATGCCAGCTCTTCCAGAAGGAGGTGAAGTTCTTGGGTCATATCGTGAGTGCAGCAGGGATTGCGGTTGACCCAGAGAAGGTATCAGTCGTCCAGGAGTGGACAGCGCCCAAGACCGTACGCCAGGTCAGATCCTTCCTGGGCTTTGTAGGATACTACAGGCGGTTCATAAAAGGCTTCTCCCACATCGCCAAGCCCATAAACCAGCTGTTAGGGGGCACCGGACGGTCCCGGGGCCGGGGATCTCCTCCAATCCCGTGGGATCCAGCCTGTGAAGCTGCCTTCCAGCAGCTTAAGCAAGAACTGCTGCAAGCCCCGATTCTGGCCTATGCCGACTTCACTCAACCCTTCGTCCTATACACCGATGCCAGCAATCTGGGTCTGGGAGCTGTACTGGCCCAGAAGCAGCAGGGCAACGAGAGAGTCATCGCGTATGCCAGTCGAAGCTTACATCCGGCTGAGAAAAACGATGCAAACTACAGTTCCTTTAAGCTTGAGTTGCTGGCGATGAAGTGGGCGCTGAGCGAGAAGTTCAAGGACTATCTGTGGGGAGCGAAGGTGCTCGTTGTGAGTGACAATAACCCCCTGGTACATCTACAGACCGCCAAGCTGGGGGCGGTTGAGCAGAGGTGGGTGGCACAGTTGGCCAATTACGACTACCAGCTGCAGTATCGGCCAGGAAAAGAGCACACCAACGCTGATGTACTGTCCAGACTTCCTGAAGCGCGATCTGTGGGTCAAACATCAGCGCTGAACGTGGGACGTGAGGAAGGACTGATGGTGGGCATTGTGGAGGCACCAGGCCAACCACCGGTCGAACCCCCTGCAAATTGGGGATGGGACCCACAGCGTTGGAGGATGTGGCAGGAGGAGGACGAAGACTTGAGGCTGGTACGAACTTGGCTGAGTGAAGGAGCTTGGCCCGAAGGAGAGGAACGCCGGAACCAGACACGGGTGGTGAGGGGGCTGCTGGGACAGAAAGAGAGGCTCTTCCTGGAAGAAGAGGTGATTTATAGGTCCCTCCAGGATCCGGCTCGGGGCGAGGAGGTCTGCCAGGTAGTAGTCCCCGAAGGGCGTTGTCATTCCCTGTTACAAGCATATCATT
The DNA here is from genome assembly GCF_029890125.1 of Rhinichthys klamathensis goyatoka. Classification (NCBI taxonomy): domain Eukaryota; kingdom Metazoa; phylum Chordata; class Actinopteri; order Cypriniformes; family Leuciscidae; genus Rhinichthys; species Rhinichthys klamathensis. The sequence goes on from NW_026606800.1 coordinate 8,615,964, forward strand.
CCAAACTGGGACATCAAGGGCAAGAAAGGACATTGTCTCTGCTACGGCGGTACTTCTACTGGCCTGGGATGGAGGGGACCACGAGGACTTACCTTCAGGGGTTCCCACGCTGCATGCTATTCAAGGCAAGGAAGGAGGTACGAGCCCCATTGGTGCCGATTCGGGCTAAGGCCCCACTGCACATCGTAGCCATGGACTACTTGACGCTGGGACGACCGATGGATCGGATACAGAACATCCTTGTAGTAACTGACTTGTTCACGAAATACGCCTGGGCCATTCCAACCCTGGATCAGACTGCCACTACCACCGCCAATGCCTTGTGGAGGTATGTTATTCAGCCATTCGGGTGTCCCGAAATACTCCACGCTGATCAAGGGCCCAACTTCAAATCTCGGGTGATCCACGAACTGTGTCGCTTGTACGGGTGTAAGAAGACCCACACCACCCCATATCACCCTCAAGGGAATGGGGGGTGCGAAAGGATGAATCAGACACTGCTAAGTCTCTTGGGGACCCTGGAAGGAGAGCAGCAAGGCCACTGGGCGGACAAACTTCCGATGCTGGTCCAGCCGTACAATAACAGCGTGCATAGCACCACCGGGTATGCCCCGACCTACCTGATGTTCGGGAGACACGTGAGACTGCCTACCGATCTGCTGTTAGGAGCTGCTCCAGCGGAGGGGGGGGGGCAGCCTGACAGAGTGGGTGGCAAGGCATCACCAGCGCCTTCACAATGCTTACGAACAGGTTTCGGACCGGATAAATCAAGCAGCAGTGAAGAATAAGAGGCTGTACGATCGAACAGCTCGGGAGGCACCGTTACTACCGGGAGAAAGAGTGCTGGTACGGGACAATCGTCGTCAAGGGAAGGGAAAACTGAGCGATCGATGGGAGTCCCAACCATACGTGGTTCAACGACAGCCGCACCCAGATCAACCGGTATACGCTATCCGCCCAGAAGGGAGAGCTGGCCCAGAGCGAGTGCTACATCGAAACTTGATCCGTCCATGTCCAAATTATCCGAAACCAACAGACAGCAATCCCCCGGTTGAAACGCCACCGATGCCCTTGCTGCTAGGTTGGGCGGTGGTCCCAAGGGGACTGGGCGCAGAGCCGCACCAGGTGGACCCTGCCTCACCGCCGAGACGGTCCCAGCGGGGGAATCGAGGCCAGCCCCCAGTGCGGTATGGAGACTGGGTTGCCGAGCCCCGTTCTAGGGACTAGAACGGGTTGGTGGGGGGGTATGTCACAAGGTGACAAGTCTAGCGGAACCAATTTCCGCTAGGAGTGTGTTTCCCCCCGGGACGATTTCGCCGGCACACCGGGCTGGTTCACTTGTTGTCAGTTGCCATGACAGCGGCAGCTGATGAGGCAAGTGGTAACAGGTGCTGACGATTGAACTGAGGATCAGCGATAGGGCTTCGGGGCTGGAGGAAACATTTAAAAGGAAAGGGAAGAGGGAATTGGGTGTGGTACTCCCCCGGGAGAATTAGTTTCTTTGACTGTGGCTGAATTCGCTGGGATCTTTGGAGAGGGCTGTGAGGATTTGGCTGGCTGAAGGGTGCAACGGTGATTCGTGTGAGTACACGCTGGAAACGTGAACTGGATGGAAAGTTGGAGAAGTGGGGAGATACAGTCAAGACTGGAGAACGCCATCATTCCTGAGAGGAAGTTAAGTAATAAAACATCGAATCTGTGTGAATGCATGTCCTGCACTGAGTTGAACAAAGAATTGTGAAGTGTATTGATCACGAGTGTAACTGTCACATAGGAGTGTGAACTGAGTCACCATTGAAATTCTGATATCTTCATCTTCTGAGTTGAACAAAGAATTGTGAAGTGCGTTGATCACGAGTGTAACTGCCACTTAAGAGTGTGGACTGAGTCATCATTGAAATCCTGGTATCTCCGTCTGAGAGTGAGAGAGTATTGAAGACGCTGTTCTCCATGCTGTGAGAAGTCATCTGCATCTCTTTATCGTCTGAGTGCTGATTCAACATAACAGTGGAAGGATTGACTATTGGGTGAGTGCTGGCCTTATTGCACTGAGAGTGAGAGTGGATATGCAGTGCCTGAATTGGAGTGTCACACAGTATTGGACTTGACGTGAGGTTGCAGTGTGTGGGTGGATATGTATATTTAACTGCCAGTATTCCACAGTGCATAATTCCGCCCAGTGTTTGCTGAACAAAGCCTCAGTGCTAGACGTGCATGTCCCGCTCGGGCTATAAGTTCTCGTTCTGATACCGAAGAGGAGTGTGTTTGCCTTGTATAAATTGCTCTGCCTGTTTAACTAGACGAATTGCCGGCTGCTGTCTTCTTGGGCGCTGCCCGTCTGAAGGAAGGATCCACCCTTGTCCCAGCGCTGTCCGCTTGGAGCCACACAGTCCAGCCGTAAGCCCGATTCTCCATTCTGCAGAGGAGCGTGCCTGCACCTGTATAAATTGCTCTGTCCGTTTAACTAGATGATTCGTCTGCTGCTGTCTTCTTGGGCGCTGCCCGTCTGAAGGAAGGATCCACCCTTGTCCCAGCGCTGTCCGCTTGGAGCCACACAGTCCAGCCGTAAGCCCGATTCTGCAGAGTGTGCCTGCACCTGTATAAATTGCTCTGTCCGTTTAACTAGATGATTCGTCTGCTGCTGTCTTCTTGGGCGCTGCCCGTCTGAAGGAAGGATCCACCCTTGTCCCAGAGCTGTTCGCTTGGAGCCACACAGTCCAGCCGTAAGCCCGATTCTGCAGCGGAGTGTGCCTGCACCTGTATAATTTGCTCTGTCTGTCCAACTGGATGATTCTTCTGTGCTGAGCATATTCGGAACGACCGACGGTCTAGGAACATACCGACCTATCTACTCACCTGTCCGGTGGAGGAGTCTCCTAGTCCTCAGTCCCGGTCCTGCCCTGCCCGGGTATCTGTCCGTCTGCATCGTGGTTAAGAAGTTCTACTTCCCCCGACACTTACCTGCTGCTGGAACGGCAGACGAATCCCTCGCCTCCCAGGGTCCAAAGCGGTTTCCCCCTTCCTGGACAGAGACACAAACTCACGTCAAGACTTTTAATTTCCTTTTTATTATTCAATAAAGATTGTTCATTTTTAATTCTACTTGTCTGTCTGGTCTCTGGTACGCTCCTCAGAGTGGTCCTGGGTTTGAGGGGTGGGTGCAGTCTGGTTTGGCCCCCCCGACCTGTGACAGGCTCTCTTGCCAAGTTTCCATCAGGCCACCACAAGAACCGAAGAAAGTCTACCTCTTCTTCAGCCACTTTAACTTGATAGAACATTGCTTCAATGTCAGCCATGAAGGCTACTGGCTCTCGCCTGAATCTCATTAGCACACCTACCAAAGAATTGGTAAGGTTAGGGCCTTGCAACAATTGACTATTAAGTGATGTTCCTTTATACGTTGCTCAGCAGTCGAACACAACTCTCAGTAATCCCTTCTTGGGATGAAACATCCCGTGATGAGGAATGTACCAAACTCTGCCATCCACACGATCTAGTTGGTGAGATGGTACCTTCTCTGCATAACCTTTAAGTACTACCTCAGCAAGAAAATGAGAGTACTGTTCATGAAACCCTTTGTTTCTTTCCAGTTTCCTTTTCAGACCATTTAATCGTTGCCTAGCGACCCCGAAGTTATCGGGTAACATGACATTACCAGTCTTGAATGGCAACTGTAGGCTATAATGTCCATCCTGGAGCGTGACACTGCGGGTCATTATGTCCACAAACCGAAGATCTTCCCTTGACATTTCTTCTTTATCAGCAGTCCTTTCACTGAAATCATAATTGAACTGGTTGTTGAGCAACTCTTCCAACTTAACCACGGAAATTCTGTTAACAGAAACCGCAGAATGCCCATCTTCATTCTTGCGGTCAACGTTTCCCTCCAAGTTCCCACTAACAACCCATCCCAGTAGGGTTTTAATGGCAAATGGCCCATTACCATGACTGTTTATTATTTCATATGGCTCAATCAACTTAGCTACATTAGTTCCAATCAGTAAATCAACGCCTGCTTGAATGTGCGGTATCTTAACCTTATCCAGGTATGACCATTTGGATAACTCCTCCTGTGTAATGATGTTTTCAGAGTCAACAGGCATCTTCTGCTGTGTATATACAGCAGGAAGTGGGAAGAAACAGTTGGCAGCTATTCCACTAATTTCCAGTCCGTCGATAACATTGCAGGAGACATATTTTTCCTGACCCATGGTACGAAGGAGAATGTAGACCCTCTTTCCGCTCAGCTTCAACTCTTTCTGTAGAGTTTCTGAACAAAAGGTAGCTGAGCTTCCAGGGTCCAGAAAAGCATAGGTCTGCCTCACGTTGTTACCTTTTATAGCTTTTACTTGAACAGGTATGATTGGCATTAAACTCCTCTCATTACCGGCCCCTGTATGACCGCAAGTTTGAGGAGACACTACTTTATGCCTTTCCTCCAACTCTTTCCCAGATACCTCCTTGCGATAGATGTGCAGGATAGTTGGATGCACTTCTCCACAAACCTCACATATCAACCGATTGTCACACTCCTTGCTCATATGTCCTGTCTTTAGACAGCCAAAACAAATTCCCTTGGCTTTCAAGAACTCAATCTTGTCTCGCTGAGTCTTCTTCTTCAAAGTAAAACATCTTTCCAATGGATGCTGATTTGCACAGAACAAACAGTTTCCATTAGACTTATTGATCTAATTATACACAGCACCACCCAGTGGACAAAAACGTTACTATCCCCCAGATGGCTCCTACAGACAGTACAACCCACTAAAGAGATGTATCCCTCACATCCTTTTAAAATAAGGCGCTGCTGTGAATAAGGTCAATGCCATCAGATTAAAAGACTAGGCATCAGACTTAATCTAATATGACTTCTCTTTTTATAGCTGCACACTGTACAATTCTCTCACTCTACAAATGTGCATTTTGCACATTCATTACAATAGAAATGTCTTGTATCAGAGTAGATCTATGCACTGGGGTTCTTTTTAGTAGTGTCTATTCTGAGAGGACCAGAGACTGGTAGTGTACTGGATAAGCAGTCACATCGTCTGTTAAAGTATTGGCATGGTAATCACCTTGGTGATTATGATGGCTATAGCGGCACCTTTGCCTTTGCTTGACTGATCGCATTAAGAGTTTTATGAGCAGACATCATTCAACTTGATGATGCACATGGACCAAAGTTCATCTGTCTTTAGTTACAATATTTATGTGTGTGCATCAATGCATTAACAACGTCTTAGAAAGGGGATTAGATTACACACATTAGATCTCACAACCCAAAAATTTGTCAAAGGTTCTGTCACAGACAGCAGGAATAAAACATAACTCAATGCAAATAATAAAATGCAGCTATTAGTTTGGGTACCAGAATAAAGGTAGGAGAAAACACTTTCCATAACTTGGATGTTCTTGATGATATCAGTTCATTTATCCAATCAAACTCTAGTGTATTTTTGTCACTCTATAAAGCTAACATATTAGTACAATTTTAGCCAATAGATAAAGTTTTTGTCTAGTAAATCATATTTCTGCTGTTATTGGAGAGTGCTATTTTGGTATTATTTATATACTTCTTTTTATTAATATTTTGAATTAGCTAATAATAATTTAATTATTCGGTTTTATTGTCACTTTAGTTTAGGTTTTAGGCATTTTTTGACATTTTTACTAAGTTTTACTAGTAATTTCTATTAAACTTTATTTATAGTTTTAGCTATTTTAGTACAACAACTTCAACTTATTTTATTTACAATCAATTAATTTTTAAACCAAAACGAGTTTTAGTAGTTAACAAACACAACACTAATGTTGCATCACCACTTGACGCCCGATGTAGATGTGTATATATAGAAGAAAAAAACAAAAGAGTAGCAGACATAAAAAGAAAGAGCTTAAACAAGGAGGGGATTAAACAAACTGGATTTAACAAATTAGTCAGAGAGACGCGAGAGAGGATTGCAGTCTGTGTTGGTCCGTGTTTCTGTATCAATTTTCCTCTCATTTGTTTGATGAATATTGTATAGGACTGAAGCAACACAACAGTATGACACAACAGCAGGAGAAGTTGGAGACTCTGATGAGGAGTATGGAGGTCCTGCTTAGAGAGGTGGAGCAGCTCCGTGAGCACTGTGGGCATTACAACCTGGAGCTGAGTCGCCACATCACAGAGCTCCGCTTGGAGAACCGAATACTGACTGAGAAATACAATGCCCTTGACAAGGAGCTGCAGGAGGCCTTGGAGACCGTCAAGGACCTCCAGGACACCAAATACGCTTTGGATGCCAAAGAAAGACAGGCAGGGAAGCTCAACCGACAGCTCTGATGGAACAGATATGCAGTGACTGGAGCCACTTTTTATTTTATTTTTTTAACAGTTTTCATGGTAATCAACATGGCTTTCTTAGTTGTCTCTGCATTTTAAAATTGAGATACAAGAAAATATTTTAACTTTCTCAAAAATTCCTTTTACAGATCTTTAAATGTTATAGGCACCTAAGCAATGCAGCTTTGTTGATTCAAGTATCAGAGGGTTTTCTTCCACATAAGTACGACGTGGTCTCTGGATCGTAGCTGTTGGGGTGTAAGTGAAGCCAATGTAGGTAAATGACTCCTTCACAATGACAACCACCATCTGTCATTTTGGTTGCTGTATAGGGAAAGGGATTAAAGTAGCACCTTTGAGGATTGAGTGTCACAGAGCGCTTCCACCCCTATGATTTAATACTATATGTTTAGTGGCACTAAGGAACATCTTTGGTTAGAACATTGAAAAAAGCCTGACTGTGACATCTGTCACACATCACACAATTATGCTTTCATAATCATGCTGTATCTTGCTTTCATAATATTTTTTTGGGGCTCTGGCCCCATCACCCCATTAGTAGACAGTGGCAGGTCAAATGCCTCTTGCAAGTCTTGTATCTTTCTGTAAAGCTGATTTGAAACATGTATTGAAAAAATGTACACTTGACCTCTGACCTTTCTTCTAAAGCACTGCAAAATTATAAAATGATAATGGAACTAGTTTAAATAAACAGATATTGTGTATAACTCAAACTATGTTTTTCATTTTTACCGAACAGTTTTGAATGATGAAGTGTGATCACGATCTCAGACTAAATCAGATTTGTGCAGTAGTCAGGCATGATGTTGTCTCCCAAGAGGGGTTAATTGTAACTTGATATGAGTCGTGTGTATTGGTACGTTTGTGTACGTGTGCACAAAGGAAGAGATATTTAGTCTTGAGTGAATGGACATCAGTGTCACGAGTCACGACTGTCTCGCTGTGACTGGGTGAACTTGGCATTTTCGAGGTAAGACAGTGAGAAGGTAAGTGACTTCATTATAGATGTTTCAATGTTTTGTGAATTTGTGGTCAACAAAAATTCTTATGTTGAAGATGATGCTCCACTCTCTTCTCGGGATCTTGTGCTCGATCTCTGCAGTTTTCTGTGTAAGTAAAACAACATTAACACATGTGCTCAAGAATTAATATAATTGCAGAAATGACTGTCTAGTCAGATTTTTGCTCTTCAGTAAATGTTTTCCCAGCTAACAAATGTTCTAAAAACATTGTGGGAACACAGGGATTTGCAATATTTCTAAAATGTTACAATATTCAGTTTTCTTGTTGTGATTAGAACGTTATTTAAGATGTTATGATAATGTTAGTACATTCTCCTGCTGAACATACATCATTCTTTGAATGCTTATTTGTAATATTCCAAGAAATTTAATGTCAACATTTATCAAGTAAATACGTTTTTTTTTTTTCCTGAAAATGTTGTTCTCAGAATGTTTATGAGAACATTTAGGTAAAAACAACATCATAAAGACATTTCAAGAACATTTCTCTCAACAACATGAGAACGCAATATTAATAATATTATAAGAACATTTTTTAAATGTTATTTAAAGAACGTTTTACTTAACATTTACATAACCTTTACAAAACATTAGTGAACGTTGTGGGAATGCTCCCTGTTTGCTGGAATGTCAGAGGAGAGAATCAGATCAACTAACTTTGTTCTTTTCACCAAGAATGTGTAAGGGATCCATATAAAATGGTTTTGTCTATATCAGATGAATTTGTCCCCACCATGATAGACAGTGTGTTTGCTGTAGGTGAGGCAGCCGTCTGATGATTACTGGGGTGAGTACGGTCCGTACAGAGCCTGCAGCCGCACATGTGGCACCGGAGTAGCTATGAGAACCAGGGTCTGCAACACCATGAGGTGGGTGAACACCTGTGTGTTTAGTACATTTGAAACCCTTTTCTTTATAGCTTTCTTAACTCATCTTCTGTCTTTTATTATTAAGGACGGATGGTGGACACAATTGCGTGGGACCATCCAAGTCCTACAAACTCTGTAACACACAGGTAAACAACTTAACACACAATCAAATGCACACACATATCTTTAATATAAGTTTTTTAGAGTGCTATAACTTTTGTCCTCTGTAAAGGAATGCCCTGTTGGAGCTCGAGATTTTCGTGAAGAACAGTGTTCTCAGTTTGACCGAATGGAGTTCCAGGGAAAACGTTACACCTGGCAGCCATATTATGGAGGTAAGACAAGGCGAAATGTACAATTTCATTTTATTGATTATACAGTTTTTTTTGTATGAGGACGTTACGTTAGTAAGTTTATTTGTATATTTGAGCTGTAACAGCTAATGTTTTTAAAGGGTTAGTTCACCCAAAAATGAAAATTAAGTCATGAATTACTCACCCCCATGCTGTACCAACCCCGTAAGACCTTCGTTCGTCTTCGGAACACAAATGAAGATATTTATGATTAAATCTGAGAGGTTTATCACTGCTACATGGGCTCCCTAAGGGAACGAAACTTGACGACCCAGAAAGTCATTAAAGAAAATGTTTAAATATTCCATGTCGCAACAGTGGCTCAACTATAAGTTTATCAAGTGACGAGAATACTTTTTGTGCGAAAAAACAAACAAAAATAACGACTTTATTCGACTATTCCTTTTCTTCCTTGTAGGCCTGAAACGAGACTTCAAGAGATTTCCACGACGCGCACGCGCGAGAACTTAACTGAAGTAGTTGAAGGATATGGCAATTCTCGCGCATGCGTCGTGGAAATCTCTTGAAGTCTCGTTTCAGGCCTACAAGGAAGAAAAGGAATAGTCGAATAAAGTCGTTATTTTTGTTTGTTTTTTCGCACAAAAAGTATTCTCGTCACTTGATAAACTTATAGTTGAGCCACTGTTGCGACATGGAATATTTAAACATTTTCTTTAATGACTTTCTGGGTCGTCAAGTTTCGTTCCCTTAGGGAGCCCATGTAGCAGTGATAAACCTCTCAGGTTTATCACTGTAGTTTATCATTGTAGTTTAAGATAAACACATTTACTTTAAAGTATTAAGCATAAAAACAGGGGGTTTTTTGTTTTTTTACATATTTCAATCTCAACTGTTTCATCAATTCCATGAAAATAAATTTGCTGTTTAGAATTAAGCTAAAATAATTTTCCTTTTCTTTATGTTTCTATATCCATATACTTTGTACTTCAAATGTATACTCTTGCTAAGCCATTAAAGTGCTAACACAAACTGAGAACACTGATTTTTTATGATTCCATCCAAGAATTTACCAGAATAAATCTCTTGTAGCCTACAGAATTTGAGACAATCTTGCATGCACATTTCTGTTTTTATTTTATTAGTTTATTTAACAGGGACAGTGCACATTACAGTAAATGTCCCAGGGTTAGCCTTCAGGCTATTTTTCATCTGTAGGTTCTGGACAGAATGTTACAAAGTCGCCCTGAAAACAAATATCAAATGTAAAGTCAAAATGAAGAAAATTTGTAAAATTATGGTATAAACATACACAAAACAAACAAATAAAAAACTAAGCAAAAGCACAGACATAAAAAGGATGCACATTATATTAGGCTACATCTAACACAAAACAAAACTATATTGTTGCAAAAGATAAAGCCATTATTTGCTGATCATTACAACAGGCCTCCTATGTTTTAAACCCTCATTGCCCTCGAATTTGAACATTTTGGAGTTCTTCTTCTCTTATTAAATGGCGGATTGCAAACAACTTTTAGGTGCATACCGCCACCTACTGTACTGGAGTGTGTATCATCATGTCATTTTACAATTATTTAAATTCTACTCCACAACCCTGTGTCTTTAAAAAATTTTTTAAACACTGCCTTCCTGGTGATTCTTATCTCCTCTCCCTCTCCTTCTGATCCCAGTATCCCTACCAGATTCCACTCCCGCCCTGCCTCCTGAACCTTATCTTTAAACACCCGTCTTTCCACCTCATTCAATGTACAGTACAATTACATGTTCAACGTTTTCTTTAACCCCACAGGTTTCACAGTTCTCACTATTCCTTTTCCCCATTAAAAATAATGTGTCATTCAGCCCCGTGTGATACACTCTGAGTCTTGTCATTACAATTTCCTCTCTCTTGGTCCTTTCCATGTAATTCTTTATACTGACAAATTTTTTGTATTTTATAATATCTCCTCCCTTTCCTGTCTTCCTCCCACCATTTCTGCCATACTTCAAGTCTATTCATCTTAACCACCGCTTTTCCTTCGCCTTTAACTAATGGAATTGTAACTGGTATTAGCTTTAACAATGCGGCTCTTTAGCCAGTTTGTCTGCAATCTCGTTCCCTTTTACCCCCTCATGTGCTGGCACCCAACAAAACTGTACATCTAGATCTTCTCTGACCGATGTCACATTTTGGAGTTAAAATCATAGGTTAAAATAAATTCCCTTTTGTGTAACGTGACACACGCTTTTATTTTGAAAAGCCAAATCGTCACCGCCACTACCGGAAGTGAATGTTCGTTGCACATTTATGCTCTTTCTGTTGCTGCTCTCAGTGAACAGCCGTCAGCGGTTAGCACATAATTCATCGCGACTTTTAGATACCAGGAGCAGATATGGTATGCATTTCAGGTCTATATTTTGAATTATGGTATACATTGTTGTCGTTTGTCTGTTTAGAAAACCGTGTTTTATCGTGTACCTTGACACGGTAAAAGATGAACGCGGGCAGCTAACGTTAGCAGCAGTGTAGCAAGGCAACGTCGAATATTAAGGAAATTGAAGTTCGCTGGAATGTTTCTACATTCTCTTTCTACATAGTTAAGCACTTTGTTTAAAGTGTGAATTTAAACAAACTAGTTTTTAAGTTCACCCGTGGTAGTATCTGTCTTCTTAGTAAGAAGCATCTAGACTGTTTTGTTCTGGGGGAGGGTTGGAGTCCAACAGCTGGTGTTTTTAGAGTCTTATTCCAGAGATTCCGTGTGAATATTTGAGCGAGTTATATTTAATTTTACTTAGTTCATTTGACAAACGAGAATATCAGATTAAGATGTCATCCATTTTATATAAATGTGATCTATTAATTTCATTGTCAGATGTAAAATAGCACTAGCAAGTTATTAGCAGTAGAGGGCTCCACATTATTAGATACTTTCTGGTGATTTTACGGTATATTTGGTCTTTCTAATAAACTTTTTATGCATTTTTG